>NC_049208.1:35750405-36085405 GCF_013347855.1 Anguilla anguilla | reverse complement strand
GATGGTTCATATGAATTGTTTGAAGTAGTTCTTGTGCATTAATGATTGAGAACTGCCTTTTAAATGATTGTAACTGCTATTTTTCGATTTGCATTATGCTTATAAAAGTATGTCTGTCATGTATATAACCCCTCTGTTTCTTGAACAAACCCTGAGTCACATGACCTTCAGCAGCAAATACAGCAACCACCATAATATACAGGTATCCATTACATTGCTGGCATTTAGCAGACACTCTTATCCAGAGCAACTTACACAACTTTTACATAGCATTTACATTGCATTACATATACTGATATATACTGAGGCAATGCAAGTTAAGTACCTTGTCTAAGGGTACAACGGCAGTGTCCTACCTTGGAATCGAACCTGTGACCTTTAGGTTACAAGACCAGTCCCTTACTCATTAGACTACACCGCCGCCCAATTATGATTCCACACTTGCTTCGTCATTACTCGACTTTGCACTTGAATCAGTCACGGCTTCCACACAAGATGCCGGTGTCTCATATATGTGATGTGCTGGTGGGGCAACTCAGGAGTCTGATGCTGCCAGGATACCGTGCAGCGTGAGATCTCTTTACCCTCAAACAGGACACTTTCCCCATACCAGCACAGAGCAACACAAAGGACCCCATTGCAGGAGAGAGAGAGGGCTGCAGTTCTGTGGTATTAAAGCAGGTATAACAGACATAAAAACAGAGGGTGCAGAAGCAGTTATTGGGGGTGGGTGGGGGGTTTTTAACGGGGCAGGGGGTAAGGTTACGGGTGTGCTGACGGTGCAGGGTGCACATTCCGGGCCACGGTTTGGGAAGCGCAGGGCGCGAGGGCCAGCGCAGTGTGTCTTTCACCGCTGACAGCCTCCTGACATGTGCGAAGTGTGTGTGTGTGTGTGTGTGTGTGTGTGCGTGTGTGTGTGTGTGTGTTGGCCCGCAGTTGTTCCCCGTAATCACAGCGCTATCTCCACTTGTCCGGCACGGACCGCAGCGGGTGGGCAACTGACACACCGGGGTCAGGGGGAGGGAAACAGTTGCTCCTCTCCAGAGCCCGGGAGAAGATGGGCAGGGACCCAGAGGCCCGGCTCCAAAGTGCATGATCTGTGTCAAAAATGCCTCCCTGGACTCTTGTGTTGGATTCATTGGGGTAATGTATGAAATGTCATTGTTAATTACTGAATGGGGATAAAATTAATTCAGGTCATGTCGATTGGGTTGGCCAGAACAAGGAACATCATTTTAACTAAGGGTGGATATTTATTGTAATAGTTTATCCACTTTTACCAGGACATGAAAATTTAGTTAGTACAGCAAGTTAAAAAAGGAGAGAGGAATTTTCAATATACACCTTATTGTCACTTTTTAACATAACCAACATTATTTAATGTTAGCTAGTATTAAATAAAATGTGTGTAGTTAGTTGCACATGAAGGAACTTAGCCTTTAGAAATGGTCCAGTTCTCATTTTGGAGCCCCCAATCTATCCTGTCCTGTCTTCTCTGTGTGTCATATCCCTTTTCCTGATGTTTCAGCATATCAACAACACACATACAGGCTAAGTGATCCTAACACACATCCATCAGCTTGACAATTACTACAAAGCACCAAAACTGAGGAGGAGGGTGTGGACCCCACCTGTTTTCTTTTTCTCCACACAAAGGTCAAAGGGCTCGACTCCATTTAGCGTTTCATGGCTGGAGACCAGGCCTAATTGGCCGTGGAAGGGCAAGATAGAAAGGAAAAGCAAACCAACACAAACAAACAAGCGTGTTTGCTTTTCGGGGGCCAGGCCGAGCCCCGAGCAGACAGAGCTCTCTGGGCTCGGGGCGGCCCCGGGGCCCCAGACGGACCGTCCCTGTCGCACAGGGCCAGCCGTACGGGGCCCCCAGCCACGCAGACCCCTCCGGCTTGGGCCCCAGAGGGCTCGATTTCACAGGATCACTCAGGCCGTGCCGGTTCCCAGCCTCGGACCAGAAACGCGAGGCTTTCGCACGACCCCGCCCCCCTGACCCCTCCTCCTCGCCCGGGTCACGGGGCTCAGCCACTGGAGAAGCTGCTCCCGAGGGAGGCAAAGGTCGCCCCCGGCCCTCTCGTCCACACGAAGCTCTGGGTTCACGTCTCTTGACCGCGGTTCCTTATCGAATTAGGAAAAGAGTGTGGGCAGTAGCTTGACATCCGGCCACAGGCTCCCTCCTGTCAAAACCAATGAAGCATCAACGCTACAACAACACTTACTCACTAAAGAGAAGAATTTGCGCTGTTTTAGTTTATTTCCTACATCATCTGAGTCAGCGTCACCTCGGCAAAAAACAAACAAACCACTCAGGCCATTGTGATTTTAAACACCATGACGTCACGCAGTAGTTCTGGTGTCCAGGACCAGCGAAAGCTAACAGAAGTGAAAGCCCAACCTGTTGAAAGGTCCCCAGTGAGAAGCAGAGTCACAGGACCGCGCACACTTCCCCAGCTGCGGTAAAAGTAGCACAGGAGCAGGGCGCCACGTTCCTTCCTGTCTCCTGTCTCCCTCCAACCCCCCCCCCCCCCCCCCACTCCCCCTCCCCCTCTCCTGATATAAAAGGCTGAATGGAGACGAGGGGATCTGACCCCGGTCCTCCCTCCGAGGAGCTCCTCTGGTTTCCCCTCTTGGTTTTCGGTTTTTCCCCCGGCATGTGCGGCCGGGGCCACCCAGGTGGAGCCGCGCCGGGGCGGACGCCGATCACCGAAACCTCTCCGTCTCCGGCTATCTCTGCCTAAGCCTCTGGGCTCACATCACAACAACTGAATTAACAAGAGCTTCACAGGCTCGCCCGTAATGAGGGCTGGGCTTAGCAAAGCTTTACATTCAATTCTGCACTTGGAGACTCGTCTAAAATGTCTTCATGAAGATTGTATTTATTTATTTGCAGCGTGTAGTCATGTTGCTGTGTTCATTTTCTGTACTTAACTTAATTTTCACATTAAAAATATTATACTTTATAATTAATGATCCAATGGAATTAATTAAAATAAATAATGTTTTTCTCAAATTAAACTTTTATTTCCCTTTTATTAAGGATGACACTGCTGAGTCATCTTCCGCAAAGTTTTATGAGACTGGTGAACATTTAGGCTGGGATTTTTAATGATTCCACCATACAGAACCTTTAAAAATGTTTTAGATCCTGCATTCTATGCTTATGGACTGCACTCTTCAATTCGATTGGGTTCATGTCTGGAGTCTGAGATGGCCAATGGCAAATTCTGCAGGCAGTAAATCATTTCTTGCTTGATTCTCTGAGAAAACAAAAGGGTGATTCTTCCTTCGCCCCTCCCCAACCCCACCCCCGCGGGTCCCGACACAACCTGACACAGGAGCCGGGGGCAGCTCGGCGGGGGCCGCGTCCCGTCCCCTTTCAGAGCGCGCGGGGTGGCCGGGGGACCCCACGGGGCTTTTAGCGGCTCGTTGGGGCGCGTCCCCCCGCATGCGCGCGCTGAGCGGGGCGCAGGGGTGGATTTCACGCCGCGATGCGCGATCGATTCAGCCCGCGCGGGAATAAAGGCCCGCGAGCATGGGAGAGCGACCCGGACCGAAAGGACAGGCCGCCGCGGAGAACAATGGCCGCCCGCCGACACAATGAAAGGTGTCACACAGGTTTCAGAGAGAGTTAGTATCCGCTTCCTCTCCTTGGCCTTGAGACAAAGCTAGCCTCTCTCCGGTCAAGATACTAATGCGCAAGGCTATTTATGAACAATATCATCTCTGACTTGTGGTTATCTTGAGCTTTTCTGATGGCCAACATATTGTTCAGATAAAGAACATCTGCCTTGTCTTTCCTGGGGAGCCTCAATCTATGATACCATGATCATCAATTCCATGGTACTGTGCCATAGATTTTCAGAGAGGTTATTGATATGATCCATTCTGACAACGTTGTCCAGAAGGACAACGGAAAACCTTGATGCATCTCAGAGGAAATTAGCCCTTCCTTTCAAACATTTTGCATGGCCTTCTCTATGTTTGTCACTGAAGGAATCTTTTAGTCTGTGGTCACCTATGAAATATTGTTGTTTGCTTCAAAAGATGAGCCTTGCTGGTTCTATTTCCCATCGTCTGCTTTGTTTCTTTATCTTAATTGTGCAAAATTTAATTTGATGAGTCACTCTTCTTTGGCTGTAAAGAAAATGTGATGCATACACAAATGAGATCCCCACCATAATAGGACAAATCCTAGGGACTTAACTGGCATTATGGTGTCAAATAAGAGAAACAGAAAACGTTTGCTGCAGTGAGTTCAACGTCCGCACTTCTGCGCCAAATTTCAAAGCCTAAACATTTTAAATGTTTGCAAGCACAGATATTTTGATCCACCATCTCATATTCCAGCAAACGCACAAGGAGGGAGAAAGGACTCCCTCACCCCCAGCTCTGGCTCCAGCCAAATCTCTGAAGGAAGTGATGTCACGTCGCGGGCCCTCACCTTCAAAGAAGAACCCTGGAACCACTAATTAGAACACGTGACGAGAGCGAGGAACAAAACGGCAGAAAATAGAAGCGTGGGAACCCCATGTGAACTCCAGTTACAGTAAACCCACCAACTCTACCCCCCCCCCCCCCATACCCCCTCCTCCCCCAAAACAAAAAGCCCGCTCCAACAATCAGGCGAAAGAACACAGAGGGGTAGAAAAAAATAAAAACAGTCACCCAGTCACTCTGTCATGTTAACCAGCGGCTGGTCAGAAAAAAACAACAACAACACAACAGCCCAAAGTGCTTCCTGCCATTCACGTATGCTATAATAAGGGAGCTTCTCTTCTGCACGGATTAATTGGTGCGCGCTGTATTTAGTCTGATAAGAATCCAGCGTCTAAAGATACCAATCTAATAATAACATAATGGGCGGCAGCCCGCTGGCAATCAAATAGGAACAAGACATTGTATTGCAGGACCTGACACTTTGTTTCCTCCTATTTGTTTCTGAATGGGGCTTTCGCAGGAAAATCGTGTTTGTCCAACAAATACGCTGCACCTTCTCATTTATTACACCCATAAATATACATTTATATTACATGTTCGAAAGCACGACTGGCACCCACAGGTTGTAGCCACGCAGACACTGGGGAGTTTGGGTTGCCTGTTTCGCGTGGCTCCTGCAGCCCTGAGCGAAGCCGGTGCGTCATGTCCAATCACCGCTGTGACCCATGCAGCTGACGCCAGACAATGAGCGACACATGGGGCCACCGCTCGTGCTAATGGTTTTTTTTGTGTCCTCCGGGCAGTGCGCTCGGCTCAAAAGCCGTGGGGCGCATCCAGCATTCAGTCTGTGATGTTACCCTTGCTTTGATATATTAAATATACATATTAAATGTACATTACATTACGCATATTAAATCTCTTCTTTATTGTCACAGTGCTGTTGTACTTGTTTAACTGTACACCATCAATCACCCAAGTGATCAGTCACGGCTTCTTCTTTTTTTCTCATTAGATTATCGTTGAACTGTGCATTCTTGCTGCAGCTGGCTACCTGCATGTTTCAATGCTGAATTCTATTAATGTTCCTCAATCAAAGAAGAAACCTTCAGGCAGTACAGTAATGCTATTCATATTAATATTAGCAGACTGCATTCCATGCTTGTCTGCAAGTCAAAGCATCTTAAAGCACGGTTCATACCTTGCACGGTTTGTGTGGTTAATACCTGGGGGAGAGGTGGCTGATATTTTTGGCTTTGTCTCATCCTTCTTGTGGGTTCAGTGAAGTGGGAAAACACGTGGCAATGCACTTCAAGCCTGGGCCTGTGACTCTGGGAAATGCAGCAGGAGGTCGTGATAAACACAGGCTTATTCATTTCAGCTTATTTATTGGAAGAGACTTGCCCAGGGCAAACGGGTGAATATCAAATATTTATACATTTGGTGGTCCCCAAAAGTGATAGAAACAAGAACAATCCTTGTCAAAGTATTTGTAAGCATGGCAAGAACTTTGGCAGTCCTGTGACGTGCACGGAGCGCGATGGAGAAAATGGGTTTCTTTTAATTGCATTATGTCTTTTGTACGGGCGCAGTTCATGAACGCCGTTTGCATGTTCCACGCACGGTGCCTCGCCGTGGGGTAAGATTATACTTTGTAGCTTCCTCTTGTACACTGCACTGGGTCGGATGAGTTAGTATTAGATTACAGGTTCACACGCTCACTCGCAGACCGCCCGTCGCCCTAACCAATTGCCCCATTCATTCCAATGCCGGAGACGGCCGTCGCCCCTGATTGGTTATCAGTGCTCGGCGATGGAACTTTCCCACGGCTAGCGCGTGCTGACAGCCGGCCAGGCACAACCGGGACAGACAGCTACAGTGCTCGCAAACACGGGGGCGGAGTGCGCTAGTCACGGAGTGCAACTCTATTGGACCATTGTCAACAATATTCAAAGGAGAAGGGCGTGCTTTATTCTGGATGCCAAAAACTGCACAGTCACTCAAAGTCTTGTTGGTTTTTCATTGGCTTGCCACTTCCCTTCCCCTCCCCCTCTGACTGACAGTGGTGCTGAAATGATACCGTGGGAAAGCTTGGGTCTTTAAACGGGTGAACCGGTGGAGCAGTTGACAGTAGTACACTGACAAGTCGCACGATAAAGGACTAGGAGAACCTTGCGCAAGACTTGCGATCAAAATGAAAAGAAATCACGATTTCAGCTCCTCGGACAGCGAGCTCGACGAAAACATTGAGGTAGAGAAAGAGAGTGCTGATGAAAATGGGTAAGTAGCTAGTTGCACACCAACTGCGTTACAACGGTTAAATTTGATATTAACTTTTCATCGTAATATTGGCATGGCAGATGACGTTAGATGGTTCGAAATCTAACATTGCGAACATTGTCTGGTCATTTTATTGGAATAGCTTGCAGATGTAGTTAACAGAAACTGGTAATGAAATCATGAAATCAATTTTCAGAGTGGGCACATGGGGTAAATTATATTCCTGTTTTGCTGCAGCTAAAAATACAGCAAGTTAATACTTAAGAGCTGGCCGCCATGCCGTTTAGCAATCCTCAAAACTCCAGACACGCGGAATTCCTACAATAACTAGCTAGTTTGCTAGCCACATTTTGTCATAATTAAGCCATCGCAATATTTTTTTTCAATCAGAGCTGAATTATTTCTCAATATTATTTCTCGACTCAGTACTGATATGCAACTAATTTATCCACATAAGGAACCTCTGTTCTCCCCACGGATCGATGTCTCCTTCTACATCGTCTCAAGTACAGGCGAGGAAACGGCGTCGAGGAGTGAGTACTTAATTTGCTTTTTAGCGAACTAACGTTAATAAGGCCTCAAATGATGTTGCTAACGTGTTTGCGTGCTGGCATGCTAAATTTGTTATATATTAATATATAGCTTGTAATTTGGTGCCATTTATGTTCTTTTTTATCACCTAAATTGACCGATTTCTCTCTTCAATAATTAGATCATTGAAAAACGTCGCCGTGACAGGATCAACAACAGCCTGTCTGAGCTCCGCAGACTCGTGCCTAGCGCGTTTGAGAAGCAGGTACGAACTGATGAAATCACCGCAAACGATATATACGTATAACTAGACTAAAAATATTATTAACACGCAGTGAAATGTATGTTTAATTTAAGCGACGTGTACGCTGACGTGGGCAGTTTTTCATTAATTTTCTTGTCCCTTCCAGGGCTCGGCAAAATTAGAAAAGGCGGAGATACTGCAGATGACTGTGGATCACTTGAAGATGCTCCATGCTGCTGGTGGAAAAGGTAACGACTGCAAATAAATTATCCGTTTATAGACGGTTCCCACTTTGAAGGGAATCATATTGAAAGTGTGGCTTAGCTGCTTGTTGCTAAGCTTGTGTGTGGTTAGGGGGAATGTGTGGTTGCCTTCGAACTTTAAACTATAGTTATTCGTATGTTTGTTTTGTATTTGTATTTTGTAGGGGTTTGAGCGATCGCCTTAGTATACATATAGATGTACAGAGCAATTCAGGTTATAATATGCTGTTAATAAGCAAAGTAGATATTATAAATCTTTACTTTCAATGTAGCTGTCATTTTTTTGGCATGAGGGATTTCAAAATGATTCAGATGTTTTGATGATGATTACGCCCAGGTGGGGTATTTGCATATTTGTTTCAGGGCATTTTATCTGCCGTAGACAAGTTTTATTGTATATAGATTAAACAATGTAAGAGCAAGCCTCCATCTCCAAAAGAAATTTAAAGTGGCAGCAACAAAATTAGTATGAAACTAGCTTGCGGTACAGGTGTACTGAGTGAAGTCCAGGAAATGAATGCTTACCCTGTTTAAGAGGCTGCTGTGTCCTATTGAGTGGCTGGTTCGGACACTCCCAGGACTTTATCGCCTGAAGGCAGAGTAGGTTTCCTTTTCTCCAGTCTGCTGGTTTCCTGATATTGTCCGAAAGCGTGCGACTGTCTGACCCCCCTGTGCCCTTGGCTGCAGGGTACTTCGATGCCCACGCGCTGGCCATGGACTACCGGGGCCTGGGCTTCCGGGAGTGCCTGGCGGAGACGGCGCGCTACCTGAGCATCATGGAAGGGCTGGACAGCGCCGACCCGCTGCGGATACGCCTGGTCTCCCACCTCAACAGCTACGCCTCCCAGCGGGAGGTACACTCGGGGCTCGGACACTTGGCCTGGGGCTCCGCCTTCGGGACCCCGCCCGCCCACCTGGCGCACCACCTTCTCCTGCAGCACCAGCAGCAGCAGCAGCAGCAGCAGCAGCAGCAAACGGCAGCTTCACGCAGCACCACCAGCAGCCCCCCTTCCTCCTCCTCCGCCTCCTCTTCCTCTTCCTCCTCCTCCCCCACCTCGTCCTCCTCCGAGCCCCACGCTCCCAGCAGGCTCAGCGGCACGGCGCACCCCGAGGCGGGGCACGGGCCCCTGAGGATGCCCCCGAACGGGGCGCTCCCCCCGGGCCTGCCGCTCGCCGCCTCCAAGCTCTCACCTCCCCTCCTCTCCTCCCTCTCCTCGCTGTCGGCGTTCCCTTTCTCCTTCAGCGCCTTCCCGCTGCTCTCCCCCAGCGCCCTCAGCCCCTCCGCCCCCTCCTCCTCCCTGGGGAAGCCCTACCGGCCCTGGGGTATGGAGATCGGGGCTTTCTGAACTCCCCTTCCCCTGGACTGAGCGCCCCAGCTGAGCTGGGCTCCTCCTGAAGACGGCCAAAACAACAGCCAGCCATTTCTCTTTTCCCCCCCTCTTTTCGCTGTGTTTTTTTTTTCTTTCTCCTTTTTTTTTTGGCAGTAGAGAGACATAGAATTACAGTTTTAGTAATTCTCTTTCTTCGAACAAAAGAGGAACGGACAAAACAGACTGATTTACAGCGTCATTGACTTTGTGTTTTTTTTTTATTTTGAGCGGTGCGGGGGAGTCGGTGCGTTGTGCCACCCCCCCCCCCACCCCCCCCCACCACCACCACCCTTCCACTGTTAGTGCCACTCCTATTTTAAACTAATCAAGGGTGGACTGTCCAGATGGTCAAGCTGTTGCCCATTTACTTCAGCGAAACTGTCCCCTTTGTCTCTGTTTAGCAGTGCACTGCACCGCTACCTTTCCCGACTACTGAGCGGAAGGCAAAAAACACTTTAGCATAATAAACTGTGGGCTGGAATCGCTGAAACCAGACCGTTTTAAAAAACGTTATATGCAAGTGACATTAACCTGAACCTTCATGTGTGAAATGTCACCGTTTAGAAAGAGTCCATACCGTCATCCTTGAGTTTGAAAGCTTAGTGTCTTAAGGGTCAGACTTGACTCCTGTCTTCAAACCTCCTGTCTTCAAATGGTTATCATGCTGCAGTCAATCAACTGAAAAACCCAGTCAGTTACCTTTTGTGTTCCTGTGGTATTAACTCACCGTACTAACCTTCAAAATACACTATCCCGAGTAACAGTATCATTTGAACCTGTTGTTACCTATAGAGTGTAGTTTTGTATCTCTCAAGTCAACTAGTTGATTTTTTATTTCTTTCAAAAAGGATCAAGTTTCATTTTTAGAATTTTGTATGCATGTCTGAGACTTGCAAAGCTGAATTTCATTTTATTGTATATATTTATGCGTATGAATAAGATGTAAAAAAAAAAAAAAAAAAAGGAACCTAAGGCTTTGACAAGTGCCTTGGAATACACACTTTGATCAATTCTCAGCCTCCTCGTTTTATTTTACTATTTTGGTTGAAATTCTCCATTTCTTAAGGGACATTTGCCAGAAAAGAACAGTTATTTCTTACATACTGAAGGATATGCAATATCCCTGTGAACTTGCTTGCTATTTTGAACCCCACCCACACCCACACTCCCCCTTTTCAATCACAAGGGTGCAAAGAACTCAAAAATATTTTTGTGTAACTTTCAAGAAAACTATTTTTAGTAACAAAAATCAGGTGTTTGCACTCATAAAGAAGAGAGGAGGGTACTGTATTTGTGAACAAAGCGTTGACAAATCATATTTCTCAGCTTTACTCTGGGAGGAATAGCAAGGATAGTAGTACTAGTACATTACAGTTGGAGTTTGTATGGTGCTGCGTTCCATCCTTGTGCAACGATCTATGACTTCTCAATAAAATAAGCTGTGTCAGATGTCGACTTCTCTCTTTTGTGTTACCAAGACTTGTCGGTTGATGCATCTGACTGACACTTAAGAGAACCCATTTCCCTGCCCTGGCTGCTGTGTGATATAATCCACTATGACTGATAAATCAGAGACCATCCCTCAGTCACAGTCAACACCAGCCTTTGCAATCTTGTATTTCTCTAAATGGAAAAGGAGAACAACAAAAAAGACATACCTTAGCTAGTTTGATTACAAAAGACATGCACGCGTTTAAGTAAATACAAATACCAGAATACGTTACTTTACCACGATGAAAGAAACACATACGCTACAATATACGTATGTTTAAATCTCCAATACATTTATAAGTAACAGCGATAAGCCACTGTGGATCTCTTCATGGCTAACTGAGACAGAGCTCCTCTGACTGTGGCAGAGGTGAAGCTGTAAAGCTCTGTGGCTTCTCTGTGTGTCCAGGAAGCGATTAACAACAAGGGGACATCCTGGACAATGGCTGCCCGGCCGGTCTGGACTGTGGGAAGCGGGAGCTGTGTGGGCGAAGGAGAGAAAGAGAGGGAAGTGTGCACACAGAGCGATGCTTTGTCCCCGAGCGATCGCGGCGCACACTCCTCCTGGTTTCCTGCTCTCCCACACACTCGTTCCCTTCATCTCCCCTTTTCACAGGCCCGACTCCCTCCTCCCTCCACTCCTCCACCTCGCGACCTTTTCTTTCTTCCCTCCAGCCTTGGTCAAATTCAAACTTGTTTGAACGTTACTCTTCAGTACCAAACGTCAAAGTTCGGATAGGCCACTATATTGACAACAGGAATCCGTGTTCAATCGTTTTAAGTGTTCCATGAGGTATATTGTGGTCATTTACCTCCACCTGCTGGAGGTAAATGTAATTGCATATTACAACTGAATTTTTGACTAGGTTCAAAGACAGGGATGAAGGAGTGGTTTTGGAAAAATGCCGTATGTGTTTTATATGTGCCATATAAAATTTATATAATGCATACTTTTTAAATGGGATTTGTCTGTATCATAAATAAAAATATTTTATGAAGACTAACTATGTTTCATGTATTTTTTTCAACTGTGGCTTACATTTTTAAAACAAATATGTGCATCTTGTCATCCACCCATTTTCCAAACATGGTATTCTCGGATGGATTTTGGTTGTGGTTTTTGTATACTACAATGTGTAGCGCTTGTGAACTGTGGTTATGTTTTCGTAAACCACTGCACAGTGATCAATAGAGCCATTCTTGTCAGATGATATGTGTCTGCATTAAATTACAGCAGGCAGCGGGAATCAACAGGCGCACAATAGAACACAAACACGCTGCGTCTCATTCACAGAACCCCAAACCTTTATTCACCACAGCTTGCTCACAAAGATATTATTTGGGGGAGGTAAACACAAACAGGAAGCGAAGGATGCAGGCAGAAAGAGAGAGAAGTACTGAAGTGTTTCCACGGGTGCGCCAGCCTGCACCCGTCCCCCGTCCCGGCTTTCCAGACAGAGAAGGGACGAGCCTGAGCCGTCCGGCTCCCCTGAATAGCGCGTACGCTCGGGGGCACGCACGTCCGTGCGCGCGCGGAAAATCGGAGGAGGAAGTCGCAACGACAAGGACCGGGCTCGTCACGTCTGCTCCCTGTCAATGCCCTTCCGGAGCCCTGTATCATTGTACAATCTGTGCGCGGCAGCGTGTACGTCTATCCTACGCTAAGGCATGCATTTTTATTCCTTCGACGCTTCCCGTTCCAACATCTTTTCAATTCCGTTTCGGCGTTTTTAAAATTCTACTTCAACACCGTAAAATGCTAAAATGCTACACAGAGGACTACATTTTGCCACATTTGTTTAAGTCTCGTACCACTATTGGTTTCCCCGTGCCACACCTTGGCAAAAAAAATGCACCAGAAAGTGATCCAAAGGACCACTGTGTGGTATCACCAATGACCAGGGACCACAGCTCAAGGGCAATACAACCGCCAATCAGCTTGGTGTAAGGAAGCAAAGAGTTTTCAGACACAGTCGAAACAGAGATAAAAGCACTCCCACCGTGAGCAATGGATCAAATATTTGGGCGTACTGTGTGAAAGGATGGGGAGGGGTGGGGGGCAGGGTGATACAGAGGGGTCAGAGAGGCATGCAGGTTAGACGCCATTGCGCAGCGAGAGGGGGCACGGAGCCACGACTGTCGATGGAACCAGGGGAAAGTCCAAAATCCGCAGAGCCCCCCCCTCCCTCCCCCCAGCCCAAAACGCAGGACTTGCCTATCTCTGTTCAGGAGACGTGCGGCCCAGGCCACATCACGAAGACTGCGAGCGTGCGCATGCGCGTGTGCGTGTGTGTGTGCGTGTGCGCGTGAGAGAAAGAGAGAAAAGCGAGTGATAGAGAGACAGAGAGGAAGAGAAAGTCGTAAATGCTAAATAGGCCACATGAAGTCTACCGCTACTGTAACTGGGGGGCTGAGTGACACTAAACGCTTGCATTCTTCACACCGACACAGAAAGAGACATCGTGGGGGAAACCGGACACCGCAAGCGTCAGCTACCTGGCAACTCACAACACCGAAGCCTGTCACGAGACAAAGCGCCGCAGGTCGTAAAGAAACGGAAAACATCCAGAAACAAACAAAATTATAAAATCGAACACCGTAACACTATTTTTTTCGTTGTCGTCTCATATAACAAAAAAAAGAAGTATTTACAAAAGCAATACCCATTTTCACTTTTTTTTTTTGTTTGTTTGATTTCGAGCAAATCATTCATTTCAGAGGAGTGAGATGTTTATTTTGTGTTTCGTTTCTACGAGGTTGTAAGTGAGAGGGCGGGGCGTGGCGGGGCGGGGCGGGGCGGGGCGGGGGGGGGGGGGGGTGGGCGGTCCTCCGGCTGTACGCTGTGCTGCAGTACGCTGGGGTCGGGGGTGGCGGGGCTGGTGGGGGGTTGGGGGGCGGAGCTCATGCTGTCACCTCTTCTCTCAACTCTTTGTTCCTGCGCACCAGCATGGCATGCTTCTCCTAAACAGGGCACAGAAACATCGCCACGGGTTACACTGCGCCCCTCTGCCGAAAACTATGGGCTTAACGTAAACCCTAAACGTAAATGTCCTCTTGACTCCACCCACCAAGCCCCACCCCTGGCCCCACATCGTCACAACAAAGACCGCCCCTTCCCCTCCACTTCATCTTCTTCTGCAAGGCATTCTAAGATGGACACATCTATCAGGTGAAACAATGAACTCCACAAAAAATGTCCCCTTCCGAATTAATTTAGGATTCAAAAAGAAACATCTCCTCCGTGGCTCTACCCCCTTGCACCCCCTCTCCTTCCCGCCCCCCTACCCTGCCCCGCCCCCTCACCTTCTCCTGCAGACGCTCCATGATGGAGGCCAGGTAGGCCTGGCGGTTTTCCTTGATCTGTTCCATCTTCATGATGAGCTTCTCCTCCGCCATCTTGCTGAAGTTGCTGTTCTCCTCCATGGCCTTGAACAGGACGTCCCGCTCGTGCTCCCTCTTCTCAGCCAGGGCCTTGAGCACCTGGGCTTCCTGAGACTGGAAGGCAGGGTCAGGACATCGTCTGCATTACTCACTCCTGCTCCAACTGACTCTACTACAGCCCCCAAGGTTTCACAACCTTGGGGAGTCGCACAGCTTAATTAACAAAATTTTAGGCTGCCTTTTAAACATCTGGCCAGGGACAGCAGATGAAAACTACCCTTTAAGGCTAACTCTGGCTCATTTACAGTTTGACTGTTAATTGGTGTGCATTGTCCCTGAAAAATAAACCAATAAAAAAAATTTTCAAAACCGGAAAGGCACTTAACCAGAAAGACAATGGCACACAATTCCGCTGAATACAAGGACAATAACAGCGGAAGCTTGTAATGCTTGCAGTGCCTTGCTTTGCATTTAGTATGAATTGCATGTATCCAGGTAAATATGATGCAATGACAGTTATCGAAATCATCCAGAAGATCTACCATTATGGTCTCCTGTAATAACTTATCATGTGAGTAGAAGTACAATTCTAGAGCAATTTCCCACATTTCTCATGGGCTCCTGCCAAACGCGGTGTGGAAATCTCTTGTTAAATGTGTTTTAGATGAGAGCTGTTTGTCTTCAGCCTGAAGGAGTGTGCCCTTCACTGAATCTGGATATTCTATGAGATTCCCTGGATGATATCCATTAAGCCAATGAACAGATTAAGTGCTACAGTGGTTTCCAAACCTATTCTCCATTGACCTCTGAAACAATCACGAAACCCTCAGTGAATCATTTTTCTTTTCAGCCACGGAACACCAAGGAGGTTCTCAGGGATGAACGGCGGTCTATGAACCACAGTTTGAAAACTGCTGGTGCAGAGAAAGGAACGCTGTGGTCATTGTGACATTTTGGTCGGCCACTCACTCTCCTCCGATCCTCGGCCGCCTCCAGCTTCTTCTGGATGTCCTCCAGGGAGACGTCCCTCTTCTTGGGGGGCGAGGTGATGCTGTGGGCAGCATCGGACATGGGGGACGGCGGCTTCAGGATCACCTCGAACGCCTGACCGGAGGCCCGCTTATCGATTGGCTTCACCTCCATGTCTGCAGGACAGTAGCGGAACCCCCGGCACACAATCACAAAAACAGCATTTGACGAGTTTAGAATAACTGGGCTACCTTACAGTAAAACCAAAAATCAGTCTTTAGCATAAGGATGTTGGGTCACACATTATTTGAAGTAGGTTTTTCCATTGATTTCACTCCTATGAACCTCTAGTCCCTAATAAAGCACGTCAACATTAGTGAAGCAGCATTCGCTGTCTGCTTTGCTACCTTCAAACTCGCACACCAGCTTGTTGCGCGCCTCCGGGTAGAAGCAGGAGCAGATGAGAGAGAGGACAGACAGCTCCTTCATCTTCTCTTTGTACGCTGTGGAAACCAAGCAACAGGAGCCAACTCTTAACCGCCATTCACGAGACACTTTCAAAGGGAAACTTAACAGATTGGAAATGATACGTACATTAAAAAAATTGTTATGAACAAAGCTATTTTCTCTGGAGTGAATTTGTTCACTGGCACGTTTCATGTCACGTTTATCACCCAACCTCGCCTTGATGTCGTCTCGCTTGAGAAACGTCCGCTGGCACGCCGTCTCTGCACTGGCACTGACAAGTGATGCTGCATTTGTGTGTTTGCAGACACGGCCACCCTGACTCTGACAGCCGCACCGCAGCGGGCGCGACCTTGAAACGTCTCGCTTTCGGGAGTAGACAACAAAACGAAAGGGTAACTGCCAAGTGATGCAATTATTTTCTGAAGAGCTCCCTGACTGATGGTAAGATACAGCTCAGAGGTTCTGAGGGATGCCCACAGTGGACAAGCTCAGCAGGTTAGCATGAACCTTATTCCTGTTCCACGCGTTCACTGTTCTGCAAACCCTCAGTGACCTTATACACGCCAGGGATGCTCATATCTGGCCCCCAAGGCCATCGATACCGCTGCTCCTCCTTACAACCACACGGTTAATTGATTGATTAATGTCACCGATTGGACAGAGACTTCGCTGATTAGATCTGGTGCCTGCGGGAACAGATCTAATCAGCTCCTCGTTCATTGGGAAGAATGAAAGCCAGCAGTACTGGAGGCACAGAGAGCCAGATCTGAGTACTTGTTTAATAATGTGCTTGTCACACCTCCCCAGAGGAGAATCTTGGAAGGAGAGGAAAAACCGTGTGGAGAACAGATTCCCACTAGAGCCCAGACAGGAGACCTCTGGTACGTAAATGTCAACGGCCAACAGTTGGAATCCTGGCAATTTTGCAATTATAAGCTGTTCGGTATTGAGGTTTGACTTATCATGTTCTCCTAAGAGATTACTTTTGTTCTCGCACAAAATTGAAATTGAAATTTATTCATAAAAGTGTATGTGGAATCTATAAAGGGACCTGTGTGTTTTGACAACTGTATTACAATGAACCAGAAGGGGAGACCTAATTCTAATCCTTTGAATGTTTGAAGAAATCCAGTCGGGTAATGTCAAGATAGATACAGATAATCTATATACTGACCAGATATGAAGCTCTGATATGGCTTCAATACTATACTTGCTTCATTTGGAGAATACAACTGGTAGAAGGTTCCAGTACTTTCCGTGTTGCTATGCAATCTATAGATGTTCTCTCTTCAACCACACCCCTTTATGAATATTCATTATGCGACTGCAACTCAGACTCAGAATGACATGGGCTTTCAATAATGTTAGGCATACGGAGCTGAATATCCAATCATAGTTCATCTGTGATTGTGTCATCAGAAAATACACCATCCACAAAAAAAGGTCCAAAAACAGAGGAATTAAGTCCTCTAGAATTTCAAACGCTGCTGAGCTCCAGCTGCTTTAAACTGGCCATTTTCTACAGTAAGAGAACAGGCTTCACGATTGGCAGAGCAGCAAAACTCCCTCCTCCAACTCGACACAATAAGGGGAAGAGGAGGCATCCTCTCATCACCAAGGTAACAGAGCTACATTCCAGGTCCCCCCGCAGCGATCCATCAGCGTGTGACGGCAGATCGTCAGTTAAGATTAGACAGCCGCTGCTGGGGCCGTGGTGTAGAGCGCCCTCTGGCTGCCACTCGTGACCAGGCGCCCTCGCTGTTCCGCTCAGAGCTGTCGGATGGGAAAACCATTTGTGTCTAACTGTCGGAAACCAAGAGGGTACATCTCCAGATCAAACATCACCTGTAAAATGTGACATGGCATAGTGCCATCTGCAGTGGGCCAGGACTGCTAAGCTCTCTAAAGCCCTGAGAACTTTTCAGGCTCTTTTGACCAAGGTATACTATATATTCAGAATTATTCACCTGTCTAGGAGAAACATCTAAACCCAAGGGATGGTTACAATATGAAAACCCTTTTCAGTACAACCCAGTACAGAGTAATACAGTGAAGGACAGTCAAACAGAACCTCCAGCTGTTCAATGTAGTCTGCATAGTACATAATAGTCCACAGTCATTTAAAAAGCATGCCCACATAGACTAACATTCCAGCACCGTCAAGTGCAATATCTGGATTTGGAATACAATGCACCAATAATGCAAGTAAAAGCAAGCATGCACCGGCAGACAAAAGGAGATACATTTTAACGCAGTCCACCACACTGCAACACATGATGCTCTCACCACACACCAAAAAGGTACTACGCACATGAACACATACTAGTTGGCAGGCAAATCAGAAGTGTGGAAATGCCCCTTCAAACCAGTAATCCTGGTCGCCAAGAGTCCGAAAACACTCGCAGTGCCAGTCACATTAAAGACACACTCAGCAGCCTCGGAGTGGTGGGTCCACCTCTAGGTGTCTCCGTTGAGATAAGTTCCGACCCAATGAGCTGTCAATTCCAAACGGTACCAGTAAAATGTTTCCAACTCAGTAGGCAGACTGCAGCCCTCAAAAACATTGTTCACTGTCTGCAAATGTAAACTATGAGACACAACGGGAAATCTTCCCTGAATATTAGAGCAGCCAAATGTAACTGTGTCTTTTAATGGTTAATCCGTGAAAAGAATCAACCACACAATTAGGGACATTTCCCTTATCTCTCTGCCTGGCAGACACTGAATAGACAATTTAAGAGTGTTGTCTGCCCCCTCAGTCGGTAGACAACTCACTCTAAAGGCACATCAGCGCCCTTGCACAGCAGCAGAAGCAAGAGGCCTCTATTCCATCAGTTCGGCTCCCTCTTCTGTTAAACAATATCAACCCAAAAAATAAAACGCAAACCTAAAATACCAGCCTAAAAAGACTGCTCTCTCCCTCTCTCTCTCTCTCTCTATATATATATATATATGTATGGAGAGAAGAGAGAGAGAGAGAGAGAGAGAGAGAGAGTAGCCTTCTCGGGTTTGCATTTAGTTCTTAGGAACATGTTTTTAGATCTGAGTGAAACGCTATCTATTTACTTTCCCAATATACACGTTGAATTTTATGGACATTTATCATTTCCCAGTTTAAAAAAACAAACAACATTATGTGAATAATACCTTGGATAATTATTAATGAAAATTTTGATGTAGCCGAGTGCCATCACCTGCAATCATATGTTGAACAAGGCCCAACCCAAATAGAATACATATTACATACATAGTGGCTTATATAAAAACACCCGGTCAAGTCTTGTTTCAACTGGTCAATTCAAGCATATTAAAATAAAGTGAGAATTAAACATGGAGACTCGTATGCATCGTTTCACATAGAATGCCGATTAGAACCGCTAATAGAAAGATAAACGGATAGGCTATGTGGTCGATAAAACAAATAATTATGGCAATACCAAAACCAGCCCACATTCCGATTCTCTATCATCCTAGTCTACTTACAACAATTTCGGTTCGCAAAAATATCAACGTTGCAAATATACTCCTTGGATTGCAGATCATATTTCTTGTTCACCTGACAGCTTCGCTATGACAAAAAAGTAAAGGAATATAATTTCCTAAATGTTCTGTTCTAAAGCCCAAAAGGTAGGCTATTTCATGTTCTTTAATTGTAGAGCCCGTGTAGAATTATATTTATGGGAAAAGGTTATTTTTAGCGATATACGAAACTATTCAATGCTTCTATTACACTGATTCTCACCCGTGAAACCTTCTTGAAATCATCAAGCGACCGGGTTCTTGGGTGCGGTTGTCTGCATTATGCTGCTGGGGCATGTGCCGGGCAATAGAAGCAGGTGCGGCAATATCGATATGATATTTCTGCCTGTTTTTTCATGGAAAATACGTGACGAATGAACGAACACGTTCATTCCTCAATCAACACATTCAAACAATATAAATGTGGCATAATGAGTAGACTATATAAGACCATTTGAACGCCAAATCCCGTGTGAATCTACTTTCACGTTGGGCGTTTTGTTGCTAGCTAGCTATTCATCTATCCCGTTCGGCCCCGTTGACACAAATAAGATGATTCACCACTGAAACATAAAACATTAGGCTATGTTTAAAACATATATTACATACTTTCATTTAAAAAACGTAATGTTTCCTCTGTTTTGTCATATGGATTGAATCTGACCGCTCCCATGAATCCGCTCGTAGCATCTTTTGTGCCTAAAGGATGCCGTCTGCATTCCTGTTGGATCTACCAGCATCCACGGACTTGGACAACAGATTCCCGGTTACCCATCCCAAAATTGACGCATAGAGATTGGGTTGCTTACCAATTGCGGTTTTAGCCATAGTTGTCGTTGGTGCAGTAACTCTGGAGTAGGCTACCGAAGCAAACGTCGCAGTTCAGGTCTGTGGCGAGTGAAAGGACTACTATAAGGCACTGAGTCAGCAGAACAGAGCTTGGTGGGAGCAAGGGATATTGAGCTAGTGATTTACGACCCTCTTCACGCAAGAGCAGATTGGCTACCGTCGTCCCCTGACGCGCATCTCAGGGAAAGAAACAAACGCACTCACAATATTTCCTGATTCTGCAACATAGAAATTACAATAAAAGTGGGAAAATGAGCGCATTCCTTTGCTTTTATGAGTCACTCTGATAAAATCACATGACGACTATTATCCGCATGGTAAAATATTGCGTAACCAGCCTACAACGAGTAAAAAGTTTTAATTTTGTTGGCATACGTGAAATATGTTCATTCATGACAGCATTTTCTGAATTAATGAATATTATTTTCTCTCATAGCTCGTAGCCCCCCCCCCCCCCCCCCCCCCCCCCGCAAGCGCACACGCATGGGTATATACAAATTATTATCGCCTTTTGGATATGGATATTTTAATATATCCGATTAGACTGTTCATTACTTGAAATGAATCAAATGAGTATGTCGTACTGCCTCTAACTAGTACTACTGAATATTAAGCTGAATAAAACAAAGAAATCGGAAGTATCTGTGTAATGTATACTTAGCAATTAAACACAAAACCATTAGATGAAAAGGTACTTGTACTTTCATGTATCTAAATGGTTATAATCATATAAGTGATTTCCCCCCTGACAAGTCTGCTTGCTATAACTTGTGGGCCTACATAGTTCACGCAATGACGCTTTCTTCCCCTGTTTGTCTTGGCTGAACAAAAGGCTGTGCAGGAAATAATATTGTAATACAAAAAACTGATATCGCCAGTGTTTAGACATTGTCATGGACATGAAAATATATTGACATGCAAACCCATATTCAGGTACATAAATACCTGAGGCAAATTCCGCTGCCTTTTTGCAGTTCTACCACTAGGCTGCAGTAGAGACCTAATACATTCTCGTTTGACTGTAACTATGCAGAGTCAAGAAATCTGAAAACTATAAAGTATAGAGGAAAGACGATATAACATATGGAACACAATGTTAAGTTTTTTTGCTAAAAATGTTTGTACTGACTGTCACTCAGACACTAGCTACAAATAAATGTCATGCAGGTCTGGGCCTCATTCATGCTGAACACGCCAGAATTAGACTTCAAAAATGACAGAACAGTACTAAGTCTACCTTTCCTAGACTTGTACCAGTGCTTTAGGTCCATCATCTGTTAACCTGAACACGAGGATGAGTCACACTAATACATCTGATTACTCTACATCATCCTAATGCATTAGTATTATTTTTACAGATGCATAAATGTATTTTACAGTGTGTCAAGTTTACAACCGCTTTGTTTAGCCTTTTTTTGTTCGGGAGTAAAGAACATAGCCACATTTGAACAAAATCATATTTTCAACGTACAAAAAATACCAAGTTACTCATACATACAAAGCACCTGTCTATATGTCATTGATTAAAACTTGCAACATCGAGGCATACCATTAAAAGTATTAATATCAAAATGAGGCCAAGTTACAACAAACCATATTAGCTATCTTAGCTCACATAATTTATTAAACAAGCTCTATTTCAAAGCAATGCAACTCATTATTTCTTTAATTTTTTTATGTAACTTGACCCTGTGTTTTTTCATCGTACCAGGGAATGTGGTCACTCATTGTATTTCTGTAGGAAACCCTGAAAAGTGCCAAACTCTCAGTGCTGTATTTATTCATTTTTTTAAAAAAAGGTAAAATAAAGTATGGGGCATGCCCTGCCATGCCATAACTTTGTGGATGGCTGCCTACCATCCCAATAAATTTTATCTTGAAGGGATTGCTTTATTGAATTTAAACATCAGAAAATAAAAGTCAGAAAACACTTCGCATGTTCAGACCCACTGTCAAATAATCTTTACTAATGTATGCATGGTCTTCACTCAGTTCACGTGGCTCTTTGCACTGGCATGCATTCAAGACAATTAAAATAATATTTACTTTCTGTTGATGAAAATGACCAAGGGGTAGTAAATGCTCACCACAAGTGTCTGAAGTGAAGTGCCAACATATGGGAACAAACAAAGCTGAAGTACGGCAGAGTCACTGATTAACCATAATGGATGCATTTAGTAGCACTTAAACGTAACTCATTCCCACCCTTACAAAAATAGAGGCATATTCCGTCTAATTACTTTACAGTCTGATTGGAGAAAGACACTGACAACTCCAGTTCTTGAGGTTCGCAGGCTGTGTTTGGTTTCATGTTTAACTCTTCCCTCAGTAGTTAAACTGAAATCATCCAATTTGGCCTTCTATGTACAAGTCAATTGTTGATTAAAGGGTAAATGGTCACCCACAGGGTCTGAGGCCTTGATTTCTCAACAAGTGATGTACAGTTTCATCTTCATTCCATCTGTTCTGTCCACTGCATAAGAAACTACACATATTACAGAGACATGTGAATCTACATGGTGAACAGTTCATGCACAAGCTTGATTTTCAAAAACTCTTTCAGACCCAAAAGTATTGTGCTTACTGATCTCAGATGAGTGTAATAACCAGGCATGGGAAAACAGGAAATTCCATGTACAGGAAGCTACCTTGTTCTGTAAAATAAGTTGTTTTAGCTATCAGCTGTAGCTATCAGCATTGATCATTGGGCATTGATTAGTTCTGTTAGGACCCAGCTTCTTTCCGCGAAATCAAAGTCAGGACGATGCAGGAACTCACCAAGGCAACAAAACACTTTACTGAAGAAAGTAAAAGTTTATTGTAATCACTGAAACACAGCACAAGTTTGCGGTACAGCAACCCTTCACACACTGGTCTTCTAGCCTGGTTTAAATACCCTCTGAGGCCTTGACTGGGTACACATGTCCATCCTATCTGCGAGGGCCTATCTCTTTGTTCCCTAATGACGTCTCCAAAGTTTTGTACACAAACAACCTATGCCATTAGTATTGGCTGATACCATATGGCGTCGCAATGTCCACTCAGAGAGGGCAGAGGTCTGTCCCCCCCCGCGCCTGACGTCTGAACAATACATTTACAACCCAGGCCCCAATGACCAGGCTTCACCCATTACACTTAATCAGAGATCAATACACACAGGCCTAACTACTTCCAGAGGAGGAAAAACCCTGAACCCATCAGTTCATGGGATCAGTTTTAACATTTCCAAGGTTTACTAATGATGCAATACAAGTTCTAAAGGTTGCAACGTTGTGCAGGGTGCTCACTGACTGGACCACCACATTTAACTCCAGTATCTGGCAGCTGTATGACTCACCCTGATACTCAGTTTCAGGTGGTTGCACTGGCAACTGCAAAGGAGATGTTGCTATGGCTACATTCATAATCCTGATGATGCGGCCCCATGGCCCCATGCTTCACCCAATAAACCTTTCCCAAAGAACTAAAGTTTGGTCATTTAACTGGAGGCATGGCATCTACAGGCAACCAACAGAGTGGCACAGCGGTTAGCACTGTTGCCTTGCAAAAAGGAGGTTCCGGGTTTGAGTCCAGGCCGGCCGGACCTTCTCCGCATGGAGTTTGCATGTTCTCCCTGTGTTTGTGTGGGTTTACTCTGGGTACTCTGATTTACTCCCACATTCCAAAGATATGTACGCTTCAGGGCTCACTTGCAAAATAGATGTCAATCTCAATGAGATTACCCTGGTCAAATAAAATTATACATACTTTTCCTCTAGAAAAATAAAGTGGATTGTCATTCATCAAAGCATATTTCTTGTAATTGATGAAAGACCTAAAGGGAACTTAAATTAGACTTTGGTGTTGCAGTCATGCCAAAACAATATAACAATTTGTGAAAGTTCTGGTCAGGTTTCGGCACCCAGAACAATTTTAACGTGGCAACACCACAATGATGTATACTGGTGAATAAGCACTGGAATAATAGCTTGAATGCTGCTGTTGCATAACTTTAAAGGAAAAGAAAATTAATCTACCTATAGGATTTGATGATAATAACGTGCTTACGTGTTTTGCTCTTATGAGCCAACTTTCATAAAAGAAGGCAACAACAATAGAACTCTAAGTAAAGATTAACAGCATACAACAGTGTCGGCATATTAAGGTATTAAGGTATATGTGTCACTTATTAAGCAGTGACACATAAACACAATTTTAAGGCAACAAGCCTACCTACCAAAACATATTATTACTGGACAGCTAAATATAGGGGGGAAAGGAGTTTCGTGTACAAACAGACGATTCTCCAACCTAGTAATAGGTTAGTCCGCTGTACTTCTTTCATGGAAAAATGCTTAAGGCTAGTTTTTGTATTGTCGGTCGTAAACTCTCACTTTACATCAGCCTTTCAGAGTTGACGCTTTGTTCCATGTCGCGAGGCTACCTTCAGGGTGCTTGACCACTTATAATGTAAAACGTGCAGAAGTTGTTAGAACTGAGTTAAGTGATTGTGTGTATATAAATAGCTACACACATGATGGAAAAGTCAAACGACTGTCGAATACGAGTTTTGAACAATATGTAATCATTCAGTTGCGGCTTAATAGTTACTTGTTTTCTTATTGAACATTTTTATAAACGAACAATTCAGTAGCTTTTTAGCCATCATCCCTGAGATATTGTTTTATTCGCACGTGACAACAGTGTAGCTGTGTTTCAGACAGCGTTACCAAAGTTATTAGCAGCAAAACAGAATACAGAACACTGTCACAACACAAAAAGATGATGACATGAAAACGAAGGTTGCACCGTTGATCCTGATTGGAGCTTATCGGACTCATCGATGTTCTGTGTGGTAACTGGCGAAATACACTTAGAGCGCGCGCTACCTTCGTTCACTGATTTGCCAGCATCAGAGGAAATAACACAGCTGCATACCGTTAACGTTAGAGGTAAGTGGTCGTTTAATTGACTTTAATGTTTTTTGAGCTTTCGACTTATGACTTATACGGTACTTAGATAGAAAAGCTGTGCTTTGGAATAAAGGAGTCATTTCGGTGCTTTTTTTTTTCTTCTACAACGAATGTATAGGTAGTTAGCTATAGCCAGCCACTGAGGATGTAGCTATCATAGCTAACTGGTGCTAATGTTAGCTACCGTGCTAACTGAAGAGATGCTGTCCAGAATGAACTTGATAACTAAAGTTAATTACAGCGATGTTGCGAGCTGTGTTAAAAACAGTTGTGCCAATATATAATGGAATTAAAATAACCGAACAAACTAGGTGGATGTCACGAGGCTATATGGAAAATAAAGCCGTTCGTTTAATAAATGTAGTCTAACGTGGTGAGTTGGTGTCCGTGAGAACTCAACCCACCACGAGCACCTAGTTGGTAGTTAAGGTTAGCTAGCTTTCTGTCTAATTTAAAACACAGAGTTAGGTCGAGCTAGAGTGGTGTTGACTTAAATGTCCGAGTCGCTGCCCGAATGTCTGTACGATTAACATTTTGTACTTTCGTTCAGAATCGTCCGTTTGTTGCTTGTCGTTTAACGTTAGCTAGATAGCACGTTAGCTAAATCGTCTGACAAAGGAAATCGGCTGCTCTGATATCGGGCCAACTAACTTAGTTTACAAGGAGTAACCACTTAACTCCTCTTGTAATAGTAAGATATCGTGCTAGACCGAATTAACTAACCCTAACATCTAGCCTACAGCTTGCTTTCTTAGCCGGTTGTAATTACTGGCACACAATCATCTACGAAAAGCATCATTGCGGAAGGCCATGCCGACAACTGCTTGTGCGTTTTAATACCGGCGTGGTTAAGTAGCACATGGCGTCGATTTAATTCAGAGCTTACCAGAAAATACAATTTTAACATAGAAACGAGCAAATCACTCTCTTAAATTATTTACGTGTTGATACTGAACGCATTACAGTACATTATCGCATCTCCACCGTTACAAATACTGTATACTGTGTAAATAACGTTAGTCTTTAGTAAAATGTAGTATGACTGGACGGCTGTTCATTTAATGTATTGGCAGAATCGCCTGACTATTTAGGTTAAAGGAAGAAAATTTAGCAAGGTCCATAATGTTTGGGACAGCCACATTTTTTGGTTCTTGGTTTGGCTCTGTTCTCCCTAATTTTAGATTTGTAAGCAAATTTACATTTCGTTAAATTGCAGGTTCTCAGCTTTCGTTGAACGGTATTGTGATACATTTTGGTGTCACCGTGTGGAAATAACAGCACTTCATATACATAGCCCCCCATTTCAGGGCACCCTAATGTTTGGGACAAACGGCTTCACGGGTGTTTCTGATTAGTCAGGTGTGTTCACTTGCTTCTTTAGGGCAGGTATAAGAGAGCTTTCAATATCTAGTCTTGATTGTAGGCTTTTGGTTGCCTCTGGAGTCGGTTGGCGTTTGTCAATATAAGGACCGGGGTTGTCCCAATGAAAGTCAAGGAAGCCATTAAGAGGCTGAGAAATATGAAAATACAGTCAGAGACATAGGGCAGACCTTATTTTCATCGTGTGAACTGGCACGTTGGCTGTTAGTCTGTTTTGCACTAGTTGGATCCAGCACACTTAAAGTATCAAAGTCTATAAAATGAGTTTTAAATGTAGGTATATTGTTGCGAGAATGTTATAAAACCGGTATGCTGTTCGGGAATTCGTTTCTTCGAGGATGTGGCTGTGATGTAAGCGCTACGTATGAAAAATGCCTCCCCATTTGGCAGCTCGTACAGCGTACCTGTATAAGGTCTCACACTCGCATCTATCGACCGCAATAAGCCTTTCCCACATTGCCTGACCTGGAACGCGACACTCGTCCATTCTATCTGAACGGTTTCCTGGCTGCGAGTCACAGGACCCGGACATGCTGGGTCTTGTGGAAAAGGCGGCTGGCCATGGTGAAGTTCGCCTGTTTTAGCTGCGTTTTTAATCAACACTCAGTCCAGGAAGCGGTTTGTTGCACACGTGGCCTTCGTGCTTGCGGAAATGTGAACTGCACAACAGACATGAGACCTGCTCCGTGGAACGTTCCTTAAGAAGCCAATTGAAGGAAACGTCCCGTTGAAACATCATCACCTGGTCTTTCCTGTTCAAAGTAATGAACCCTGAGTGAAATTTTGGTATCATGTATGTTTTTGACTTTTAGCCTGCAGCCTTTTAGCCTGCAGCCATGCACTGTTATCCAGAGTGACTTACACAGCTTAGAATATTTGCAAAAAATTTGTTCATAGCCCTGGATATTTACTGAAGCAATTCAGGATAAGTACCTTAGCACCTAACAATAATAACGACAACAACAACTAGTTTGTATAGCACCTTCCTGAATGCTAAGGCCACTTCACAGCGTAACGATGCACATGCTTACAATGCGCTAATTAGTTGGGGTGTAGGAATGCATTCTTGTACGGTGCAAGCTTATTATTAGGCTCTGTGTACACATCAGTGTACGGTTTTTATGGCTGTGCTCGGATTACAGTGAAGTGGGCCAAATCCGATTATTGTTTTTTTTTTGCCTACATGTGACACAGATCAGAATTTTTTTGGACCGTATGCTGCCAAACGCGAAGAACAGACAGACAAAGGCGATTTAAAACCTACAATGGAGACTAGAAGCTGAAAGCTCTCATGTACCTGCATTAAGGAAGCAATTGAACACACCTGACTAATCCGAAACACCTGTGAAACCATTTGTCCCAAACATTAGGTGCCCTGAAATTGGTGGGGGGGGCTATGTTTAAAAAAATAAAATAAGTGCATGAAAATATATTTTATACCAAAATGTATAAAAATGACCCATTAATAAAAGCAGAGAATCTTCACATCACCCACTTCTTAATTGTTTGATTACAAACCTTAAATTCTGGAGTAGAGCCAATTCAAGAAAATAAATCTGTAAACTCTTTGATATTAGATATATATATATATATATATATATTGTGTCTAATATCAGAGAGTTTACTGATTGTGCTTATCAACTAAGCAGCTGGGCGATGACAGCAGTGCAGTTTGTTGATTTTAAGACCAGAACTAGAGACGTCATATTTCAAATTCATTCGTCAGCCTATTTTTTAACCTTCCCTTCCCCTTCCCCTTTTGTCTGGAGCGGAAGGGCATACGGAATGCGCACTCGCAGGTGCACACAAAGGCTCTGTGTTTCTCCTGCAAACAGCAGACGCGGTAATCCAGGTCCAGAGCGGAGCGGCCGGTGCGCCCTCGGGCTAAGTCTCGCAGTCATGGGACCCCGGCTTCATTAGCATCGCCGTGCCTGGAGCTGTGGAATGGGGGCACCTGCGCTACTTAGCCCCTCGGCCTCCGCAGACGAAATGTCTGACCTAAGCTCGAGTGCACGGGGTCTCCGCGACGCAGCGCTGTGAACTTCACACACGCGTTAGAGCGCGAGCGTTCTTACTCTGTTGTGCTCAAGCGATGTCTGCAGTCTGACCCGTGACACACCTTCACGTACTTTTGGAAGTGTTATTTCCTTAGAGAAAGAAAAGGAAAAAAACATTGCTCCGATTCAGTTTTTGGGTTTGTATATAATGAAAGTAAAGTGTGCGAAATGGGGAACTTGCAGAAATCTTTAGCCTAAAGGGAAGGGCACTGCAGTGTGAAGAGGTATAATGGAGGCCTGATTTCGGACAGCCTTTCTCTTTCACAGTGACCGTCCACACAGTGGAATACCCTCATAGTCCAAATGTCTGTGGGTTCCTTTGATAAAGTAGTAATTCAGTTTGTTTTTGTTGAGTGTTGTATTTGCCATATTATTGATCTCTTGACACAAATATGTGGTAAAGCGGCAGCGTGCGAAACGACTGCCCATGAAATGCTGTTTTTTTTGTAGGGATGCCGTTCATCAGCTGAGATTTACTGAGTCCAGTTAGAGGTCATCATCACGTGCTTGGAGTCCCTCCCACCACCACCACCAGCACCAGCACCAGCGCCCCGCCTGCAGAGAGCCATGGGGAGCGAGTCGGACACAGGCCCGTTGCGCCTGAAGCAGGAGATCTCCCTCCTCCACGGCGTCTGCCTCATCGTGGGCAACATGATCGGCTCGGGCATCTTCGTGGCGCCCAAGGGCGTCCTGGAGCACACGGGGTCCTTCGGCCTGTCCCTGGTGGTGTGGACCATCGGCGGCGTCTTCTCCGTCTTCGGCGCGCTCTGCTACGCCGAGCTGGGCACCACCATCCGCAAGTCGGGCGCCAGCTACGCCTACATCCTGGAGTCCTTCGGCGGCTTCCTGGCGTTCATCCGCCTGTGGACCTCGCTGTTGATCGTGGAGCCCGCCTGCCAGGCGGTCATCGCCATCACCTTCTCCACCTACCTGGTGCAGCCCTTCTACCCCACCTGCGCGGCCCCCTACGTCGCCGTGCGCCTCATAGCGGCCGTCATCATCGGTAAGCCCGCCCGACTACGCTCTACGACCCCTCCCCCCCTCCCCCACCCCCCGGCCCGTAACTGACCTGATTCGTTTCAGAATGTCCAATTACGGCAGTAAGCCCATCCCAATAGTACAGCACCTCTTTCGGTTTACTTTAGCTGAACACGGTGCAGAGGAGTCCCATTACAGGTCCTTGTTCATGTATGGGGTTCCAGCCCCCCCCCCCCCCCCCCCCCCCCACTGGGAAGCAGGGCAGTGATAAGGGGTTCTAAGCAAACAGCTTCCCTAGAGTTTTGTCAGGCCATTTCAGGAGCTACCTGAGGGGGGGGGGGGGGTAATTTTGAGAGAGGTCATGCAAATGGAATTGGGAGTGCCGTTCAGTAGTTAATTCATACAACCTAGAAAAACACTTTTCCAGAGCAACTGCTTTGGATGGGTCCTGCTGGATCCCTGCCGTTGGTCGGACTGTGCAAGATGGCTTGGACTCATTGTTTAGGTGGGCGGGGCAGTCATTTTCATTTTCATTGGCTTATTTTTTTTTTGCACTCCGTCGGAGGACAAACGTTTAGGAAACGTGAATCCTGAACACGCCCCTGTTCCAGAGCTCTAAGGGAGCCGGTTTGAGCCGCGGAGTGGGGACGGCTCTCTGGTTTCACACCCGCGTTGGCAGGCCTTTGGGGGACAGCTGTGTATTTACACTTCGCGCACGCGAGCACGTGACCTCCATTCCCGCCTCGCCGCCGTGTCTGCGGGTGGCTTCGCAGGAAACTCTGCTCCGGCTTTCTTTCCCTCAGGGGAACAACCTTTTTTACATAAATCCTGAAAGAGCTCAGCTGAAGGTTGGCTCACGCTGAGACCAAAAGCAAACTAGAGCGTGAAAACGAACCTGACTGGAAATTTCCACCGCTACCTGCGCTAGCATTTGTTTTTTTGTTATCGGGACATACGATATTTATTGGACGGTGTTCTCTGAAGAATGCTGTAATTACATGATGATGCTCGCCTTTAAAGAACGGGTTGTTAATTTGTAGCACACTTAGAAAATCCCAGGTAACGCTTTGCCGAAACACCCGCATAGTCAATATTTGCTCTCTGGCCGGGGAGAGCGGGCCCCTGATCGGTTAAAGAGCCGAGCTTAATGCGAGTGACGCAGGGTTGCCAGGTGCGCCGGTCTCCGTCCCCGGACTGTCACCACGAAGCCGGGGCCGGGGGGCGTGACTCCGGAGGGTTTTCGTTTTTCCTCCTTTACTGCACAGCTGGGGCGTACCCTCCCCCTGCTGTTGTTACGCAGACGTCTGCGCTCGAGTGCTTTAAGCCACTGTAAATCAGCGCGTGTGTTCTCGCTCTGATCTCCAGGGGCTCTAATCGGCTGTGTGTTTTTGGAGCTTTTCGGTAATCCAGGGAGCGCGCTTCCCCCGTCTTCTCCTTGCTGCCAGCGGTCCGCGGGGCCACCTTTTAAAGAATGCTCTGCGTGCTTTAATGCAGGGACGTCCCCGCCCTGGTTTTTTGTCTTTCTGTCCGATCCGAGCACAGGAAGAATTCAGTCTCAGTTCCTAAAAAATAAAACGGCGCGGCAAACGTTGTCACCTCCGCGTTTCCCGCGGTTACCACAGCTGCAGAATGTCAGTCTGTGCCCACGACCGGCGGCGAGGGACAGCTGCGCGCACACAGCGAATACACAGACGTTTGTGCGAGGCGGCGCGTTCAGCAGCGGTGCCGTTTCCGCCAAGTTCACCTTCCTCTCAAGTGCACGCCCGGCTTCACTCCCTGTTCATTTTCAGGACCTCGCCGAAATGAATGGCCTCAAAACACAAACTAGCTTTGGAGGATGGATCGATAAAAGAGCAAACGCTAAAAAGTATGTGCTTCGATATCCGATGTATTTTCAACGTTTTATTGACTTACAAAAGAAAACAAGTTCTGGCAAAACTTTTTTTTGTATTTTTTAACCACTAGCTGATGAGGATTCAGAGAAATAAACAGTAGAGAAATTACATTTTAAGGTGCTTTGTGTGTGTGTGTGTGTGTGTGTTTTTTTGCCTGAAGTGCATTATGTTTGTATCATGAATAATTCCCCACGTATTCCATAGGTTTTAGTCTTGATGGTAATTTATAGATGTTATTGATGACCTTTTTTTGGCACAGTATGTTAATCAGCCTACAAGATGGACTTCAATTCTGGATGTAATTTTGCTAATGATCCAGACAGAATTTGCAGCATAGAGGTAATTGAGCCACTTGGAACTAGTCATTATTCTGTTAGAGTTGATGTATTATGGTACATTAACAAGGCCTCCTCTATGGCCAGAATCTTTTATTTTAGACGAGCAAATTTCAACAAGATGTGAGTAATATTGACTGGGTGCAGCTTCTTAACTGCAAGTCTATGAATGAAAAGTGGGACAGGTTCAAAACTGTTATTCTTGAGGCCCAATGTAAATTTATTCCAAAGGTAAGTTGAAGAAGGGCCAGTCACTTTCACTTGCATCACATGTAAAACACTGGAATCTATCAGTAGCAACAAGGTGGAAGTGTTTTTTGAAAATAGCGGCACCCTAAGGGATAGCCAGCATGGTTTTCGCAAGGGAAGGTCATGCCTGACGAACCTCCTGGTATTCTTTGAAGATGCTACCAACTGTTTTGATTATAACAAGCCATTATGATGTTCTATACTTAAATTTCCAGAAGGCATTTGAGAAGGTACCACATGAGAGACTTGTTAGGAAAATGAAGACTGTAGGAATTGGAGGATGTATTTTGAGTGGATTCAGAACTGGCTACAGGGTAGAACACAAAGAGTAGTAGTAAGGGGGATATTATCTGAGCAGGGAGCTGTTAGAGTCCCACAAGGACTGGTGCTGGGACCACTGCTGTTCCTCACTTATATCAATGACCTTGACAACAACTTTGAAAGTACATTAGTAAAATCTGCAGATGACACAAAACTGGGAGGCCCAGCTAATAGTTTGGAATCTACTAAAGTAGTCTAAGAAGATTAAATTAAAATTCAGAAGTGGGTGGAAACCTGGCAAATGAAATTTAATATAGCCAAATGTGAAGATTTGCTTGTGGGAATTAAAAACATTAGGCAGGATTACTTTATGGGTGGAACAAAATTGGAATGTGCTCAATATGAAAAGGTTTTGGGAGTAACGGTTTATCTAAGCCTTTCAGGTTCTAGGCACTGTTCTGAAGCAGTTAAAAAAAAAAAAAAAAAAAGCCCAATTGGATGCTGGGATATATGGCCAGAAGTTTTGAGTATAAATCCAAGGAAGTTATACAATACATTTGTTAGACCACACTTGGACTGTTGCGTGCAGTTCTGGGGACCGTACTACAAGAAAGATATAGAAGCTCTGGAAAAGGTTCAAAGAAGAACAACCAAATTGATTCCTGGTATGATAAGATAAAAGAGGAAAGACTTAAGATGCTTAATCTCTTCAAGCTTAGTAAAAGGAGACACATGGGTGATTTTATTGAGGCTTTTAAATTTATAAACAATTTCATCAATAAAGTGAACTTCAAGAGATACTTCAGGTTCAGTTCTGTTAGTAGAATGAGGGGACATTCAGTAAATTAAATTCGCAAAAGGAAAATTTCGTACAAACAGGAAGAATTTTCTCACAGAGTAGGCAATGTATGGAGTAGCCTGTCAGGTCACGTAGTAGAGGCAGAAACTCTGGTGCTTTTCAGGACTAGGCTTAATATGGTGTTAGATACTGGTCTGTAGGTAATCAGAGCGCTAATTTAGTCAAGAAAACGGCGGGCATCGTTGGGCTGAGTGGCCTGTTCTGGTCGTTTTGTTATGTTTTGTTCCTTGTGCCCTTCAAATGCTGCCATCTTCCATATCTCTGGTGTGTGCCCTCTCAAAGTAAAAATAAAAAGTATTTTTATTTAAATCGCGGAATGAAGGGGCTAGGCCAATTCGTTTTGTTAAAATTTCCATCAGGCGAACGGCGGAGTGTTTTAATTTGTCTGATGTTTGGTTGTATTTCCCTGGGCAAGTGTTTTTGGACCAGTTTTCATGCGTTCGTCTCCACCGCAGATCATTTTGCGCTAGGGCGTGTGAAAGCGAGCGCCTGTGCTCACCGAGGCCCTTTGCATACGCTTAGCTCCCCGCACTTTCCAGCCGCACTCGCAGGCAACGTGTTTTTGTATTTAAATCCTGAGAGAAGCCTCTGTTATTTCCCTCTGGAAGTGGATGTGCTCGTGTGTGTCACGTATGAATCGTTAACCGCGCCAAGGGGGTGAAAATTTAGGGAGAGGAAACTGAAACTGTAAGTTTTCTTATCACCTTCTGCCCCAAGGCTACTGTGTTTTCCAGTAGTGGCCTTCTATGAGTTCTACACGTCTTTACCAGTAACGACTTTTCGGATAAGGGGAACTGTACTTAAATACATATTCCATTATAATATTTTTTGTAAGAATACGATCCTTCAGGACGAACTCTGTCCTCACAAGCAGGTGGCACTGCGCTAAGCGCCCTGGGCTTATTGAACTGAACTTCCACGAGAGCCGAGGCCCGCGACGCCTGGGCTCGGCTAGCCGTTGATTGGCCGGCTCGTCGGTTTGCCTCCCTCCTTAATTCCATTTGGGTATTTTGTCGGAGACGGGAAGCCGGGTTTCATTACCCCAGCCCCCTCCGAACAGGCCCCCTCCAATTAGATCCAGCGAGCAGCTAAACCGATCAGCGGCGCCCGTTCGGCCGGGGCTCGGCAGGCCGAGGGGGCCGGGCGGACATGTTGCATTAGGCCAGGGCTTTGGGCCGGTCTTCGGTTCTGAGAGACCCGGTAAGACCTCGGGGGAGGAGAGTGCGGGTACGGGGCGGACGAGCAGTTGAGGTTTTGTCTTTTTTTTTTGTTTTTTCCCCAGTGGCGTTGTGTGATAAAGACCTGGGCGGGTGAACTCTGTACTGACCCCCCGTCTCTCCACTCTGACCCCTAGGCCTCCTGACCAGCGTGAACTGCATGAAGGTGAAGTGGGGAGCCATCCTGCAGGTCGCTTCCACCATAGCCAAGGTCCTGGCGCTCATCGTCATCATCGTGGCCGGCCTGGTGCTGCTGATACAAGGTGGGCTGCCGTGTGTGTGTGTGCGCGTGTGTGTGTGTGTGTGTGTCTGTGCACATGTGTATGCGTGCGTGCGTGCGTGTGTGCCCACACACACACACATACAGGATTTAAGTACATTGTACACTCTTATCTGTGGAATGCCAATTTTCCTTAGTCCTTATTGTGATTTTTAAAATATTATTTTATATTATTCTATAGACTTGTTTCTTGTTTGTAAAGGATGCATGTGCAAGCCAGGTGCACCTTTGTAGGCTATTACAATGCAGCAGACTCGATCATCAACGGTTTACTAACTGCATCTACTTGTGTTTCTGAATCTTTTGCTTCACTTTCATCTTTGTAAAGCTATAGGAACACACAACAAAGGTGGAGCAGAGATAATTTCAGTAAATTGTCTGTGAGAAATGGTGTGTTAGCTTAATGCTTAAAGCCTATCACTAACCATGTAGCCTACTTTTTTGTTTGGCCAGAACAGAAAAGGCATCAGCACCACAAGCCCTTACTTCCGTTGCCTAACGGTTAAGTTTCTTATCAGTCTTATTTCTCTTATCCACGTGTCACACTAATGGAAACGTGCCTTTTCGGGAAGTACGTTGGTTAACTCTCAGCTGGTGAGTTTGCCTTCTTTATATTACACAGAGTGGAAAATTAATATTGGCAATCTAGCAGTTAGCAAACATTCGCGAACTAATGTTCATGTGAGGTGCATCCACGACATTGGCTACGTTTGTGTGCTAACTGATTGGTTCGGACTTTTTCTCCTCTGGAAGTAGTTAGGCCATACACTATCAGGCAACAAACACAGGGTATTAAAGGCAGCTCCAAATGCACTTCAGCTCCTCTACACTTGCTAAATTGCTAGCATTAGTCCACCTATGCACATTTGGCTAACACTAGGAATGTGCAGTGCCGCATGTACCGACCAAACCGCAGATACTCAACATGCCCATAAGTATGTGGACACACCCACTTTCTAATTGTTGGGTTCTGCTACTTCAGCCGCACCCGTTGCTAACCGGTGCGTAAAATCAAGCATACCGCCACGCGATCTCCATTGACAAACATTGGCAGTAGAGTGGGTCGTTCTGAAGAGCTCAGTGACTTTCAGCGTGGCAAAGTCATCGGAATGGCTCCTTTCCCAAATTTCTGCCCTGCTAGAGCTGCCCCAGTCAACTGTTAGTGCTGTTATTGTGCAGTGGAAACGTATAGGAGCATCAGCTGCTCAGCCACGATGTGGCAGGTGACACAATCTCACAGAATGGTACCGTGTAGTGTGTAAAAATGTCCTCAGTTTAACCACTCACTACCGAGTTCCAGACTGCCTCTGGAAGCAATGTTAGCACAAGACCTTTTTGTCAGAAGCTTTATGAAATGGGTTTCCATGGCCGAGCAGCCGCACGCAAGCCTAAGATCACCAAGTGTAATGCCAGAGCGTCAGCTGGAGTGGTGCAAAGCACAAAGCCAGTGGACTGTGGAGCAGTGGAAACGCGGTGTGCTGACTCACACTTCACTATCTGCCAGTCTGACTGACGAATCTGGATTTGGAAAACACGAGGAGAGCAGTACCCGTCCAAATGCTGTTTTTTTATGGTTTTGGCGTGTCCCCTTAGTTCCAGTGAAGGGAAATCTGAATTAATGTTGCTGAGAAACCTGTCCTTCTGAGCAGAATTGTATCCAAATCTAGTTTATTTTAAAACAAGTACGGACATATACTTCTCTCATTCACGAAATATAATGACCTCTGGCAGTCTCTGTTTTAAAGGCAGATGCGTCCTCTGTTAAAAGGGCCTGTCTCTCTCTGTGTGTGTCTGCATGTGTCAGGTTTTGCCTTTGATTAGAAGGAACACATTGCAATACTGTGACTGAAACGTGAATGATGCAACGCAAGAATGACAGGAACTGGAACGGTCTGATGCAATCTGAATGCCAAATGTCCTCAGCTGGTAAAGTCCCTGCTATAGCAGTAACCTGACCGACCAGTCATCCTGCAAGAAGCTTTCCGACACCACGCCCATACATTTTTTTACAAGAGAACTGCCTGTCCTCCCCTGCTTTTTAATGACCCACTACGATCATGCACGCACGATCGCAACTCCAGTGTAAATGTCCCGAAGGAATTTTGTTTCAAATTAAATAAAAGTTTGATGAAACTTAAAAGTGAATCAAGTGTAAAAAAAAAAAAAGAAGCCCCAAATGCATGTGCTGCTTGATGACCAGGCATGAAAATCAGGAAAAATAAAAGGGAGAAATCCAAAAGCAACTAAAAACTTCTTTTTTTTTTTTGTGTCTCTCCCTTCCCTCGTAGGAAAGACGGGGAACTTCGAGGACTCCTTCAGAGGCTCCAAGCTGAACCCGGGGGACACGGCCTTGGCCCTGTACGCTGCCCTCTACTCCTACTCGGGCTGGGACACCCTCAACTTCATCACGGAGGAGATCAAGAACCCGGAGAGGTACCGCACGCCCTGTCCAGTGCGCACTGCTCTGTCGCGCGTGCTGATTGGTGGAACCGTCCTTCCCTCTGGCTGCCGCTGTTCACACACAGACCCCGGCACATACACACCACATCAGGTCTGCACACACACCTGTCCTAGGTGAGTCAGGGTGCACACACACACCTGTCCTAGGTGAGTCAGGGTGCACACACACACCTGTCCTAGGTGAGTCAGGGTGCACACACACACCTGTCCTAGGTGAGTCAGGGTGCACACACACACCTGTCCTAGGTGAGTCAGGGTGCACACACACACCTGTCCTAGGTGAGTCAGGGTGCACACACACACCTGTCCTAGGTGAGTCAGGGTGCACACACACACCTGTCCTAGGTGAGTCAGGGTGCACACACACACCTGTCCTAGGTGAGTCAGGGTGCACACACACACCTGTCCTAGGTGAGTCAGGGTGCACACACACACCTGTCCTAGGTGAGTCAGGGTGCACACACACACCTGTCCTAGGTGAGTCAGGGTGCACACACACACCTGTCCTAGGTGAGTCAGGGTGCACACACACACCTGTCCTAGGTGAGTCAGGGTGCACACACACACCTGTCCTAGGTGAGTCAGGGTGCACACACACACCTGTCCTAGGTGAGTCAGGGTGCACACACACACCTGTCCTAGGTGAGTCAGGGTGCACACACACACCTGTCCTAGGTGAGTCAGGGTACACACACACACCTGTCCTAGGTGAGTCAGGGTGCACACACACACCTGTCCTAGGTGAGTCAGGGTGCACACACACACCTGTCCTAGGTGAGTCAGGGTGCACACACACACCTGTCCTAGGTGAGTCAGGGTGCACACACACCTGTCCTAGGTGAGTCAGGGTGCACACACACACCTGTCCTAGGTGAGTCAGGGTGCACACACACACCTGTCCTAGGTGAGTCAGGGTGCACACACACCTGTCCTAGGTGAGACAACCTGACGAAGCCTGTGAGCGTGACCTTCTCTTTGTTTTCCAAATCGCTTTGCTTTGAATGATTCGAAGAGTGCAGGTTTGCAGGGTGGGGTGGGGGTGGGAACAACTGTCCCTAAAAAGTATGTGTAGAGCCTTGTGTGACCTGTTTTATTCCGTGAGACATTTAATACTGCATTTTTGCATGATTTGAAAATGACTTGTTGTCAGTTGAGACTTAATACCAGGATTAACTGTCTTATCAACCCGGTCCGTCAACTTAATTTGGCCAATTACGGCATCACGCTGAACGTGTGACTGTGACAGAACGCTCCAGCATCCCACTCAGGGTATGTGATCACGTGATGTCATGATGACCTTGCATGTTTGTACAACGTGGTTTTGGCAAATACTGTTCCGAGAAGCTCCGTCTGTGCTCTGTGCTGACGTCTAACTACCAACCAGAATAATCTGCTATGTTCATCTTCAACATGTTCGCCCATTCAGACTGCATCTTGGTGGCTCTTCCATAATTTTTGAATGTTTTACGGCTGTTATCTGCATGTAATTATGATTGGCATTATACTTCTACTAATTTTGCATAGGTTACATTTAGTGTTTCAGTGATGTTGCTTATACACTCCTAGCATAGGAATGCTGTTATCCTCTTCACGATCAACATTGTAAAAAAAAAAAAAAAAAAAGAAAGAAAAAAGGCGGCCAAAATAATTGGATCACCTTGTGTTTCTGAGAGATCTTTTTCACAAGCATTGTGCTAAAGGAGACTGCCAAACTGAAACAGCGCTGCCTGCCTCGTTCCCTAGGTGGCGCTGTGGTTATTATAGAGTAATGGTTCCATTGCTGTGGGCTTCGTTGGCTGAAGAACATGATCGGCTAATAAGTAGAATCAGGTGTCATTGTACTGTGGGCCAAAACAAAAAAACCTGCACCCTCTGCACTTTTCGGATTACATTTTACACCCCTGACCTACACCGTCGAAACATGATCTAACTTCAGCTTCTTGTTACAAGGCGTAATCTTCCCCGGCAATCTACCCGTGGGAGATTAACCGTCTATTTGTGTTTTATCGCAGTACATCAGCGATTTCTGTGAAGTACTTCAATTGCGTTTGTGCCCTTCTGAAGCACCATTCAGCACAGGAAAGTGCAGAACGGGTGGGACCTAAAAGTGTCCTATATATTTTATTGCAGCGTAACGAGCATTCAAATTTTGCAGTGAACAGTGAAATACCATTGAATCTGTTATTCTTTGGAATACGATATTCGCGTTTTACTTTACTGGCCCGTACGGCTGCCCTCCGGTTCCTGCTTGTGTTGGGCGCCGAAGGGTTCGCTCACGCGGCGCCTTCGCCGTCTCTCTCGCCCCTCCCCTACAGGAACCTCCCGCTGTCCATCGCCATATCCATGCCCATCGTCACGGTGATATACGTCCTGACCAACGTGGCCTACTACACGGTGCTGGACGCCGACGCGGTGCTGAGCAGCGAGGCCGTGGCTGTGGTGAGTGAGGCGGGCCTCGCTCTGCGGCGTTCGCTCACGCTGCAGCTGGGGGGTCGGGGGGGTCGAGGGACGGAAACTCCCATGTCACGCTGTTTCTGCAGGCTCGGCGCAGTAAGAGCGCGTCAGGGCGTTGGTGTTTGAAAAATAAAAGTTGGCTTATGCGCCACAATGGAAAGTGGGCATGTTTCGATGCTGATAGGGGCTTTAAAGGGAGCCGTTTAAGGGAGTGATTGTTATTGTGTGTTTGCGTTAAAGCAGCATGTGGAAAAAAAAGATAAAAAAAAAAAATTAGTAAGCATTAGCGATTCCCAAGCTGCACACAGTGTCCTCGAAAAATAGTTTGTCTGAAGTGAAACGGCTCTATGGAATGTAAAATATGTACAGCACGTCCCTTAAATGCAGACACTTGTCTGCAGGGTACTAAAGACCTGGTTGTTCAGTCGAGATGCCATTGGTGCCGTAGGGGCGATATAGCTCAGGAGGTAAGACCGATTGTCTGGCAGTCGGAGGGTTGCCGGTTCAAACCCCGCCCTGGGCATGTCGAAGTGTCCTTGAGCAAGACACCTAACCCCTAACCTCTAACTGCTCTGGCGAATGAGAGGCATCAATTGTAAAGCGCTTTGGATAAAAGCGCTATATAAATGCAGTCCATTTACCATTTACCATTGGAGAAATGTGGCTCAAGATAGCAACTGTCATCTACAGAAAGACATTTTAGATGTAAACCTTTTGCTTTTTACAGCGTTCAAAGATGAAGCTAAATGAAAATAATACTAATGCCATAAACCTCATTTGAATGGTGTGCGTTTGACCTCTATCCCAGACACTCACACACGCAGACACTCAGGCGCACACACACACACACACCTGCAGTCCCACACACACACACACACACACACACACCTGCAGTCCCACACACACACACACACACCTGCAGTCCCACACGCACACACACACACACACACCCCTGCAGTCCCACACACACACACACACACACACACACACACCTGCAGTCCCACACACACACACACACACACACACACACACCTGCAGTCCCACACACACACACACACACACACACACACACACACACACCTGCAGTCCCACACACACACACACACACACACACACACACCTGCAGTCCCACAGACACACACACACACACACACCTGCAGTCCCACACACAAACACACACACACACACACACCTGCAGTCCCACACACAAACACACACACACACACACACACACACACACCTGCAGTCCCACACACAAACACACACACACACACACACACACACACACACACCTGCAGTCCCACAGACAAACACACACACACACACACACACACACACACCTGCAGTCCCATAGACAAACACACACACACACACACACACACACACCTGCAGTCCCACAGACAAACACACACACACACACACACACACACACCTGCAGTCCCACAGACAAACACACACACACACACACACACACACACCTGCAGTCCCACAGACAAACACACACACACACACACACACACACACACCTGCAGTCCCACACACACACACACACACACACACACACACCTGCAGTCCCACACACACACACACACACACACACACACACACCTGCAGTCCCACAGACACACACACACACACACACCTGCAGTCCCACACACAAACACACACACACACACACACACACACACCTGCAGTCCCACACACAAACACACACACACACACACACACACACACCTGCAGTCCCACACACAAACACACACACACACACACACACACACACCTGCAGTCCCACAGACAAACACACACACACACACACACACACACACCTGCAGTCCCATAGACAAACACACACACACACACACACACACACACCTGCAGTCCCACAGACAAACACACACACACACACACACACACACACCTGCAGTCCCACAGACAAACACACACACACACACACACACACACACACACACCTGCAGTCCCACAGACACACGCACACACACCTGCAGTCCCACAGACACACACACACACACACACACCTGCAGTCCCACACACACACACACACACACACACACACCTGCAGTCCCACAGACAAACACACACACACACACACACACACACACCTGCAGTCCCACAGACAAACACACACACACACACACACACACACACACACCTGCAGTCCCACAGACACACGCACACACACCTGCAGTCCCACAGACACACACACACACACACACACCTGCAGTCCCACACACACACACACACACACACACACACCTGCAGTCCCACAGACACACACACACACACACACACACACACCTGCAGTCCCACAGACACACACACACACACACACACACACCTGCAGTCCCACAGACACACACACACACACACACACCTGCAGTCCCACACACACACACACACACACACACACACACCTGCAGACCCACAGACACACACACACACACACACACACACCTGCAGTCCCACAGACACACACACACACACACACACACACCTGCAGTCCCACACACACACACACACACACACACACACACCTGCAGACCCACAGACACACACACACACACACACACACACCTGCAGACCCACAGACACAGCCCGGCTCATCCTCACACTAAACGCAGCGGTGCAGAAGCGCACACGGAGGGCTGCGCGCGCTCACCAGTTTGAGCCGGAGGCTGCGCGTCTGCTCTTAATCGGGGGCGTCTGTTCGCTCGGAGCGGAATCGAATTACGGCGCTTTGATCTCGCGCTCTGACGGATGGCTGTGACCTACCGGATGGCGGCTAACCGCATTAGCGGCTATCTGGCGCGCCGCAGCCAGCCGTGTGTCGTCCGGGGCGCGTTGTGCCCGGAGCGTTACAGTGCCGCTGTCTCCCCCCCCCTGCAGACCTTCGCCGACAGCGTGCTGGGATACGGCCGCTGGCTCATTCCCCTGTCGGTGGCCATTTCCTGCTACGGAGGCCTCAACTCGTCCATCATCGCCGCGTCCAGGTGAGAGAGCGTCGGAACCGCGGGCCGCGCGAGGGGAGCGCCGGCGCGCGCGCGCGCCTGACTGCAAGCCGTCTGAATTTAACCTCGTTAGGTTACCGGCCTCTGCAGGATTAATTACTTCCCCGAATGCCCGGTCACTGTCTAATTGTTTTCCGAGTAGATTTCATGTCGTCTGCCTAACGAGGTTAAGTCGACGGCCTCAGTCACCCAGTGCAATTTGTCTTTGTCTTAAAATGGCCGATTGGAATCGGGCGTCGTGGTCAATTGGGAAAGGGAGCTTGCCACCAGCACTGGCAGAACCCACAATGCCATCGGGTCAGGCCTTGGACTATGTTGTTAGGCAGTTATGACTGGAAGTGGTGCCGTGGGAGGATGCAGATGGCTTTGTCCTCTCAGGTGTAGGGTGAGGGTTAAGCTGACCTGGGTTCCTGAGGTTGAGGACAAAGGAAATTATCTCAGCATAATTTTATTGTTGTCAAATGTAAAGTGATTTGGGCCACAGTGGACAGGTGAGACTTAATGCCATTTCTCTTGTGCAGCGTAGGTTGGGTTTCTGGGTGCACATCGGTTTTCCTTATTCTGGGAAACTGGCTTGCGATGCCCTTGAAGTGCGTTGGCCGGGTCTGTTAGTGCCAGAGCGGCGGGGCTGAGGTGGCGGTGTTTCCCACCGTCGCCCTCGCACTTCAGATTTGCCTAGGGAAATGAGCCTCAACGCTCGCCGGGGACGCCTGTTACTGAAAAGAAGCAGGCCGCCATTTTAAAGGCCAGCTCTGGCGTGGCGCTCTCCTGCTTCAGCTGTGAACCGTGGCTGACGTGTGGACCCTTCTTACCCCTCTCCCCTTGCGTAGATTGTTCTTCGTGGGCTCCCGGGAAGGGCATCTACCCAACCTCCTCTGCATGATCCACGTCAAGCGCTACACCCCCATCCCGGCCCTTATCTTCAATGTGAGTACGCTGGACAATTATGACCTCATAGTGTTTATTCCAACGGCCTGCTCTGGTGCAGCACTACTTAAAACCAAAGATTCACATCTCGAAGAGGGCAAGCACCACAGTCCACTGCTTTCGGTGCCAGCACATTGCAGGGAAGGGCGATACCCTTTTAAGTCTTTGGAATGGTTCATTAGCGGTGAGGCCCCCAGGCCTCGGTTTGGTCAAACAGCGCATGTGAGCTGGTAAGCCCAGGATGGGTTGGACCGAACGTGGTTCCTCTACGGTCCCTCGGAATCTAAAAGAAACCTGGATTTTTCAAGGGTTGTCATTTATCATTGACGGCATACTGTTTCACCCTGGTTAAAGAGTAATGACCTTTTAATAACCTTTATAAAACCCTCAGCGTTTACGTGAACTCTGGTCGTTCCCCAGGAAATGAATCTCTCCTGTATGTGGCCTTTTCTTCCCCTCTCCTCCCTCTCTCCTCCCGCCATCGCTGCCTGCTGCAGGGAGGCATGTCTCTGATATTCCTGTGCGTGAGGGACGTGTTCCAGCTCATCAACTACTTCAGCTTCAACTACTGGCTGTTCATTGGCCTGTCCATCGCCAGCCAGATCTACCTGCGCATCAAACGGCCCGAAATGCACCGTCCGGTCAAGGTATGAGCGCCAGTGGTGCTGCTGCTGCTGCAGCTGCCATCGCTTCTGTGGAGCCTGGGCCTAAAGAGACTTTAACATTATAAAGAATAGAGTTTTTGGAATGTTTTTTTTTTTTTAATTCAAAATTCTAAAGCGGTATTCTAGAACTCCATTGCTTTCAGTTACCAGTGGTGATTGTTACATCAGCATTAGAATGTTCCATATTTGCGATCTTGCACCTTAAACGGTTCGCAAAAGGGTAAGCTGTTAGGTCAGAGAGCCCTGTGTTGACTTAGAGAGTAAGTCAACACAGAGCAGAGCACTGCGGTTGCTGTGGCACGTTCCCCGTGAGTTGAAATTTTCAACTAGGTTGCACTGCTGGCCACATCTAAATCGGTGATGTCAGAGCAGGTGTCTTTCCATTGGCACCTGAGGCAAAATACCTGTAATGACATCACTGATATGATGTGACCAGCAGGGCAGTCAGGTTGCAAATTCCATCCTATAGAGGGTGCTGCAACAGCAGTTTTCTGCCGTCCTGACCTACTCTTTAAGACACACAAATCGGCTACTCACCCCTGGACCTGGAAAGGACCTGCTGGATTTTTTCCCAGCTGGTCTGGTCAGCTGGTCATGGTCACTTTTTTTTTCCCTGGTCGGTTTAGCTTGGAATGACTGTACAGCCCTCCATGGCATTACTGTTTCAGTTCTCTGTCACATGACGGATAACATTTGACTGGGGTTTGCAACATTTTGCTTTTTGTACAATAGAGAAAATATGTGTTTAATATATTTCTGAGAGGAAATTCCTGAGTTCTTTTGTGAGATAAGTTGCAATGTTGCCCACGTGCTGGTGTTAAAAAAAAAAAAAAACCTCCCCTCCTCTCTCCCTATCTCTCTCTCCCTCCCTCCCTATCTCTCCTCCCAGCTGAGTCTGTTTTTCCCGATAGTGTACTGCCTGTGCAGCGTGTTCCTGGTGGTGGTTCCGCTCTTCAGCGACACCATGAACTCCCTGGTGGGGATCGGCGTGGCGCTCTCCGGGGCCCCCGTCTATTTCCTCTGCGTGTACATGTCCCCCAGCTCCCGCCCCGCCTTCTTAGGGGAGATGCTCGGTAAGGACCCGGCACGGCCCGGCGGCCCGCGATCAACCTGCGAACCTCCTGCGTTAGCCACGTTAGCTGCGTTAGCCGCGAAAGCTTTGTCAGCTACTTTAGCGGTATTACCTGCTTTAGCTACTTTAGCTACTTTAGCTGTGTTACCTGCTTTAGCTACTTTAGCTGCGTTAGCTGCTTTAGCCACTTTAGCTACTTTAGCTGTGTTACCTGCTTTAGCCACTTTAGCTACTTTAGCTGTGTTACCTGCTTTAGCCACTTTAGCTACTTTAGCTGTGTTACCTGCTTTAGCCACTTTAGCTACTTTAGCTGTGTTACCTGCTTTAGCCACGTTAGCTACTTTAGCTGTGTTACCTGCTTTAGCCACGTTAGCTACTTTAGCTGTGTTACCTGCTTTAGCCACGTTAGCTACTTTAGCTGTGTTACCTGCTTTAGCCACTTTAGCTACTTTAGCTGTGTTACCTGCTTTAGCTGTGTTAGCTGTGCAGCCCTTCGCTGGTGTGCTGCAGATGAGACTGCTGCAATAAGATGACCCAAAGCCAAGATTAGTCATTATAATTGATAAGTGTGCTTCTCACCCTGGTCTGTGTCCCGCCTGCAGACTTCATCTCCCTCAGCACCCAGAAGCTGTGCCTTTGCTGTGTGGCCGACCCAGCGCTGGACCTGGACAACCTGCCGGAGGACAAGCAAGCGTGAGGGGAGGGGGCGGGGCCAGGGACGGGACCTGGGGCGCCCCCGCACGCGCGGCACGCTGAGCCGCACGCGCTTCGCTACGCTTTTATTTATTTGACTTGATTTTAGGCTGTTTTCCTACAGCAGGGCCTACGCTGCCTAGGCCTGCGGGGGGAGAATATCTGGATTTAAACTAGTGCGGTTGGCAGGCTCCTCTCGGCCCTGCGGCATTTTGGGACTCATTCCTCTTCGGGGGCGGGGCCCAGCCGTTCCTGGCCCCTCCCACGGCAGAAGAGCGGGACCAGCCTCAGTGTGCTCCTCCTCTGCGATTCCTAAAGAGCGGCTCACACGGACTGCGGCTCATTATTTAACGTAGTTATAAAATTGGCGGCGAAGGCCGACCAGCTATGTTTTAGTATAAAAAAATCTGATATATTTTAGCGTTGTTTAGAGTTAGAATTGGACAGTTTGTGTTCTTTTCTGCTTCCGTACACTGCTGTACGGGCGAAACCCCGCGGGGCCCTCGTTGGAGCTGCGTCAGACCTGCCGAGAGCCCCTCCTCCCCGAGCCCCAGGTCCGCGTGTGCCTGTGACGCAGCACGGAGCTCCGCTCGCAGCGCAGCGACCGTAAACATGGAGCAACTAGAGCGGTCCAGCCCAACAAAAGAAGTGGTTTCAGCCCGGTGCCACACAGGATCGACCCAGGGTCTATGCTCAGGTTCCCGTGCAGTTCATTCAGTAGGATAACAGCTGTTTGTGGTCCTTACTGCCGTCTTAAGAAGGTGTTTTTATGTATGTACACGGATGGTGACTGTCAGTCTAGTGAACCCTGTGACATCATAGTGACCTCTCTTAAAGGGAACCTCAACTGGAAAAAAATGGGTGTTTTTGCTATCCAGGGATGTGGATTGGTTTATTTGTTTTAAGTGAAGGCATATGGTAATGCAGATCGACTTTAAACCACACCCCTTCAACTCAAACAGTCAACGCCCCCCCTTGAAAGGGGACTCTCAGGGAGCAGTGAGCCCCACAGTGCACTGCTCTGCTGTGTTTGTAAAAAAAAAAAAGAACTTAGATATTTAAAATGCAAACGACAAAAAAGTAAGGAATTTTGAAATGAAAACCTAATGAGATTTTCTTAATTTAAGAAACATTTTCCCCTCTCTGTTTCCAGTTGATGTTCCCTTTAAGGAGCAACAAGACCAAATGAATGAAAGACAACTAGGGTTTCAGTTGGCTTTAAATTAGTAGCTTGCTTTTCCTGTTTTGCATGTCCCATGTGACACTGCTTCATGAATGGGAAACGGACTATTTGTCATATGGGGGTGTTTTGTTAAAATATGTTGTGGTTAATGAGGTGACCAGGTCCAAATGTTGAAGGAAAACGTTTCCTTGTATTGCGGTAGCCTTGCTGACCAAACCGAATCACATGCCTGACCGTTGCTAGTTACTCGCACACACGCACAGCTGGAAGGAACGTGACAGTCGGGCTGATATTTTGGACCATCAATCACTCTTTATTTATAAAAAATTTTTTTTACGCGTTTCTGAACTTTTCGCGGTGTGCTCCGTCGTCACAAAACCGACCGCTTGTAGAGCCAAAAATGAAACGGAGAGGAAGAAAAAGGCGTGACCGGATCGCTTGAGTTTCCGTCGAACGGTCAGGAAAGGGGAGATCTCGCGAGCACCAGTGAGGAGCCGGAACTAATTACCTCAGAAAACACAACGGTGATCGCAGTTAGAGTTTAAAAATGGCATTCATAATTGTACAGGCTGGTTGTTCTGTCAGGTACGAACATTCATATACGCTATGGGTGCCAAGCCAATCTTGGCAGTAGTTCAGCAGCCTCAGACTTGCATTGTTGCCCTCACCCAGTGACACAAGTCTACCCTTGGGTAGAACTGGCGTGCAGTTATCCAGCTATGGTACTGTGTGTAAATAACAGGTCATTACAATCAAGGACATTTTAGCAGATGTCAATTATTTTAAAATATGTTAATCACTCATACTGAGCAAATAAATCCAGTAGTGTGCCCTCCCTGTACTGACCCGAGAACGAACGTAGGTTGATACAGTTCCCACTACTGAGCAAACTGCTGTTACCATTATTTTTTTATGTTTACAAATTCAAACGTGCTGTTGAATTCAGGGGGTTCATTGGTTTTTCCTCCAGCAAATTGGAAAACCTAGCGTGTGTTTTTGTGTGGAATTCACCAAGCGCCAGTCTGCCTTGTAAAGCCTAAGAATTTGGTGGGTGCCTGTTACATAGTGTGTCCAAACAATGTCCCAAGATAAAATTTATGTGTGACAAACTGATATTTGTCACATAGTTTTGTGCATTATCAGGTCACAAGCTCATTCTGATGTAATGTGTAAAAAAAAAAAAAAAAAAAAGACTGCTGGTGCCCTTTAAGGGAGGGGGGGTGAGTCATATTGAAGCTGTAATGACACATCTGCTCCCCCTTGTGGCTGCAGTGTGGTATTGTTTTGTCAGAAAAAACCGTTCGTCACAGGAGGAGCGATTCAGAGGGACCGGTAGTAGGTAATCTCCATCAGCCAAAGCCTGTGCGATTTAGTGTTGCTGTCCCATGGTTAACATTTTAAAGCAAACGTTCACCAGCCTTTCCCTCGAAATCCTCTTTCTCTGTGCACACCGAGCTTTCACAAGTCCGGCCTGTATCACTTGGGTATTTGGGTACCCTTTCCAAAATTATGGTATCTTCTGGTGCACTCTTAATGTGCAGTTATAAAATGGCACGTTTTGTCCTAAGGATGCTTGTGGTCATAAATGCTTTTGGCGCACTTGCTGGATGAGGATTTAAATGTTTGTTATTGTACAACATGCAGGGACCTCAGTTTTGTTTTATTTGTTAAATCTGATGCTGAAGTGTACACTTGAGAGAGTGTGTTGTTTAGTTTTGGGCGATGCCTCAGGTTCGTAAGGTAACCGCACACTAAACCCAAACCCGAAAGCTGAGCCCTGCTCGTTTCTCCAGGGCCCATGTTTTTCACGACGTTGCAACGTTTGGTTGTCATAGCTTTTGCTCGCTTGCTCGTTCCTTTGCTTTTTTTCCCTCCCCTTTTGAAGAATGTACGCAGTCCAGGATTTCTGTATAAGGTCAACCATTGTTATTCCCAGCCATGTCATTTCAGAATGAAAAGTTCTCATCCCCTGTGTCAGGCAAGTAGCAAATGATGGAAAGTAGAGAGACCTGCACACACTTAAGTGCTCTCACACAGGCGGGTCTTCCTCACCTGGTTGTAATGAATTTGGTCAGTGGGGCATTTGTCTGCTTGTAGCAGTTTTTCGTTTTTATGATTTCCTGCCATGCAGAGTTTTGAATGAAATTGCTCTGCTTGCAAAGATGGGGTTACTTTACTCTTCAGTTCTAATTATTGGTGTTCAGTTGCATCTGGTGAAGGTTTGAGAAAGCAAGCTGGTGTTCATCGGAGACCAGCCAGGTGGGAAATATGCAATATTTAAAAAGGGACCCTTAAATGGCTTGTGCAAAAGTCTAATATACATTTTTTTTTTCTTTAAGCAAATATGGTTCCCTTATAATTGTTCTGGATTTTCCTTGTACAATGTTACAGCTGCTCAAAGTTAATAGTTTTTTTTTTTTTTGTTACTTGCAATACTATCAGTTTGTTCATTTAAAAAAAACTATCAGTGCAAGTTGTGCAATTGGAATTATACTGTTTCTTATGCAACAGTTATATAATTTAGGATTTAGAATTTAGGCTTCTTTGTGTACAAGAAGCAAGACTAATGTAGTTATCTCTAGCGGCATCTGACTGCAGGCTGCAGGAGGGTGGGGCTTCATGTCAAACCCCACCCTTTAACATCCTATCCCCAGTCCAATCCAGAACTTTGAAACGCGGAATGGTTTTTAACCAGTCGCTTGCGTCGATGGGTGGGGTTGGATGTCAAACCCCGCCCATCAGCATTCAGCCCCGCCCCTCTCTCACACCTGCAGTCAGATTAACTCGTCCGTAGCTGGAGAAAGAGCCCTAAATGGCTTTACCACAGAGGGGGGCAGCTGCACCCCCGTCTTCAGATCTTAAACGGACAGCTGGAATCCTGCGGCTCCTCCACCTGTCGCCATGGACCAGAAGCCGCGTGCCGAGAGGCCCGGAGTCCAGGCTTAGCGACCTCGGGCACGGGCAGCTCCTACTTGAACGCCGCCGTTTGGTGGCAGATGCCGAACGCAGCGGCGGGGCCAGTAACGCTGCACTGCTTTGACCCGGCCGGGCGTGGCCGCAGAGCCCTTCCCTCAGGGCGCTCTCGCACCGTCGGCCGAGGCGCGGCACCGCTGTCCTGTCAGGAGGACACGAAAGGAACGCCTTCAGTAACGTGCCTTACATCTTAACCAGCCGTCGTAATTTCGCAATGAAATGCGTGATCTCCAATGTGGGCGCATGTTCCAGTGTATGCTGTTCACCTGCGTGTTTTGTGTGTACTCTGTTCTGCAGAACGTAGACTTCTACCTCCCAATGTCCAGAAATCCTTTGTCATACCGCTGTTTTCAACACTCCCACCATTCCGGCACCATCCGTCTCTTCTGCTGTTACGAACTCGTGCTGCGGCACGTGTTTTGTGAAATGCCATGCTTCTGTAGATACTTTGTTTCTCTGTTTGTTTTGTGAGGAATCGTGTACATGCCAAATGACAATAAATTTAATCATATACAAAGCAACAAAAATGTGTTCATTGCAGTGAAATGTGATGATTGGCCACACGAGGGCAGCAGAGTCGTTTGTCATGCTTTATTTAAAATGACGTAAAAATGGCTGTTTTATATATTATGAATTTTTTAGGGGTCCTACAAAGTAGGAACCCTATTGTTTTCATTGGTTTTATTATTATTATTATTATTATTATCGTATTATTATTATTTTCCTGGACTTGGTCAAATAACTCAAAAGGTCCTTGACCAAAAATGATATAAATTACCAGGTCGAAACAAGACACCATGATTAACTATGCCAGAAAGAATGACCATAATTTGTCCATAGGTGACGCTACAGTAACCGATTCAAAACGCAAATTTCAAAACACAGGCATTTCCACCCCGTTTGATGAAAATTTATGAAACCAGGTGTACTTGTGTCATTCCTCATGAGGAACAAATATGCCTAAAGAAACCATAAAGTCCGCCATGTCTCCCTATAGAGTGTTAACAGCTAAGAGATCCATTCCAAGATGGCGGAGAAACTTGGTATTAAAAAAAAAAAAGAAAAATAGGCCACAAATTTCAAGTGCTTATAATTTTTACAACAATAATCTAGGGACTTGAAACGGACTGGCCATGAAGAGGGTACTACCATGTTGTACCATATCGGCGCAGTTGCAGATATCCCAAAAAATAAGAAAATTACAGGCATTTGAAATTTGACCATTTTGGCGGAATGCTAATGCTAATACAACGCTTTAAAACTCATCTTCTCATGAACGTTTTACCTGATTCCATCGCATCGTGTACTCTTGGGTATTCTCTCCATCAAGGGTGATAAGGACAAGCTGTTTCGTTAAAAATTGCGTGATTTGTGGCGTGACAAAGTTAGCACTTTATGATAATGCACATTCATAGTTCAAAGTCATGTTTCTCATGAACCAGAAGTTGGATTGTCTCATGCACAGGTAAGTAGATTGTCCAAAATCCTGAAATCTATCCCACTTGGACTCTTTTCTCCTTCGCCTAGTATTTACCCGGCTTGGACATGTTCGTAGGGCCCCGCATTGCTGCTTGCAGCTATATTTCCATTAATCTGTTTAAAAGCAAAAAAACAAAACAAAAAAAAAAGACAGTTCTGCACCCTATCAGGTTTTGGCAGTTATGCATTGTGTATATGTGTGTGTAAGGGTAGGTTGGAGAGACCTTGGACACTACTAGAGGAACTCCTTTCAGAAGGTGAAGAGGTTGTCTCTGTGTGCGTGTGTCTCCTTGTGCTTTGTATGTATATAGTTCTGTGTGGGTGTGTGGTCTTTGTGCGTATTTGACTGTGAGCACGCTTGATATACGCGTTTCATGTGTGAGTATTTCTGTGAGTTTGTGCGCGTGTGGGTGTGTGTGTTTGTGCGCGTGTGTGAGTTTGTGCGCGTGTGGGTGTGTGTGTTTGTGCGCGTGTGTGTGTGTTTGTGCGCGTGTGTGTGTGCTCGTACGTACGCGCTCGCTCTCCTCCGCATCGCCGGCAGGAGATCACGTTTCACTTAGCGGTCGGCGGCTCGGGTGCTGCCGTGGGCCAATGGGAGCGGCGGCCCTGGGGGAGGCCGGCTCGTTAGCGTGCGCGTGCGTGTGTGTGTGGCTCCAGCCCGGCGGGGGTACGGTTCCCTGCGCCTCATGCATTAATCAGAGGCCCAGCCTGGAGAGGCCGGAGAGAGCAGGCAGCACGTCCGCGCGAGGAGAAGCGCCGCAGCCCGTCCTAATCTCTAAACCCCCTGCCCTCCCGAGAGCCGCCCGCTGCCGCCGGGGGCCCGGGGATGAGGGCCCAGCCGTTCGCCCGGTGAGCCCAGGGCCTGGACCATGGACCTGACGGGACGGCTGCGCTGGATCAGGAGCCGGCCCTGGAGGGCCCGGGCCCGTCGGAGGGACTTCAGCAGTAAGTGTCCTCGCGCCGCGCCCCGTGGGGGGAGGGGCGGGGGCTGGCGTTTTCTGTTACCTTTCCTCAGGTAGTCAATATGATGAAAGTTCATGGAATATGAGTTTCCCTCGTGAATATCGGCCAATGGCTTTTTGAGAACGGTGAACTGGACCCCTGAGAGAGAGAAAGAGATATATATATATATATATATATATATATACACACACAGGGCAGGTGTTGTGATGTCACTGCACGCGTGTGATGTTACACTCAGTCTTTTCAGGGAACAGGCCTTTTAGGAAAGCAGACTTGCAGAAATGCAGTAGGGTCCTACTTGCAGACCTCCGTGTTTTACGGCAGGTGCCTTTGATGTGGCTTCGCCTCGGGTTCCGATCCTGAGCTCCAGCACTTGGCACGCGCTTTTGTCAGCGCTGACCGCTTGACACAGCAGTTCTGCGTTCTCTTCAGTAGCTGCTGCGCAGACAAAAAAAAAAAACTGCTCGGGCGAAAATGTGGTCCGACACGACGTCCTGATTGGACACATATGCTTGGGGTCCTGAGGTGCTAGCAGTTTTTATTCATTACAGGAGAAGATGGCCACCCCGGCTAGCATACGAGCCGGCTAGCGTACGCTTCACTGTTGTTTCCTGATCTGGTAATTCTATATCTGCGGTTCGCCGTCTCTGCCCCGAGCCCTGTTACATAAGAAGGCCCGTCCCTGAACCCCTCGCCATTTGAGAAGCCGAGGATGGTCAGTTACTCGTTTACAAACCGGTTTCCAGTAATGGCTGTCGCATGACCACGCTGTTCAACCCTAAATGGAGGTGAATGGTTCCACTGGGAGTTCGATGAAAATGGCGTCCGCGTGCATCTTGCAGGTTTAAAGTGCACCTCTGCATTCCCCATCTTCTGGGAAACTTAGCATGGCTGTCATTCATTATGCATCAGACCGTGCAGTGAGAACGGGTTCTGAAGATGCAGCCATGACACCGACTCGGCTGGGCAGGGTTCTGCTCTGTAGCCATTGCTTGGTGTGAGAGTTCAACGGGACGTTTGTAGAAGAGGGATGTTGAGAGGTTTTAGTCTTGTATGACGTGGTTTAACCTGAGTAAGAACCCCACACAGGCAAACTTACAGTCTGTAATTACTGTTGTGGAGAGAGAGAAGGCCCCTGAAAAGGCTGTTATTTTAAATACTCCAGTTCCAAGCCACAATAGGATTTCCATATGTTTATGGAAAAAACAGAATAACATCTCAAGTCTGAATGAGTCAGCAGGCCTGATGAGAAAAATTAGAGGCAGGACGTGCAACTGAAAAAGTAAAGATTAAACTGTAGTTTGTTGTAGGACCTTCATATCTTGTTCCGCACCAATTTTGTATTTTGTTTTTCTAAGCTGAGGCCTTTCTCGGAGTCTGCTAGAGTGGTTCACTGTCTCTGTTAAAAACCAGACACCACAGAAGCGGCTACAGCTGCACGGTGCGTAGAGGTGCGAGGCGGGCGGGGCTGACTGGAGAGCCGGAGCGCGGGGCTGATGGGTAAAAACAGAAGGCTGCCGTGATGGCGTTAACCCTCCTGTGCGCTCTTCGATGACCAGGACACCACTGTGTGGCCAGACGCTCGCGTGCGGATGATTGGTTGTCCTAGGTGCAGAAATTCTTGAAGAAAGGCATGTGAGTTTATCTACAGGTGTACAAGCTGAACTTGAAACCGTGAGGTTGTCACTGTTGCCCTTGAGCAAGTGACCTTGCATGAATTGCTTTAATTAATATCCAGCTGTTTTTGTGGATGATATGCAGAAAAGTAAGGTTTTTGCATGATGCTGGATAACAATGTTTTTCAGATAAGTTGCACTCAGCAAATATAATGAACAATAAGTGAAATGGTTGTACTTAACTAGGATGTCTGGGATCTTGTGTTGTACTTTGGCCTGAGCACAGCTGAAATTAATCAGAATTGCGTAGGAGTACTAATTTGGACCAAGTTTGTTTTTACCCCTTCACAAAGACGCCAAATCAGAGGCGAGAAAAACTATATGGGCTGGCAATTTCCGCTGTCCCCTCCCTCTCCTCCACCCCCAAATGTTGGAGAACGGTCTTGGCCAAGTCTGTCTGAGATGTTTTGGAGGAAGATCGGCTGAATGTCATTTCTCATGTGTGGACAGCAGAGGGAGAGCTCACAGCTCCAAACCACCAGAAGTGAAGTGGTGTAGCTGTGTGATATAGGCAGTCAAACTACTTCAGTCCCATTATCACTTCTGCTGGGCATTGAGGAGGCCTTCTAGATCTTTCCTCTGACATTGGGGCAGAGCCTGATTAGATACACATCTGAAATACTGTAATACTGAAAATCTGAAAGCAAGTAAAATTTGGACGTAGGACTATATGAAAGAAATATTGTCCAGAATGTTGTTGAAATCATATTTCTTTGAAAATCTGCGATGGTTGTACTGGCGACTTAAGGATTAAAGAAATAGTCCACTTTCTGGGTTTATAAAAAATATTGTTTCAGCTTTAGTGCATGGTTCCAGTTGGCCCTGGCAGTTTTTGTGAGCGGTGAAGGATATTTTAGATGTTTACTAAAGTTTCTGTCGACGTGCTGGCTTTACAGCTGCTGGCGTATGGGCATTATGGGGTTTGTGGTTCAAACCAAGAAAATAAACTGAAAGTAGCTCAGCCTGTAAAGGGACTTTATACCTTTGGGGATTGTATACGTGTATATTTCCATAGTGTTCTTTCAAAAGAAATGAAGCCTTATATTTGGGTGGACCTAATTCCTCTGTGAGAAGGGTGGCATGATGTACAAACAGAAATTTGTGATTATTAATGTGAGTAAATGCTAGAAAAAGAATTTGTTCAAATGTACAGCCACTGGAGAAAAATGGAAGTTTGGAAGTTTCTTGAAGTGTATTTTCTTGCTTCATACCACAAATCCAATAATGGTCCTAACAAGCCATTGTGAAGCTGGCAGGACATCAGAAACAACAATCCTTCATCGCACACAAAAACAGCCTGGGCCAAACGAAAACACATTACAACCGAAATAATATCAAAAATCCCCAGAAAGTGTAAAATGTTTCAGGTATGTGTTTGGCCTAGGAATGCACTCCTGTTTGTTAGGGTGACATATCTAATGGTGCCCTTATCTATAGTGATCTCAGATCAGGATTCAACCCTAATCATGCCCCTTCAGCTACTGAATCAGAGACTGCGGGAGTGTCCATGACGGACTCCCAGTGACATCCATCCCTGTCTCTGCGGGAGGCAAACTGGGGGAGTTTGCAGCACAGGGAATGGACCCGGCTTGTCTGAACCTTACAGTCAACCACATTTCCCATTTCAAGCAAATGGCTGCCCTTCTCAGGTAACCATCGTTCCCTCTTTTTCCCCCTCTAGTTTGGTATCCCCACTTGTGCCTCTTAAGTCCCTGCTCTGTCCCCAGCACTCTCACCCTGAGCCCATACTGCAGCTGAAGTGTGTGCACTGTCCAATCACCCCTTCCCCCCAATACAGGCCTACTGCCCGCTGGAGCAGAGGGGTCTCTTCCCCCCCCCACAACAGGCCTACTGCCCACTGGAGCAGAGGGGTCTCTTCCTCCTACTACAGGCCTACTGCCCTCTGGAGCAGAGGGGTCTCTTCCCCCCACTACAGGCCTACTGCCCACTGGAGCAGAGGGGTCTCTCCCCCCACTACAGGCCTACTGCCCACTGGAGCAGAGGGGTCTCTTCTCCCCCTAATACAGGCCTACTGCCCCCAGGAGCAGAGGGGTCTCTTCCCCCCCCACTACAGGCCTACTGCCCTCTGGAGCAGAGGGGTCTCTTCCCCCCCCACTACAGGCCTACTGCCCACTGGAGCAGAGGGGTCTCTTCTCCCCCTAATACAGGCCTACTGCCCCCAGGAGCAGAGGGGTCTCTTCCCCCCCCACTACAGGCCTACTGCCCCCAGGAGCAGAGGGGTCTCTCCCCCCACTACAGGCCTACTGCCCCCAGGAGCAGAGGGGTCTCTCCCCCACTACAGGCCTACTGCCCTCTGGAGCAGAGGGGTCTCTTCCCCCCACTACAGGCCTACTGCCCTCTGGAGCAGAGGGGTCTCTTCCCCCCACTACAGGCCTACTGCCCCCAGGAGCAGAGGGGTCTCTTCCCCCCCCACTACAGGCCTACTGCCCCCAGGAGCAGAGGGGTCTCTCCCCCCACTACAGGCCTACTGCCCCCAGGAGCAGAGGGGTCTCTTCCCCCTACTACAGGCCTACTGCCCACTGGAGCAGAGGGGTCTCTTCCCCCCACTACAGGCCTACTGCCCGCTGGAGCAGAGGAGTCTCTTCCCCCTGACAGCTAGTAGCCTGTGGAACAGAGGCAGTGGAAACTTTGCAGACTTAACCACAACCCTCCCCTGGTAGGACCAGCCAATCGTGTCCCTCGACTGCAGACTCCTGGCCATGGTCTGCCAATAGATCGGAGCAGGATTGTGAGGTGAAGGCCGTATGACCCAGCCTGGGTTTGTGAAAAGCTCCTTCAGCTGAGCTCACGGTGCTTTGAATCCTTGGATGTTATTTGTTATTATTAGATCGCTTTTTATTGACTCATGGATTTGGAGACATGGGCTTTTTTTAGCTCACAGACTGTGAGGTATGAGTATGCCTGCCTATACACACACTTATGCACAGTCCTGCAGTAGTGTTGTCAGTGAAGGACAGGGCTGCTATTCTTAGCTGTGGGCGAGGCAGTTCACAATAAGCAGACGTTCTCCACTCCCGATAAACGCAGGCAGCTCGGTACTCTGAATCCCCGGGGTGCAGTTCCACCCAGCATCCCAGCATTCACCGCTTCCCACTCATGCTCAGAATGGCAAAGTGACAGAACTGGATCTGTCTACGTCTGCTTTGAATCCAGACAAAGCTTTCATCTGACAAAGGCGGACAGAGTACCTGCATAGAATCCTGTAAGTTCCCTCAGTTATCCTGCACTTATTGGCACTGCAGTTTAGAGCAATGGCCACTAGGGGGGGCTTATTTAGCACTTGCAGTACATTTTGTTACAATAACAAAATGTAATGGCAGATCACACACGCACACTCCTGCGTACATCAGTACGTGTATCTTCTCGTGGGTTCAACCCACTTTGCTGCCCCCAAACCACCCCCCCCCCCACCCCCATGTCCAGGCCGCGAGCGCTGCATCCTTCGCTCACAGTCGTAACCAAGGATACAGCCGTTCGGTGACGGCCTCTCGGAGAGAGAACAGTGTGAACCCTGCGCTGTTGTCAGTTCTGATGCGTCTTGTCCCTAAGACGGGAGAGCATGGGTGAAAAGCATCTGATCAACAACGGCTGTGTGGCCACCAAAGGACACCAGGGACAAGGAAATTATGAGAACAGCTTCTTAATATTCATTCCTAATCAGGGCTTGAGATGAATTTACATTTTTCTCAACAAAATGAATGTGCGTGTAGCTCATGTACTACGTGTATCTGTGTGCACGTGTACACTGCTGTGCAAGGGACAGATGTAAACAAACATTAAACCAGGCCCTGGGGAAGCATGGAACATAAATTCTCGAAGGTGTGTTTTCAGAATTATTTGAAAGTTAAATTCAAAGGATTTAAGAGAGAACGCACTCCCAGTATTTTATTTATTATTAGCTGTCCAAGCGGCGAGGCTGCTGGAACCCTGTTGTAATTGTTCTGTTTTTTTATTTGTATTTTTTTCTCCAGGGAAAATGCTTATCTCCCAGACATTATGGTGAAAACTCTTGAAACTTGATAGGCTTATTAGGGATGTGTGAAATTGCAATCTACTACAGCATGGCAGCAATTGACCTAGTGGTAGCGCTACAAAGCATTTTAGAAAATTTCCAATTTTGAAAATTCATAACTTGAACCGTTCAACTTACAGACATACAACCAAAACTATTAGACACGGCTGCATAATATTTTTGGGCCAATAAAATGCACCAGATCACATTTTCCGCTGTTTTCAATTTTCTGAAAAACACAAAACAAATCTATTACTTTTCATGAATCATGCATCAGGACTCAGTGTGAACCATCTTTGTACTAATCCCTAACTAAACTGCGAAGCAGTGAATAAAAAAAATGGCTGAATGGCGGGCCAATCAATTTGACCCATTTGGGCGTGACCCTTTAAACCACTGTAATTAATTCCATACATGGTGTTCAGTCTTGACATGTTCTGAATTGAAGGCCACATCATTCTGAACAAGGCAAAATTTGAACAGTGTTGAATGCTTTAACAACATGGCCACTATAAGAATATGGGATTTTTAGCATTGTTGGTCATCATTCCATTCAAAAAAAGAATTTAATCTGATTCCATCTGGAAGCAAGACCAGGTCAAAACCTAGTATGTGGCTGGACCGAACCGGCCGACCAATGGTGTAACTTCATCACTCAGTCACTCAGTCAGTCACAGACATTCACGTTTATAGGGCTGGCCCCGCTGTTGCGGTCCAGCAAAAAAAAAAAAGATCTCATTCTCATGAAACAAGTCTGATCTGATGTCATTTGGAACAAGAACACTTTGTTCAACTACCTAACTATATTGCCGAGGTAATGTTTCTATGTTCAAAGATGGCAAAATGATTGCCAATCATATTTCAGAATATGAAAATTTGCATAGGATGCTAAGTGACAGCATTAATTATTGGTCTTTTTAATTCCAGACTTGATCTTTGGCCTTGTGCAGTGTCATGTTCACTGCTGCTGCTTGGACCCCGGAACTGCTGCTTTGCAGAAATCTTTTATTTTGGTAATGATCTTAACGTTGGCTATTTGCATAACATGCATAGTTGCCTTATACATGCCAGTAGAAAAATGTAAACATACCTCCTAGGACGTTGCACGGCAATGTAATACGAATTGCACAGGACAATTTATATTATAAATTTACCCATGAAAAAGAGAGAGTGAGCCCCAGGGAAAGTGTTTAGTTGGACACCTGACACTATCTGCGGCTGTCATATTTATGCTCAATGCTGTATATGCAGCTTACAGAACTCCACTGGGCTTTATTTGCACACTGAGCCTCCTCAGGAGCTTTTAAATAGAAATGCATATCCTTTTTACTGGGTTCTTACGAAACTTGAACCCCTGTGGTCATGGCTCTATGTTGTGGTTTGTACGCAGAAGTCTTCCGCAACCTTATTTCTGATATTTCACTCTGCATAGCTGTGTGCCGCTTACAAAAGGGCGGTTTCGCAACAGCGGGAAATTCGCACCCTTATTTTCTTGCACAAATCGCAAGCGCGCTGCCACCGTGCCATTCACGAAGGAAATTGTGAGAACAGAACAGGCGATGTCACTTATTGTTTCCTCTCCAGTGCGACCCCGCTCTCGTTTCATAATGCGCCCAGGGAACCATTAGCAACTCTGCAAAACGGAGGGCTTTGTTGGATTACCGCGAGTTTAAATTTCACATTCATCACGCCGCGTTTAAGCGCATCCACCAGCTACGGCGAGTTTGCCGCTAACCCTCGGGATTTGCAGAGGCTGCTGGACGTTTGGTGTAAATTGCATCCCATTTTTGAGCAGGCTTTTATTTTTGAAGCAGACTGACAGTGTAAAGACGGCCCGATACGTTTTTTGTTTTTCTTTTGAGATCAAGGCCCGACGGCGCGCGGTTATCTGCCGAGATGAGATCAAGCGTCACGCTGCTTCTCTGACAACGCCAGAGATCAGTGCAGTTTATTTTTAATCCCCCTCCCCCGATCCCCTCCCCAGCAGTGTTGCCTTGACTTGATTTGTAATTGGCTTCACAGCCAGCGCCATCGTCCCACTCCGCGGAAATATGCATCATAAGCGCAAATACTGGGGTCGGAAATTAGGCTGTTGAAACCTCATCAAAATATGATTCCTCATGTCGTAAAACAATGTCATACGCAAACATGTTACATAAAATGATGGTTTAAACGGCCAATTATGAAGACATTTTGTTACCAATATTACATGATATCTTTGTGAAGGATTCATTATTAATGTTTAAATAATCTGTGGATGGCAATTTTAATTTGGTCGCAGAACAAATCATGTTTTCCCAGTAGGCATAATACTGGGATACTTGGTGTGAATGGATCGTTTTTAAATGTATGTGAGAAGACTTGCATAGTGTATTGCATTTGCATGATTTATGCAACCCACAATACATTGTATGTGAGGTCACCTCATCATTTTAAGCATTTGGAAATATCAGTGGGAAAACAAACTCCATTCACTCACTGTCAAGGCCAAGGGGCTAGCGCCTAATTTCAGCACATTGCAACATGCAGCATGTCGCCATATTGTCCTGCGACTAGTGCTGCCCCAGGTAATGCTACCCCTGTTCTGTTCTGTACAGTCTGTTGTAAGTTCCTTCAGGGGATTTCCTCTCCTGCTTACAGGGACCAATGGGAAGGAGGGGCCAGTGACCACTGCACAGGTTATGCCTCTTGACTCAAATGATGCTACAGCTCTGTGCACTAGTAGAGTACTGGCTGCTTCACAAGCTGTTCCAGGGAGGCACCAGGGCCAGTTATAGGCATAGGCCACGTAGGCAGTCACCTTGGGCACCGTTCGTCTTGGGGAGTGCCAAAAGGGCTGACAAGCGGCATCTCCAGCACCCTCCCCCTTCACTCCAAAATCTCCCCTGGGGCAGCGGGGGGGGGGGGGGGGGGGTCACAGTGACACGGCTGCAATGTAACCCAAATCTAGACGGGGGAGTTCCACTGGGAGCGTGTGAGGAAGCAAACTTCATACCCATGGTCCTTGCGTGTCCCATGAAGTTATAGTCATAACGCAGACACGCAGACACACACGAACATGCAAACACACATACGCACACACACCCGTACACACAGGCACAGATGCAATCTCTGTTGGTCGACAACAATAAATCATTTCGGGAGTTCCTCTTTCCAATTTTGCTTATTCATCTGGAATGGCATCAAAAATGAATCATACGCAAGTGCTGAGGACAGCAAACCGGGAACACCTCCCGACAGTTCCCTTCCTTGATTAAAGACCACAGTTCTATGCGCAATCGAACCTCTTGCAGTATTAAGTGATTTAGTCCAAATACTCCTTTAGTGGGCAGTATTAATACTCATTTAGTCTGTTATCAATGTGTTTAGCAGCCAGCCATGCCCAGAATGACTAAACAAGTAATTTTTACATCTTGTCCATTTGTACCTGCTGAATATTTGCTAAAGCAATTTAGGATCTTCCAAGGCCACTGCAGCAGTAACTCAGCTGGCATTTGAGCCGATTTATATCCTGCAATATTATTTATGCGTTGTAATAAATGTATAACCGTAGGTCTGGATCGGTAGGCCTGTTATATTACTTAATAATCATAAATAAAAACAAATCCCAAAGTAGTAGTAATAATTTATGTGAGGAGATGGCTCGTGGAAATGTCTGAGGACCCTCTCAGCATATGGAGAGACCACAGGAAGCCATCGGAAGCCTCCTCAGATTTATCGTGGTCGGAACAACTGACCTCCGACATGCTCACCAAGCAACATTCCTCTCCATGTGTGGAGGGTTGGATGGGCTTGAAAATAAGATTGATCTGGGTCACCCAGGTTGCATATCCAGCTAATGCACTTGTGTTGTAGTGTAGTGATGGTGAAACCCAAGGTCCGGATCCAATCCTGACTTTGCCGGTGTCAAATGTGGCTGAGAGTGAGCTAGATATTCAGGGGTATCCCGACACGTGGGGAACTAACTTGAGGAGCTAGATTATACTTACAGCAACGGAACAAGGATAAAACTGAACGAACGAAAATGGACAAGTAAGGCAAAATGAGAACAAAAGAAAAAACTTTGATCCCTCACTCTTCTCGGAATTCGCTGCTGGTCACGAATGTATCTTTATGCGCGAGCTCCGCGGCTATTCAGCAGTAAGACGGATTGTGGACACGGAAGTCTCGGTGCTCCCGTGCGTAATTCTGGAGGCTGCGAGCGCTTGGCAGTGTGGCCGGCAGGATGCGGAGCTTTGTTAATGGGGATCGCGCAGTACCCCTCAGAGGACTGCCAACGGCTTGCGCTGGTGAGCCTGAAAGAGGCAGCGTTGCTAACGTACTGCTTCGGTGGGAGACGCATTCTCATGCTAATGAGAACCGGAAAAGAGCTCTTGTTTCTTAATGTGGGAAGCAACGCCACAGTGTTTTTGCACATTGCTCGGATAAATGTCTTCGTGGAAAGAGGTGTTGACGTGTCCCGACGTTTCCTGGGAAAATAAATCAATAAAGGATGAAGTCATGAACCCGTTAACAAAGGATAGACGATTTTAAAACAAATGCAGTGCACCGTGTCTGGGTTTGTACACTAATCGAAAGGCACGAAAATAGGCCCAACAGTCGTGCTGCCCGTGTTTATGAACTTGAGCTGAGATTGTTCAGACCGTTTCCTGTTTCCTAGCCTGCAACTACCAGCATCTGAGTAAACACGATTCAAATATTTTTTTTTAAGTAGCACTAGTATCACTGTAGCTTACTGTGGTTTGAGCTACTACTATTCTTCACACATGATCAATTTACAGTTCTACAACAGCTTTTGGACTCCATCAGAACATTATTTAATCTTTTAAAAATAATACACTATTAACGAACCTTGAATAAATGAACACTGTTCTGGGGTTTATAGATTCACTCATACATGAGTGATTTTTTAAAGTACAGTAGTCACTGTTTTGTCGTTCCACTGAAATATATCTTCCTCACAGCAATGGGCAGAGTTCTGTGTTTACTGGGCTGATGGGCCCTATCGCACAGAGAAGACCTACAGACCGCAAAATGAAGAGAGACCTGAGTCAGGCTAGAGTTAGGCCTGTCAAACACAGCTCTTTAAGGAGGTCTCTTTGGGGCACTCCTGTGAAAAAGCTGGACTTGTCGAAGGTGACAGGCTCAGGGTGCCGTTTCACAGTTACACACCTGAGCCAGACAGAATCACTGCAAGCGCACCTTTGTTTTCCACAAATGACATTCTAACAACCTGAGGTGTAAACCTCAGAGCCCCGCTCCTCACTGCTCTCTCTCTCTCTCAGATAGCCCTTCCTCTTTCTATGTCTTGCTGCCACGGAAGTTCATGTATCCTCTGCGCTTGTTCCAGGAAGTGGACCTCTGAGCACACGTACGCGCTACACCGCTGTTACCACATGAAGATGGCAAGAGTGAAATTTCACTGCAGGGCACACCCTCCCTCCCAGGGTGCGCTTCCTCTTTTTCTGGTCACCTGTTCTGTGAGAACGGATGCTGTGGGCACCCGGCTTCTCACCGCAAGGCCCGCCCCACCCAGCCCGGCCCTCTCACCGGCTTTATATATTTTTCCTACCAGAAATAGACGGCACATCGAGCAGAAGCTTCACAGAGAACCGAACCTCCGGGGGGAGCTGCAGGAACCTGAGGGAAAGGGATTCTGTAATGAATATTTGCGCATTTGATAGAGGCGTTCGTGCCCCTCCCATGATAACGTGCAAAGCAACTGTTTGTGGGAAATCCATAATACCAAGCAGTGCTTCAGCTGCATGTCAAAAAATCTGGAAATCAGACACCGTCTTCTCTGAGTCCACAGTAAAAAGAATGCCTGAATCTTAAGTGTGAAGAAAAGGCTGTTTTCAAATGGAACATGAATATGCCGCAATTGAATACTCAGCAGTCTGTGATATTTAAAGTTTTGTTTTTGTGGCATTAGTAAGCATGTTTTCAAAGCAGGTGTGGTGTGATAGGTACCGAAATCTGTTCCTCTGGGGGAAACAGAACGCAAACAGGAACCAGGGTGTGAAGGCCTCAGTTTCTGTTATCACCACCCCTCCTAGAATATATAGTACACATGTCATCCTCTCGATATTGTCAGCGCTGTCACTTAACAGCTGACAATTAGCAGCTGCAAACATTGTAGGGTCTGCCTTTAGAATTTTGGAGCGCAGATGCAAGGAAGTGCTTGTGTAATAGCCAACCGCTAGTTACACGAGTAGCCTACATGGCTTTCCGTAATGTTCATTAGTTATACGGTTGTGCAATGGTGGAGAAATTAGTATAAGGATAATTAGGAATCATAATCTATTGGCATTTTCTCTGTCCTGTTCTAATTTGTCATGAACATGTCTTCGGGGTTTAAACGAGTAACTCCGTTGCCATGGCTTCCGATGACCTCATACACAACTGCGACTTATTCGGCCGGGGGGGGGGGGGGGGGGGGGTACTGGAATGCATTAGCAATTGTAAATTTGTCACGCTGCTATATGCGGCGCAAAATGAATTTCAATTACAGCTCGATGAGCCAAGCGAGCGGCATTCGGTTCCAGAGCCCTCCAGCTCAGTTCGCTTTGCTGCAAACAACTGCCGTGCCGCGTTCTGCGTCTTCAGCTAAATACCGACAAGAAATAAAATTAGATTAAACCGCCATTCTGAACGATTCGTTATTTCAGCGAAGTCTCACTTCGGATGAACAAAGTGGAGCCTCGATGCGCCTCAGTAATCTTTTCCCGCGCGTAGACTGGGCGGATTATGGGAGACGTTTATCCACAGCGTTGGAGAAGTCGAGGCTGAATGCGCGGCTAGTGAATTCTTCACCGGACCATAAAGGCAGATGAATCAGAGCCAGAGTGGGCTTTACAGCGCTGCCCTCATTATTGTTCCCATGGAAACCCAGCGCCACTTCACAATTATCCCTCATTGTCTGCACTAAAAAAGCACAGAGCGCCACTGTGACAGGGCGAGACCAGCGCACGCTCTTGGGCTTCTCTGCTGGGGGGCGACCCACTTGTTGCGTTTTCCACCCAGCGGGCAAAGCCACGGACACCCATTCCCCTCTCTGCAGTTCTGCCCTCTCTACCTCAGGCAGGCCCTTCCTTCGTAATCACCTGTCCTTGCTTCCCTCCATTTTGAATGGTTTTGTTGTTGTTGTTGTTGTTGTTTTATTGTGCAAACTGCCAAAGAGAATCAATAGTTTTTCTCAGTAAATGCGGTTGTTACAATCCTACAAATCAGTTTAACAATAATAAAGCAGACTGGTTGATCGATTTGTTTTATTGACCATTTATTTAACCATGATAGAGCCTCATTTAGATTGTCATCTCTTTCAAGGGGGACCTGTGCAAGAAGCAGCAAGCATTTAAGCCTTTAAGTCTGTTATGCATGGAAATAGGGTAGGCGAACATTCTTCAATTTCTGTTCTAAAATTAAAACCTTTTGAATTTTGCAAATGGCATTTGTAAGTTCAATTTAATGTATTCCTGTAATATTTAACAGGCTACATGCTTGCTGTGAAGACACACAGTATAACACCACAGCCCCAAAATGAAATCTGCAAACCCTTCTGCATTATTGTAAACAGAAGCATCCCATTCAGTTTTTACCATAATGTGTGTTCTATTAACCATCAATTACTTTGCAAGGCGAAGAGACTCATTGTTCAAGTCCTTAAAATAGTCCATTGTGAGAAAGGAACAGAGTGGTGATGGTGATAGTGTGAGTGTGTGTGTGTGTGTGTGTGTGTGAGTGTGTGAGAGAGAGAGAGAGAGGGAGAGAGAATGAATATGTACAATCCCATGTGTCTTCAGTAACAGTGGATCCTGTTAACACTTTTGAATGCATGTGATGGGAAAAACATGACCCTTGCTTATTGTTATTGTTGTGGGCAATTTTCACTGTGCCACACTGGGACATTGGCCTTTTGTTTTTTAGCAGAACTGGGTGCAAAAGGAGTGTCTGGAGGATGCACAGTCTTCATTTGATGTTTGTTTAATTTGGCTGTTTGAAGGAAGAGTTACCCCTCTGAGGTGACACCTGCCCGCTGTTTCAACCAAGCGGTGGTTATAACGCGGACCGTTTACGTTCAGCATTGTCCTAAATGCACAAGCAGTGGTGGCATATGGGGTACAGATGATTTTGGGGCATAGGATGTGTTCGGCAGAAAGATGTTGGGCGTGTGGTGTGGGGCAAACACTGTTTGCGGAGGCAAATCTTCAGAGTGAAGAAGAGGCAACGTCTTACCAGTTTACTTTAAAACATAACGTGGTTTTAACTTAAAGATATCTTCCATGTCATGGTATGTTCAGACCTGGCATCTAGTTCGCACGTGTGATATTGGCATCTAGTTTTAGAGTTTTTGCTGGGCTCTGATATTCTTGTGCATGCTGGTGTGATGCAACGCACAATGAAGTTTATTCCATTTTTATTCTTGTGTGTAGTGTCAAGTTTGATGTTTCAGCCATGGAAAACCACGGTTTAAATACATCCAGCAAAAAGCACATCTCAATTCTCATCCTAAGAGCCTAGAAATGTTTCAGTATTACTTTTGGTCTATGTTTTCCAAAACTAGACTTCTGTTATCATACCAGCCAAGGGCTAAAGTGGAAGCTCTTGGGCTGTGGATGTCAGATATGGGGCACACAGGATGGATTTTTTGTCTGTGTTGCAGCAACCCTCTTAATCAACTTCCCCATTATATCTGATTGGTGTTCTTGATAAATGAATGCATTGCACATACAGATGCCACATATGTACATTTCTGTAGTGTACTTTAGGAAATGCGTTAGGGTGAAAGTATACAGCTAATTATTAACCACAGATCAGTGAAGACTATAGCCAGTTCAGCTGGCCAGTTCAGCAAAGAACAGCATATGTTATGATCCACACAATAATGTAGGGTTTGGCTGTTCAGAATAACTGGGACAGTACCAACTCCAGTCTGTAGAGCCATCAGACGAATATCTGTCAGAATGGCCTTGTGAGCACACACAGACTTAGCTGGCTCAGTGATTGTTGTGTTTATGGAAACCCATCTCAAAAATGATGGTGTCACTGGAGTTGACTAGCCTTCTTCTTTCTGCTTTCGCTTTCTTTGAGATCAACGGCACAGAGGAACCATGCTTTTTCTTCTGAAGTCCGAGCTGCTGCTAACGCACCACTTCCTTTTTCAGCTCGGTCTCTGGTTTTCCTGTGCTTCCTTCACTACTCACTGCCGAGGTGAACCTCTCTTCTGTGGCGGCCCACAGTCAGGGCCGGTCTCCACACAAACAGAACATTTCATCGTAGCAGGAAGTAGCCAAGGCAGGCTGTTCTGTTAGGTTGAATGTGATGAGTCCATATGCACACTTTGCGTGTGCCAGTTTCCCCATGCATTGTTCGAGTAGTGTGTGATGTAATACATGACACAGTTCTGCTTGAGGGCACTATCCATTTGCGTAGACTGATAACTTCTGTCATAGACATTTTTATCGAATGGAGCAAAGCTGTTTTGCTACCACGTTGGGGGGTACTGTAGCAGTGTTTCATATTAACCCCTACTCCAGCAGCACCTTGTGTAGCATCCCTCAGTCCTCAAGCTGCCCTGTGCAACCTTATATAACACAGAGCAATATTGTGTTGTCAGGCACAGAATTAAATTTGTAAAACCACACAAGCTTTCGGATAGAGATTGATGGGATATGAAGTCGAGTGCTGGTCAGAAACACTTCAAAATTTTGAGTTCTGGACTTCATATCCCATTGTGCTGTCTATTAAATATTAAAGAGATTAAATTAAATTGTACTGCTGCTTGACAGAGGAATATCACAAGGCTTTGCAGATGTGGCTCTCAGCCAGGTATGTGTACCGATCAGTCGGTAAAGCACTGTAGCCTTAATGGGTTTATCTGCATCGGTTTGTGATTTAACTGTCGAGAAATGTCTTTCTTTACCTTTCAATTTTATAAACGAGCTCCTTTGATGGATCCACTGAGTTTGGCAGAGACATCTCCTTTCATATTAAGCTCAGAGGGGAATGCACAATTTAAATGAATTCCGTTCCTCCTAGTTATTATGTTGAGGCATTGACTCTCAGAGTGTCTCTGTAGTGATGATCATATCACTGAGCCTGTGGCACTAGATAGGCTTGTACTGAAAAGACCTCTACAATCTTGATGAACCGATTCTGTCTCATAGTGGTGAAGATGCCAATCACCGCTTCTAACAGTTAAAGCCAGCAGCTAAGTCAGAACTCATAGAGAGGAATCAGTGATGTGATGGTTTTCTAAAGCACCAGACCTATGTTGTCACTGAGTTTACAAGTCTTTGATATTTTCTTATCATTATCTACAAGAAACTAATGTTGTTGAGTTAATTGTAACTGTAAACCATGAATGGCAAGCACAAAAGGACCTGAGCCTCATTAAACTGTCCCTGCAAGAAGATGAGGGATTTGGATATAATTCACAAGTGTCTTTGCCTATTGAAGAACACTCCCATAATTCCCAGCGAGCCAAAATGGCTGGTCCTATGCCTGCCATCCATTCCCCGCTGATTGTTCATGCTATTAGCTGGCATTCTGAGCCGTTTCAGACAGCAGAACAGGTCTTCCTGCCCCCTCAGACCAGAGATTACGAAACCGCAGTGTTGACGAAACGCAGGGGAGGGCCCGGATTAAAAGCTCTTGCGCATTCGTCCCTCCGAAACGAGGAGACGTTTTGCGCCTCTCAGCCCTGGACTCGCGCTGCCAGCCAAGGCGACTGCCCCGGGGGCTCGGCCACTGCTGATTCGATTTAGCGGCACAACAGCTCGACGAGAAACTGCCTCTCCAGGAGGAGAGAGCGGCCATCATGGCTGACATCACCGAGGGTGACCTAGATGCCGCGATGCACGAGGAGAACGACGTCTTCCTGGAAGGTAACGGCAGGGTTCATGGGAAGGGGCTGCGCTCGCGAAACGGTGCCGCAGGGCTGTCGCAGTCAGGGTGTAGCTCACATGGCCATGAAAGAGCCAGGTTTGGTGAGCAACACATGAGAAATTCAGCCACCTGCAATACACAGAGAAAAAACAAACACTTGTGTGAATTATGTGGTGTGAATTATGTTACTATGCCTAGTAGTAATTATCAAGTGTAGTTTTTAGTTTTCTCAAATTTATTAAGAAATAATTTAGATTACTTTTTAGATGTTTTAAATACTGCAGTTTCAATAGGTTACACACAGCAATTTCTGTGACTTTGTACCTTTATCAAACCATGCTTGATATCAACAGGTTATAATGAAAATCTCTCAATAAATTAGTCTGTTTTTCAGCCTTGTTTTGGTAACATTGCAACTGTCTTACAACCTAGACTGTGCTTTGAGATTCTGTTTAGATTGTGTTAGGTCAATGTTCTCCCTAAAAGCATAATATCAGGTAAAATATTAATAATATTTTGACTTTTTGCATCTAATAATTGCACTTAAGTGCTGGCAATTCACCCAGGAACAATTTAGCGGCAGACATTCTCCATTTGGAAATGTGCAAACGCAAGCTAAATAAAAGACACAGTGCTCAAAAATATAATATGCTAATCAATGCAATGAACGTACTGGCTAAGGAAACATATCGGGCGTGTCCAGTAGGTCTTAATGGTGTATTGATTCCTCCAGCTCTCACCTGTGACCTATTTGAAATGCAGCTGTGTGACCATCGCTAGTCAGAGCAGAATTATGCAGTGAACCTCTACTTTTGTTTTTGGAATGGTACATCAAGTACACAATAGCCAAAAATAGCGTTTCTTAATAATAATAATAAATTGTGTTATAATACAGCAGAAAACTGCAAAGGGCAAGAACTATCCATATTCCACATAGATGACTCTAGGAAACATGAAGTCTAGGATCCTTCTTTCCTGAGAACAAGTTGCGCGTAAACAGGACCAAGAGGCATGCATTGCATATTTTACATACGTGTATAGAACATTCTACATATATATATATATACACGTATATTTATATATATCTTGTGGGCACAGTATTAGAATACCCACCAAAAAAATTGAACAAGATAATTATTTCATATTCTGTTCCTTGCCTCTAACACAGTCAGTTGGTATCCGTGTGCCTGCCTGCCTTCATGTCTCAAACCTGGCACAGATCTCTAGCATCTTTTCATTGCATCTGGGTTACCTCAGTAGGACTGGCACTGATCCCCATGCTGCTTGGATGGGCTTTAGGGGAAGCGCAGATCACGGGGTGGGCCATCAGATAACTTCAGATCTGTGCTCCTGCAGGCCATCTAAATGTTTTCTGCACAAGATGCGTATACAACCGATTCAAATCGGTTTGTGTTTGTGGATTTCCCTTTTGTTGCACTGTGTATAGTGTGGCTTTTCAGTTAGCTTGTCAGCTACAGAGACTAAGCAGCCAAAAAGCAGATTGTACATAGAGACCGTGAAAAGGCTGTGGAATCCCTGCCACACAGCTATTCCAGACGGTGACCGCTGTGAATTACAAGAGCCCTGAACCTCCCTGCTTATCTGAATGAGCTGTGGGAGTGGCAGGAATGGGGGGCTCTGGGGTGCATGGTGACAAATGCTTGAAGCTGACACACAGTTGTGGGGAGCATTGAGATGAATGCAGCAGATGACAGATAGCTCTTGGGTGCATAGTGATAAATGCTGACAGAGATTGCCCACAGTGAAACCCCACTGCGGAACCAGGGATTATGACATCACTCTGCATTCTGCTTCTCCATTTACAGAACTGGGTGTGGCTCAGCCTCCCTGAGAACATATACACTATCTTTGCATAGTGCATCCAATCAAACACTGGCGTTCACTTTCATATACTAATATTGCACAAATAATTCAATATTATTACTAATAGTATTATTATTATTATTATTATTATTATTATTATTATTAATAATAATAATTACATTTATATAGCACTTTTCCAAATGCTCAAAGTGCTTTACAGTGAAGGGGAACTCACCTCACCCACCACCAATGTGTAGCACCCACCTGGGTGATGCACGACAGCCATTTTGCGCCAGAACGCTCACCACACATTAGCGAAGGTGGAGAGGGAGAGAACATTTATTTAGCCAATTAAATCTGGGGATGATTTTTAGTGGCACCCCCTACTCTTAGTGATAAGTGTCATGGGGTCTTTAATGACCACAGAGAGTCAGGACCTCGGTTTAACGTCTCATCCGAAAGACGGCATCTCCTACAGCACAGTGTCCCCGTCACTGCACTGGGGCATTGGGGTTTATTTGTACCAGAGGGAAGATTGCCCCCTGTATTTTCTTCACCAAAAAAGAAAACATGAAATTTTTTCCTTAAGAACAATCTTAAGCAGGGATTTTTGATGAGCCCCCTCCCCCCCATTTTTGAGTAAGGCGGGTGTAAAGCAGGTTGTGCTTGTCTGCAGGGGGAACAGACAGCAGCACTGAAACGTAACACAGATGTACGTTCATCAAGAGCCTGGCAAGTGAGGCTACAAACACACCCACCCCACCCAACCCCAGCTGGAACCTGGCTCTACGTACGAGGTGGTGTAGTGGCATGTGACAAAAACCAGTGATCATCAATGGCCTATTCCTACAGAACATGAATTTCAGGCATTTTGGAACCAAAATTGATAGACTTACCATATGAATATGTCACCTTACGTACTACATGCGGTTGTATTCATTTTTTTTTTTGACTAAAGGTTTTCTTCAAAGCTTCTTTTATCTGCAACTTTTACCTGGTCCTGAGAGCCACAAGCTCTGCTGGTTCTTTTTTTTTCACCTTTAAATCAGCACCCAATTCAGACCCAAGTAACCACATAAAATGAGTTAACTGGAATCAACTGCTGTAATTGATTAATTGATCGCGGAGTAAACAAAAACCAGAAGAGCCTGTGGTTCTCCAGGACCAAGGCTGCAGAGCCTTCTATAGAGCGTTCCATCAACCAAAATCTATTTGGAGATACCATTCCAATAAAAAAGATTAAACGCGAAACAGAACTTGATACGTGAATTTCACAATGATGTGGGAAAGCTGTTCCGTTGGCACACTGACCCACTTAGTACATGCTGTCCTGCATTGATGAAGCTATGAATTATGACTGCGGCTGCATTTTACACCGGTGGCACCAAATGTCAATGCGCTGGAGGTGAAGTGCATGGCGAACAGATGAAGCCTTTTTTTTCGCCTTCTTCATAATCCAGGTCACTGCCCAGTGGTAGGGTTTTTTTTCTTGCTAGGAGAAGCCGTTCTTTGCACGTGCAAAGGAAGTGTCTTGAGACAAATATTTCCTTTTGATGTACTACTCTGTACTACACTGGTCCTACGTAGGTTCATTAGCCCAAGTCGTGTTTCATTCCTGTATATTACAGATGTTTTCAGACACAAGCTGTGGGGTTATGGATACAGTAATCGCTTCCCCTGTGGAATTTGGATATGCAGTTTGGATATTAGGCCCTAAGACCTAATCGTTCTGTGACTGCCAACCCTGATCCTATTTACTGATCCTCCATCTCTAGGTAACGACGTGAGGTGCCCAGTCATGATTGATGAGATAGAGACAGAAAAATAGGTGTACGGAACCTCATTTTTATTGTTTGATTCATCAAAAAGCTTATGATGTAATTAAGTCCACTACTTAGCAGCTGATAAATTTTTTAATTGAGTAGATATAACATGTCTTGTGATGCTTTAATTGAGTAGATACAATGTGTCTTGCGATGCTTTAACTCAGAAACCTGAAATTAACAAAATATAAAAAGCTCCAAGAAAGAAAACGAAATAAAAATTTAGCATGAAAATCAAGCCTTTAGCTGGTGCCCTGAAGCGTTATGAGAAGTCAAGATGAGTTAACCTTTTGATTCACAAAGCATTCACAATGGATTCATTTTTATTTTCTGGAGACCTAATGCAAATAAACAAGGAGGGTACCACAAAACCGCTGCATTGTGACCAAACACAATGGATTCCTTTGACTAACATTAGCGTGGGCCTCATAAGTTATTTAAAACCTGCCTAGCACAAGGCTGTTTGCAAGACCCAGAGAAAGTGAAAAGTCCTTGAAAGTCCTAAAAATGGCCGACTGAGGTTTGACACAAGAGCGGAATAAAAACACTCCTGGTCACTTCAGAGCCCTGAATGAGTCCTGGTGGGGCACTTAAATAAACTATTACGCAAAAAGTGGGCCATCTCTGCCCAGAAACCCAGAGTATTACTGCAGCAAGAAGGAATTTTGTAAAAGCCCTCATACCTGGCAGCTTCACTTATACGAAACGTCAGCCGTAATGTCCTCCCTGCTCTCTGTGAGAGGACAAGCAGATGACACTTCCTGTGAGGCACTGGTCTCGACATGAACAGCCTGTGAAACGGCGAAAGAAGATACCGCTTTGCCTCAGTCATCGATCCCAGGTGAGGTCTGAGCTAAAATAAGAAGTTCCTGGGCAGTCAAAAATCCAGCTATATTTCAGGGTTTTCTCTAGCACTGATGCTTGCATACAAGGCCGATGAGACCCATCAAGGACAAAAGGAGCTGTGGCCACAGTGAGATGCAAAAAGCAAGCATCCGGTTTCACAAATCCATTTATCCTCGCTTTTCTAGTCCGGACTTGTCTTGCGCTTGATCCTGGGAAACACTATCCTCTCCAGGGTGACTAGCAGACCCAATCATACCCGCATTTCAGCCAACGACCGTAGGGAATGATTTATGGAGGAAATAAGGAAAAAGGCTGGTGGAGAGGATTTATTTACAGGCTTTAGTTTGATGGTGTAGTATTCACAATGATATCGTGGACTGTAGATTTGAGGCGGCTCTTAAATGTTATTGCCTCATGCAGCGGTTGCTCAGAGTTTTCAGTTTATTACCGTTGAATCGATGAAGCGTGCTGTCTGGGTTTCTGTCAGCTGTGGGTAAGAAAAGCTTTATGTTCTGCAAAAACAGCATCTGGCGCTAGGATCCAGCACCGCTCACTTCAGTTGGTTCAGTGTATAACAAAAAATAATTCTAAAGTGTTACCGACATTACATTACAGATAATGAAACCCTACTGAACATTCAAGCAGCAACATGATAGTGTGTTTAATTCATAGAGTGCCAGATGAGGAAATACTGAATAACAGGAGAAAATCAGGTCATCTTTAATTCCGTTTCGGAGCTTCCTGGGGATTTTGACAAATAACAGTGCTCTGGAGCTCCTCTTTAACTTCTGCCAAAATAGAACAGGAAGCTTCAGTGAAGTCTTAAGAACTTGCTCATCGTGTTCTGTTGCCCTGAGGGGAAACAGCACAGTATTTGCCCATGGATTCGTTCACGGTATGTTTTGTCTTTCTGCTGCATGACTCTTGCATCCATTTGACCCACTTCAGCTCATATATTGTAAACAAGCAAAGATTTACGTGCGTGTGAGCCAATTTTCTTTTTACAACGGCGAGTTTAAGAGGAAGGTTAGAACAGGGCCCACCCAATGTACCTTCTCAGAAATGCAGAACCGGTCAGCCTGGCAAGCGCGGCGACGGCCTGGCCTCGATATCCCGAGCCGGCGAGGGGTTGAGGTAACGCGAAACACCTGGAGCGCCGAGCCTGTTGCAGCCCTCACACAGCTGCGCTCGGGGGCGGGAGCTACCTGCAGCAAACCCGTCATTAAGACCGAGCAGACACGCCACGTGTGTCTGGGAGCCTGCAATTGGCTCGCATTCGAAAACTGAGGTCTCGCCGACGGCACCAGCGAAAACACATGTTCTCATGGGGGAGGCCTCATTTTTCAAAGCCCTTCTGAAAGGTACGGGGGCGTGCGCCACTCCCCGGAAGCCGCAGTGTATGAGCGATTAATGCGAATGTCAGCTGTGCGCAGTCCAGCTCCTCCCCCCACACGACCCCCTCCTTAACTTCTCCAAACACAGGCAAGCTTAAGAAACCTGAGAAAGCCTTTTCGGGACTTTCAAAGGGTACGTCCTCTATTTGCACCCACCATCTTCAGCTGTGCCTCCTTCCTTTTACTCCATTTGACCTTTCACCCCCACATACGTCATATGGCCTTTAGATTGATGTCCAACTGCATTTGAGTGGTCACAACTCTCCAAGGGGGCTCTTATTGAGATGTTTAGAAATGTGCCCTTGCTCTGACAATCGTTGTTTGGGGAGCCTGTGAAATGCCACACTTCACTAAAAAGGGGATCACTGGCTCAGGAACAGGTTACGGAAGAGAGAGACAGGAAAGAGGTGAGTGTTCTAAAGTGCAGACCAATCACGGTGCCTTTGGAACGCTTCCTGTAGGCTTGCTTTGATAAACTGTTATCTGACAAAATATAACCGCTGTGTAATAATAACCTAAGTTCTCACGCTTTACGACATAGCTCGTAGACACGAATTATAGAAATGTGCGCACATCCGGAGCCGTTCCTTTAACCCATGCGACCGCCCGTTTGTCTCCAGTAAATATAGCCGGCTGTCGGGGGTTGTTGATGACGGGGGGGGGGGGGGGGGGGGGGGGGTTAATTACAGAACGGGAGCCGCAGCAGCTGAGTGGAGATGTGTGTAGGTGTCTGAGCTGCGCTGCGAGAGCCTGCCTTCGCTAATCTGCTGGAATGAACTCCAGCACATATGCATATGCAAGCAAGCGAGACTTGCACTTTCTGGTCAGATTTTCACCGCCATCCTCTCGCTGCCAATTTGAAGGTAGTCACTTGAACAACATCAGCAGGTTGCTCTCTTTGGTGACCCAGTGAGGGTTTTGCATTAATGTCCTTCATCATAAAGTAGGTCTTTCTCGTCACAAAATGTCTCTCTAAAGTGAATTTTTTTTCACTCTATTAGTGAGTTAATATAAAAAAAATTATTGGCAAGTGCTTTGTTACGCTGTCCTTTCCTCTGGAGTAAGAATGGGTCCTTTCCTCTGGAGTAAGAATGGGTCTGACTGATAAGTTCAGACAGCCCAGAATCACCCATCCCCCCCCGCCGCCCCCCCAACAGTAACGGAATTAGATCTGCAAGCTGCAGTGTGCATGTCCAGTTAAGGGGGAAATCAAGTTGGCAGGCAGTGAACTGTCATTCACGGTGGGAGGAGTCAACGGCAGAAGAAAACTCCTACTGTGGGACCATGAATAGGAGTGCTGTATTGTTTTCCCATTCATGTGTCTCAAAATGTTTGTGGTACCTTTAATTGCACAACAATTCCTCAGTACCCCTGGAGTTGTCATCCTCACAACTTCACTCTTCATAAAGTTTTAATTGCTCTTTAAATGGTTACTACACTGTCAAATTTTGTGTGGAATTAGATGGTGCCTCTTTATAAGACAGCCTGCTATTTACTCAAGCTTAATTTGGCTGCTTGCACAAAGAACAAACATGGCTATTGTAACGGTATAGAGGCATGGCTAACGGTAGAAATAAATAAATGCGTCGACAGCTGTGTAAATACGGCATGGAGATAGGACTTCAGAACAGTCCCTTCGCCTGGAACACTTTATTGCTCCACAGCAGCTCCCCGAGCGCTTGCTGTTGTGGAAAGTATGGATTATGTCCCGCCCACTGGATGAACATTGGATGTTTATTGGTTCGTCGCAGCTCCAAAGGGTACTACGAACCTAAACTGAGATGCACATGATTTTTGTTAGGCACTGTAAGCGCGGCTACATCTGGAACAACCACGAAGCAAATAAGAATTCTGTTTTCCGCCGGCATCTGCAGGAGCGCTCAGTCGAATGCCTTCTTTCAGTTAATCTATTGCTGTAACATTGAAAAACGGCGCGCACGGCGCAAGGAGGAAAGTGGTTTTAACGTATGGATGGAAAGACGCAGGTAACCAGGCTTTCGGATTCAACTGAAGTAGTTTCCTAGAGGTGAGTGGAGTTTGTTCCATATAACTTGCTTTTTCTAACGTTGCAGCTGCTTATGTAACTCGGCAAATGCTAACGCGCTTATAAAAATCGAGTTGGTCAACTTATTAGCTGGACAGAAATCGTTAAAGTGCTGAAACGATGTTGTCATGCTTTCATGTGGGTTGTTGTAATAGTCTTTCTTTGGAAGACGTTTTTGTTAGTGGGACAGTAGAATAGGCTTATCGTGTTTCCCAGTCATTAACTATGAATTTCGTATGCAGTAAAAATATAAAGAGCTGGCCCAATATAAAGCCTGTGCATGTGTGCACAAATAAAAATGTATTTTGTTGTTAAATTCAGTAGACACTTTCAAAATGGTTTCACGTGGGATACATAGCTAGCTTGATGCATGTATTTCACTGATTGCTTTGTTTCACAGAAGAACAATATCTTGCTTGATATACCAAGGATCGCTATGTACGTTGGTAGCCTACTTGGCTAGCAAAATAAGTTGTTTGAATTACGGAAAGTCGTTGTTCACACCCGGTGGCCACTCACTCAGAAATGTCTGACCACTTTTTTTGTGCTGACGCGGATCGAGTAATTATTCCACATCAAAAAGCCACATGGAGTACTTAAATTGGTGCCATAGTAAATTGGGATAACAGATGGATTTTACATCAAACAATGGTGTAGTGACGGACTGGCTTGGAATTGCGAGGGGATTTGCCGCAGGTGTATTGGGGCGTGGGGGTGAATCGCGTGAATTCTCGTGAAAAGAACCAGACCCCTGGTATCTGCCTGTCAATGGTATGTGGGCGGGGCCAGAGGGTCTGTTTCATCATCAGATAAACTTTATATGGTTCTGGTAACAGCCCCTTTCATGTCTGCTTTGAGGTTAAGGTGGGGTCAGCATGGACACCTCCTCTTTGCTCGTTTGAGCTGTCATCTTTCTTTTGTTTTGGTATATTCAGTTAGAATGAGTGAACGTGGGCCATGGAAATGTGACTGATTATAATGGCTTTCTGATTAATCTGACATTGCCTTGATACCGAAACTGACATAATGTGAAACTGAATGCATTGTGCACAGTGTGTATCCTATTCAGATTGAGCCCCAACAATCATGAGAACTTCCAGTTTATAGCCAAAGGTAATATAAGCCACCTCCCTCACACACATACTGCTGTATTATTTATTATTCAGAGAGCCACATTTTAAAATTTAAATCTCAAAGTTCACACCTTAGCTTGGTAGGGGAAGCAAAGACTCCAGACAGGTGGTACCACACTGATTTGACCTAATCAGCGCCGTTATACTGCCATGCATTTCCTTCAGTGTAAAAGGACAACTACTCTTGTCTTGTTGGAAGGCATTTAAGAAGCAAAAAATCTATGAAAAAACACAATGCTTTGTGCATTCACAGACCTCCTTTTGCGGGTGGTAAAGCGGTTTTTGTGTAGTGAACGGTAGTAAACAGAGGAGAGTAGATGTGTGCGTAGATCCGACGTGTTGCTGCCTGACGGGGTTCTGTGACTCCAGCGGCCCCGAGCGCGCCTCTGTCTCCTCGTGTTACCGAACGGAGACGCTCGCGGCGTCGCCCCGGGCCCTCGGGAGGCCCGCCATCCGCCTGCCGACGGCCGCCCCGCGTCCCGACCCGCTCTTTGCTCCCTTCGTCGAGTGTTCCAGTTACCCAGTTTCCCAAACCAACATGTCCGCCTGTGCAGATGAAGGGCTGTCTGGGAGCCGTCTGGCCACCTTGTCAGTGCTGTTTTTCTAGAGCGTTCCCTGGGGGTGTCTGTCGTCTGGCGTTTTGAAAAATGCGGCTGTGACAGAGCACCGGGGCAGAGCAGACCTGTTGTGCCTTTAATTGGCTTTACTTTTCATTCAAAGGCATATTAAATTAATCAATTTATTGAGAACATCATGCTTGTAGTCTGGAGTGGATTTAGACTGCCAGTATTTGTGTCCCACAGACTTTCTCTAATGGAGTTTGACTAGGGTCAGTTATGGCATGATGTCACCCCCCCCCCCCCCCCCCCCACTCCCCAATATTTTTTACAGGCCCAATGCAGCTCGATGTAGCACAAGGGAAATATTCCTTACGGGTCATTTGTATGGAAGGATAAGCATCGATCTCTACTTCGGTTTTGTGTTACACAATTGCAGACTCCCTCAGTTGAAGGCCACCTCACCTGGCTGATGGGTTTCTTGCTACACAGACTACTGTTACAGTGTAGAAGAGAGACGGTTAGATTTGAGATGGGGTTAAATGGAAAGGGATGGATAATGTTTCGTGAAACCTGCCAGCATATCACACCACATCTCTCTCAGAGATGTGTATGACTTCACCTCTTCAAGAACACCGACAGACAGTATTGCAGAACGGTTTGTCCTGAAGTGTATCAGTTAAAACCCTCTGTGTGTGTGTGCACATTGCACACCAGAGCGTTTGTGTGGTTTGAGTTTATTTTGAGGATACATAACTGAAGGCAGTCCTTTAAGATTTGACAGCTGATTGCAATCTAACACGACTTGTCACACACCCTCGGTAGCCAAAACATGTTTAATCACAAATGATGTGCGCTCAGCATTTCCTCTAACTGTAACAGGGTAAAAAATCTAGGCAATTTTTTATAAAGTCTATGAATGTATGACAAAACCGATGATTTTATGGTAATATACGCACATGCTATGCGTGAAGTCCTAACGGTGAAAACGCACCGGTAATTTTACCCTGAGCTCTAGAGCCGCGTCCGAGTGCTTATTTTAATTCAAACGCTTTATTCTGGGGTGTATGCCGTAATTCTCTCGGTGATTCATCGTTCTTTTGTCAGCCGCGAAGGGTTAGACAGAGAGACATTCCTCTTCCTGTCTCAACTCGTCTCAACCCTGGCCGCGACCCGCACGCTCGTATTTTGGGATGGGGGGACAGGGGCGGTGTAGGCGGTGGGGATGCCTGACATTCTCCGGTCCGGCTGTTCCGCGACTTTCTATCCTCATCTGCGCCGGAGTCCGGATCGGGGTGCGTGGCGGACGGAAATCCGCCGGCCAAGACTTGTCTGCGAGGAGCTGAATTAAATTGGCGCGGTCATCCTCGGTTCACTCCGACGTGCGGTGGGGGCGGGGAAGGAGCGTGGACGGGACGGGACGGGACGGGGCGGGGCGGGGGGGCTCATCACTGTTTAAAATTGGGCTGCTTTACGGCTCCATTGATCACAGCGGTGGCAGTACTCCACCCACGTCATCATTCAGTAGCCTAAATCAGTGACAGTTAATTTTCCGTCCATGCATAATGTTTTCATCCAGTATTAATTGTGGTTTGCCACCGATCGGGGTTTATTCGAATTACCAACCGCAGTCCAGATCCGATAAAACGATATTGCTAAATTAGTTTTTCAGCAAAACAAAATGACATGTTGCTGAGGCCGGAGTAATGAATGTGTATTTCTTGTTGTGGTGGAGTGGATGTGGTGCATATGGTCTAGTGCCGAAAGGGAATGGTGTGTTTTTTGGGCTCTTTGACAAGATTGGGTGGCAGGTGCCGGAGCGAGCGGCTGCTAGTCCAGCCTGGGGCGCTGCACCACCCTGTCCTGGATGGGAATGGGACCCTGTGTCTCAGTTTCTTCCTCTGAACAGATGAACAGTGTATTCAACAGTTCAGCAGGGGCTCTCCCATAATCCTCCTGATTATCAGTCCATTTGGGATCATCACTATCTATCTCTCAATGCTTACCTCTCTGTCTCTATCTCTCTCACACAGACACAGTCAGCCACACATACACACACACGCACACACACACACACACACAGGCATGCACACGCTTGCACACACACACACACACACACACATACGCACACACACAAACTCGATAGGCTTTCATCCTGTATTACACTGGTTGTAGCTTTTAAAGCAGCTAAGCTGATAAGCTGGATGTTTGTTTGACCCTTGATTGCAGTCCACAGCTGGAGACTGAAGAGGTTAGTTAGGAGGCTTTTGACTCTGTTGGGCGACGAGCACAAAAAAGGCTGCTTTAACAAACACGGGAGTGTTTGTGAGCCGAGTCTGCGGAGGAAAACCACGATGCCAGAACACGCTGCTTTGGTGCCATGCGTACCCCCTAAAGAGACGCGTGCCAGTTTTGCCCGTGCTCGAGGGAACCTGACGCACAGCCTTACGATGACGGGCGCACATGGATAGGGGCGCAGTCTCACCGTCAAACAAAGTTGTCCAGCGTGTTAAGGGTTAAAGATGGGCTCAAAATGATTGGTTGAATTTTAAGTTTATCACACGCATGGTGTGATTTTCTGGAACGTGCTACGTTGCTGGATGAGAACAGATACCTGTGACGCCGGCTCATTTTCACGGCACAGTCTCACAATACCTTGTATTAATATTGATAAGACATTGTTTATTGAAGAGGTTTTTTTAAGATCTCTTTTGACAAAGAGGTTTATAAATGCACGTGATGATTCAAGGGCAATAATGCTATTAGCCATTTTTTTTAAGATGGTGAATGTGTTATTTTTGGGCCTGAATATTCCTGAAGCTGGCGTAACTAAGCGTCACGATCGCAAGGTCTGATTCTGGGGGAGTCGGGGCTGAGGCTCAGCCATCGTATTAGCGTCCTACCTGTCATTCTGCAGTGTGCTGCCAGCGCACATCCCCCCCCATGAATAATTAATGCACTTAATTTCCTGCACTTCAAAAGCTGTGCGGAGGATGGGGCGATAAGAGTGGAGCCGGTGCAGAGCAGGGGGTTCAATCCGGTGCAAGTTCATTCGGTTCGATCGGTTGCGTGGCTGAAGCCCATGTGGAACATGGGATGCTAGTGCTGAGTACACTGTTCCTGTTTACATATTGTCGTGTATTCAGGATGTTATTGAGATATTTAAGATGTATTGAGGCTGTTCATCCCATCTCCTTCTCCCTCCCCCACCCTCTTGATGGCAAAAACATCCTGAGAAAAGGTGGTTACATAATTCCCTGGCCCTGAAAAGTGCCTTGGTTTGCATCCAGCATTCACGTGTCCTCGCTCGTCTGTCCAGCTGAAAAAATACCTGATTCGCGGAATCACAAAAGCACAGCCATGTTGTTTAAATTAGTTTAAATCAAAACACATTGCGTACTCAGATGATTTGAAATGAAATTTTCTTAACGGATCAGCCATTCATGATTAAGTCTCTCAGTATGCTGGTGTTTCCATACCAGAGACAGGGAGGCCCAGGTCTACCGGCAGCGAGTGCTCTTGAAACCTTGACATTTGTGTCTCTTCGCAGAGGAATATCCCCCTTTTTTTCCCACACTCCTTTAAAGCGTGTTCTGTAATTATCGACCCTCAGCATTGTGCGCAATGCTAAGATACCGACACGGGCATCACTTCCATTTGCGTTGGGGTCTGCGCGCGATTTCGCCCCGCTTAAGCCTCTATTGTCAGCGGCGTCCATTTTAAAATGGCAGGATCTGCTTTTTTTCACCCCCCCCCAGAAACAACACCGCCAACTTCGAAGCGGAACTAAAAAGCTGTGTCCGTCTAAACTAGATTAAGCCGGCTATTTCTGCCTCACTTGATAAAGTTTAAAAGCGTTTCCTCCAGTGCTGGCCACTGCTAAACTGCGAGCTGCTGTGAGGGGAGTGGTTGTTGATAAAGGCCACGCTGTTTCGACAGAGAAGAACGACCGCAGACACATTGAGGTCGATGTTTTGTTGTAGTCTCGTCATGCATGGGGAGGTCCCACCCGCTCATAACCTTATGACACGTGTAGAGTGATCAGAAAGCGGACTGCATATCCCACAATGAGTAATGAGTAGTCTTCCAATACTGGGTGACCTCGCAGGTCGTGAACATGCTTTTTGTGTTTCAGATTGATTAACATGAAGAGTATGTGACATGGTTTGTAAATGTACACAATAGTAGTTGTTTTTTCCCGTCACCAGTAGCAGAAGCTCTTCGAGAAGTATTTATGCGTACCTATTTCCGGATACATTTTTGCGTAGGCCTCAAAACAAGTGGTACTGGTGTGAATTCCAGATTGATCAGAGAGGCACTTTTTCTGTCTGGTCTGGTGTAAATGCCTGCCCTCAGTGGAGTCTGAAGTGGAAGAAGTGCTGTTTCACCGCGGAGATTCTCCAGTTAGGAGTTTGTGTTTGCTTGCTGTGGTCGCTCCTCGTGTTCCGCTCATGTGATCCGGGGCTCGTGACCCGCGCCTCACCACACGGAGAGCGGGAACAGACAGGCAGCGGTCTTCCCGGCGTTCCTTCCCTGTGGGTCGTCCGACGTGGCCACGCCCCATGGCACCCGATTGAACCCCGAATGTGTCATAATATTTCTGTTAGGTTTTGTGAATATTATGATACAAGCAGTGCCAACTGCTTCATTGTTTACCTTAATTGACACGGGGAGTGGTCATAGAAGGGCTCGTCAAATTTATGGCTTTCCCTTAAGGCTGGCTGAAGGAATATTCTTCTGGGTCCGGGAGCCTAGGCTCAGATGGTTTTTCAGTGTATCAGTGGACACACGTGAGACTGAAGATGAGGAAAATCCACAGTGGCTCGCCACATCCCTGAAATACGGACATCTGTGCCCGTTTTGGAGAGAGGCGCGTCACGTAGCCTTGTCGGTTAAGCTGCGTTCGTTCATTTTCTGCTATAATTCCATGAGGCAGGCTAATTGCTCTCCTCGCAAGTAAACAATGTTTAAATTTCCTGGAAGGGCGATGAGACCTGATTGAATGACCCACTTTTTTTGCAGCGTGAAACAGGGAAACAAATTCCAGAAGCATCAGCCGCGTTATTTACAGCTGTGCCGTGAGCTGTAGGGTGTGGGAACGTCTCCTCACCCCTGAAATTACGACAGGGGCTTACGTGCACTTTGTGAGTTTGGAGGGTAGAGTGGAATGCTCATTCCGTGACCCCATTTATGGCCCCAGTAGACCTCCCGCACCCTTTTAGGTGGAGGCTCTTGAAGCTAATTTGTGGTCATAAAGTTCTTCTCAAGTAGGCCAGTGAAACCCAAGGCACACCACTAATGGGTGGAAAAACCTCATCAGAAGGTGTACGCAGTTATTAAGGATCTCATTGGTCAATAGATTATACTGTGTTAGTGATGGAATGGGAATACATTGTTATTCATTTGGTAGGTACTATGCAGGTTACATGATGTTTTTTTTTTTTTACATGGCGTCCATTCATACAGCTAGCTGCATGTGAAGCAATTCTGGATAAGTGCCTTGCTCAAGGCTACAGTGACCTCCAGAAGTAGCTATGTAATTCTGAGTTGTCAATGTGACAATTTTCTTCTCTGATGGATGAATAGATACATGTTATGCAACTCCCTACATGAAGATTTTAAAAGTTTTTTCACCTCTATATGAAATATGAATTTTCATTCAAATGTAGATTTTTCTTGAAAGTGTTGTGAGTGTTAGCTGCTTTCCCATCTTTGATTCCATCCCCCAGAATGTAGTCTACTGTGAGGCTTGTGTCCCCTCTGCTGTTTACGCAAGACTAGCATATTGCTAAAATGGATATAAATACTAATTACACGCAGCAAAACACAAATTATCTCAGTGTACAAAGAACAGACAGTGTTTGCAGCTTAGCTAAGCATTTTGAGTCTGTGTTTATGTGTGTAAGTTATTGAGTATGGATTTCAAAGAATGAGCAACAGCGATGCAGTTTGCAAATGTAATTTGTTATAGTCAACAGAGAGCAGGCGAGGTGGAGCATTGCATTCTGGGCTTTTCTTGAGGGTTAGGTAGCCTGAAATGGTTTAACAAAACCATGCAAGGATTTCAAATGAGCTTGTTTTCTTTGTTAGAGAAACAAATTAAGCTTTTCAACAGAAACAACATGCTAGCAGTGTCTCGTAAACGCATGCTGAATTTACCCTTGAACCAAAGGGTTCCTTGTAAATGCACGTGGCTCCCCTTCAGCAAAGCTGATTGAAATTTTACAGCTACACTTAGCCTATTTACTGAAGAGAAATGGTGTAACTAACTGCTGCTTCATTTCGCACCATTTCAGATTCCGCGGTTGCATTTTATTAGAATTCAAGGCTGTGTTACGGAGTTTATTGTTGTCCCTCATTACTCACTTGTGCCTTGTTAAACAGACTAAGGCAGCGCGTTTTTGAAAGAGTGAAAGTGGTCTTTGTCTCAACTCCAACTGGCATCCTAGAAGACTGGCACTATTTGTAGGCCTTTGTGTTGGTTTTCTACAATGGGGTAAAGATACAGGCCTATCTATGTCTGTGAAAAGAACATTCTTTGTTTGTTATAGTGCTCTTCTTAATTACATTTGTTCATCTTGTTTGTGGAATGTGCCAGTGGTCAGCTACAATGACTAGTGTGTGTCTGTGTGTTTGCAGTACTGAGCACCACATAACATTTTAGAAAATGGTCCATTTTCCTGCTCGTGGTCAAGGCTGTGAGGTGTGTCTTGTTGTGCTGATCTGCCTTTTGTCTGTCAGCGTGAGGGGCCAGTGCTCTATTTACTGTTGGGTTAAAAGTCAGGCACTGGTTTCCAAACACCAAACCAAGAGATTTCTTTTCAGGGCCTCTGTTCTGGCCTGTGTAGTCACTGGATTGGCTTAGCAGATGAGGTTTACATTGTGTTGCTTCTGCTTCCTTTATCATTGGAAGGTGAACCATTTGGCTTCACAGGGGTCACCATCAAAATGGCAGTTTGCGAAAGAAAACCTGAGAGAACAGCGGGGCTTCAGATAGTGTGTTAGAGGTGACACAAAGGCAATTTTGTTACACAACAGTCTAGTATATTGTGTGCTGTTGCTATGGGAAGTGTAATTTATACTGGCAGAATCGTTTTAACGCACACTGTGGGCTGGATTTAATTGAGTTTTGAAATGCTGCCTGGATTCATTTAAGGGTTTTTATGTGTGTGTGTGTGTTTATGGTGGCGTGTGTATGGTGGTGTGTGTGTGTGTGTGAATGTGTGTGTGTGTGTATGGTGGTGTGTGTGTGTGTGTGTGTGAATGGTGGTGTATGTGTGTGTGTGTGTGTATGGTGGTATGTGTGTGTGTGTATGTGTGTGTGTGTGTGTATGGTGGTGTGTGTGTGTGTGAGAGAGAGGGTGAGAGAGCAGCAGAGGAGAGCAGTGTGCTGTAGTTGTCTTTCTCAGGATTGTGTCACTGTGCCCTGGCAGCGGTGCAGATTATCCCGCTGCTCTCTAAAGCTCACAGCCCTGGGCCCTGCTGTGAGAGCGGATGTGGGAGGCACGTCCCACTTTTCCCAGCATGCACTCCACCCCCAGGGCCGACTTTCCACCAGACGGTTCCCTCAACTTCCCCACCACCCCCCACCCCTACACACACACACACACACACACACACACTGGTAGCCTGACACACAGAGACCCTGTTGGAGGTGACAAATTAACACAAGAAGTCTGGGCAAGCAGAGGAGGGGGGGTTGGCTGGACCAGGGCCCTCTGCCAGGGTGTTTCAGAGAGGCGCTCTGGGGCCCAATATGGATTAGTCTGCTACGCTGCCGCCCTTTCTTCTTGGGACATTTGGAGTCCGTGAAGGCAGCGTCGCTGAAAGGCCCATCCAGTGTGAATGGAGGCCTCTGGGTAGCCGTGTGTAGCAGGGCTCTGTGTGGCGGGGGCATTGAAACGCGGGGCTGATTTCTGGAGCAGTGTGGGGGGGGGGGGGGGGGGAGACCGCGCTTGGCGGGAGGCAGGAGGTTTTGTGGACGGGGCTTGTGTTCGTCAAGTGCTTGTGTGTGGAGCAATACATCACATTTGTCCTTCCTGACAGTTATTATTTATTGTTGTGATTTGTTATATAAAGGCCATTCATTCAGTCCCCAAGCCTGTTTCACTGGGAAAAAAAAGGACTGTGTCACACTTTGGCCCAGAAGAGTTCTGGGAAATCCAGGTTTTAGCATATCCATATTTCGTGAAATGTCTCTCAGTCTGCTTTTTATATGTGTTTTTATTTAATTTAAAAGCAGAGCAGGGAACAGACTGGAGAGACAGGATGACACGTTCACTTTTGGCGTGGTTTTGAATAAACTACCGAGTTTATCTTGACTGACGTGTTTTTATGTTTATTTTTTTGTCATCTTTGACTACCTGCATCTTCCAACAAAATGTGTTGTTCTGGTCCAGAAGCAGTCAGCCAGACCAAGCGCCGACAAAGCAACTCGTCCTCCATTGTGTGCTGAATGACGTGGCTCTGTATGTAATCCCTCTTCTGTTCTGCCGGGGATGTTGATGGTTTGACGAAGGTCACAGAGCCCGACCACCTCACGGTCCTCTTTCCAGCACCCGTGTTTTTATGGCCTCCGTTCCAATCAGACGGACGCATTGTGAGCAGTCTGAAGCAAGGGCTGCAAACATGGCCCACGCACTGTCTGTGAGCGTCCTTTATCTCTTTATTTTTATTACTGCAGATCCGTCAGTGTGTGGCCCTTTTGAAAAGGCCTGTTCGTAAAAGGATAAAAGACTGGATTGAAATAAACTAGTTCGGCACAGAAGGCTGAAAACACCAAGCATATAGGTCACCGACCGTCTCCTGGATATTTTCCCGATAAATCCCCCCGGTAAAAATCAAGACGGTAATGACTAGCGGTGGCATCATGCCAAGCAGAACGTTTGGCACATTAGCAATCATCCATTACCGGCAGTGCATCTCAGTCACTGTATTATTTATGATGTCAATGAGAAGCAATGAGAAACCATCCCAAAATCAGTTGACGTCTTCCATTTTGGATCACCTCAGAGACATGTATATGCGATAGGCCTGCTATGGTAACTGTACTTCAAAATTCAAACTACGTTACGTTAGTGTGAAAAGCTGTTTCGGTAACCTTGTGATGTAAGTGCTGACTTTGATCACATTTATCAGTTCTTTTGAGAACTTGAAGGGTATTAACACGGGCTGTCAGGTGCTCAGACGCCCAAAGTTTCTTACGCCTTCAGAAACATGGGGCGGTAATGAATAGGGAGCTGTAATTGGCTGCGGACAATATCGAGCCGGCGGTCTTTGTGTCCGCCGCCGCAAAACAAGATCTTGTCTTTCCCCGGGATCGGCGCTGCCATTGTGCCGCTCGCGCTCCGAGGCTATCGCTTGCAGGCTCTCGCCGCGCGGCGAGCCGGGCAGAGTTTCACGCCGCCCCAGAGGATTCTGGGCCCTCTGTAACCGCGTACCGGGCGCCCATGGAGCCGGCGGGCCGTGACGCCGCGGAGGGGGAAGCTCGCCGCTGAACTCTGGGAACTCTGCGTAGCGATGAGGAGCCGAGCCGGGAGCGCGGTAATTGTCGGAGATCGATTCGCGCTTAATGTCGCCGTTCGCTTCGGGGCGGGAGAGAGAGATGATCGCTCGGCTGGTGTTCATATTTAGCGGTGAGTGAATCGCATAAAATTCAATCTTTGTCAGTGTGGTAAACTGTATCATCTATATTGTATTTTAGCTGAACGGTGATGCACCGCGGTGGAGCAGCACAGGTTACTGTTACAGCACTGGGTTCTGCTTCATCTTTATCAGGCGGGTCGATGTGTGACCTCCGGACCTCCGCTTAATCACGCCCAGCTGTCCGGATAAATCCTGTCACTCTCGCCTCACACAAGCCCGTCATCTGTGGTTTTGATTTTGTGTCTCCTGGAAACACTGTAGTAAATGTTTCAGGGGAATGCAAATTAATTCAAATAATTCAAGTTTGTGCACGACATCGCTCGGGTAATTAGTCCTGAAATATGTTTTTGTGCTTTCATTTTAGGATTTTAAAGACAGGTGGGTGTAAGTTTTATTTTTTGTATGGTTTTTCTTCAGCTAAAGGGGAAATGTACACGCCTCACGGTGACCGCTTTGTATCGAGGCTGCGTGACACTGTAGCTGGTTGGGAGTGTGGAAGTGTGGGGCAGCAGTGCCTGCTGGGTCCCGGTGGGCTGATTCACGTAGCGTTCCGCTCCTCGTGATTTACGTGCGTGTCGGCTAGCTGCGGTCAGCGGCCAGGGGCTTCCCCCAGTTTTACTCGCGGCGTACGCTGGACCCATCCCGCGTCTCCGAAAGGGTCCGTGTGTTTCGGCTGGCGAACCGCGGCGGTTTTGGTGCGTGGCGGCCCTGCTGATGCCTCCCTGTCTCTGTCTCCCCCCCCCCCCCCCCCCCCCCCACTGCAGGAGTGTCCTCCCGCTGCCCCGAGATCATGGCGTCCGGCACGCACTCGCCCGGAGGCCCCAACGGAATCATCCGGAGCCAGTCCTTCGCCGGGTTCAGCACGCTGCAGGAGCGGCGCTCGCGGTGAGAACGCCCGCGTGTGTGTGTGTGTGTGTCTGCTCCCTCGCAAACCCTCCGTCGGGCTCCTGCTTTTCCCTGAAACTGGCCCTGTTCTGTTTGATAAAGAGTGCCTGTGCAGATGAGGATCAGCTGATTAACAGTCAGGGCCAACTTGCAGAATGTGATGTCATCACGTAGGTGAAAATGAAAACAAATGTCATTATGAACAGTTGCAGGAATTGGAGGAGAAAACAGAGCAATAATAATCCAGTTTAATACAAAGTAAGTTTGGGGGGACCCTGAGAACTGCAAACCAGTCTGGGGGCATGCCCCCCTTAATTTTAAAAAAAGAGAAATTATTGTTTCTGGGGAATCATAAGAGGAAAATACTTCAGACTACTGATCAGTGTATCTCACTCAGAACCTGAAATCCCCCATGTTTATTATATGACATTATTTTTATCATCATCATGCTACCCCCTGTAAATTACACCCCTTTACTTTAATATAAATCATAACTCACATTGACGCTGCATGTGTAATCTAATTTGAAATGGTGGCATTCTCACATTTGATTTAACTGCCACTGTTGGTGTTTTTCTAGCTACATTCTCTGTGAACATATTCACCACCGAGAGGACAGCTGTATTGGGCATATGAAAGAGAATCCTTTTTTTCCTTATTCTTTTTGGATGGCAAACAGGCTATATTCGGTTTTATGCATTCAGGAGACCAATTGATGGTGACGTGCTTATGAACTGCAGTTATCCAATAAGACAAGGAAGGAGTACTGGCTGGAATACAAGTAGTCCCGGTGACGATGTGAGCCAATCGGATCCAAGCCCTGGCGTGCGGGGGGGTAGCGTGACCCAAGGCAGCAGCGTGTGCTCATTTCGCACGGTGGCCTAGATTGGCCTCGGCTGAAAGCCCGCGGCTAGCGTACGTCCAGGCCGTGCGCGCACCCGTCGGGTGAAATTTCTCTCCGGTGGCCCCTCTGGTGACTCAGAATGCCGGAGCTGGTGAGGGGGCAGTGGTGCTCCCTGCAAAAATGATCACTTCTTCTCAGTAGAGAAGGTGTATATAACAAAAAATGTAACAATAATAATAACAGCAGTATAGTCATAACAATAATTTATTAGCGTGATGGACAATGAAATCACTTGTAAATCTGTTACGTGTAAGGAAAAGTCAGTTGAAGCACTGTAAGCTTTTGGTAAGACCTTGATTAAGTATTTGGCTATGTGTGCCTCCCCTGTGAGTACCACTGATAAAAGTACATTTTAATATGACACGTCACCCACAGAGCAGGCAGTGTAGTGTAGCTGAGGACACCCCCCCACCGTGCTCGCCCAAACGGGGTCAGGGCCCCGCGGCGGAGCCATCGCTTCCTATCGCCTGACGGTCCCTCTGCGACTGTCTCCAGGTGCAACTCCTTCATCGGAAACTCTGCGGCGCAGAAGAAGCCGCAGTCCAAGCCAAAGAAGACGCACGCGTCCGGGCACAAGGCCAGCAGCTCCTCCCACCAGCCGCAGCCCAAGAGGGTGGAGGAGGTGTACGGCGCCCTCAAACGCGGCCTGGAGTGAGCGCGCGCCCCTCGCACTCTTACTCGCACGCACACACAGACACACACACACGCACGCACGCGCACGCATGCACACACACACGCACACGCACGCACACACACACGCACACACGCACACACACACACAGACACACACACACACGCACACACAGACGCACACACGCACACACGCACACACACACAGACACACACGCACAAGAGCACACACACACACACACGCATGCACACACACGCACACACACACACACGCACACACACACACACACACACACGCGCTGATTCACGTGCACACGTGCCGTCCTCCTGTCGTATACGTGCGCATACATGCAGGCACACACACGCAGTTTCCCTTCCACGTGCACGCACATACACGCATATGCACACGCGCTCACCTGTGCATTAAATTTCGCACTTCTTTCCAACAAAAGGCGCATACGCACACTTACGCGAACAATCATGAAATGCACATACGGTCTCCCCCTTTAACACGCACACAGACGCACACGCTCTGTCCGCCGCACACACCCTGTGAATGTCGCGCGTGTGTCACCGCGTGAGATGTCTGTGCCCGAGCCGTGCTCTGACACGCCGTCTCTCCTCCCACGCAGCGAGTACCTGGAGGTGCACCAGGCAGAGCTGGACAAACTCACCTCCCTGATGAAGGACATGAAGAGGAACTCCAGACTGGTGAGACAGGAAATGACATCATCTCTCGTACAGTCCAAATGGACACCGAATGCTGCCGCTTTCCTAATGCTTATGACTGTCGGTACAGTTAACATGATTGTGACTTCTGTCCTTTTGTAAGACATCTTTGTTATGTTGGCGTATAAAAGTGTGGATGGCCTCTGATATGTGAGGGGTGTGTTCAGTGTCAGAAAGATCAGTGTCCGATTTCCATGTAACGCATGAAAATAAATAATATATTGCTTTGATAAATAGCTTATATATACTGTGATATTCAATGTTTGCCTTTGATAGACATAATATTAAGCTGTAGTAGGACTGCTTATGGTGTCAGTTATTGGCAGTTTTGCTGATGGCAGCACTAATGTGCCTGTGGTGATTGCTGTTTTGCATTGTCTTCCAGGGCGTGCTGTATGATCTCGACAAGGTGAGCTGAACGGAGAGGGCGGGAGTTCTCACACGCTCGGTTACTCGCTCGACGGGTCCACAGAGCCCTTTGAAGTCTGAGCACGGGAGGGCAAGCGCTCCCAAATTTAGCCGAAGGGAATTAGCATCGCGGGCACGCTGCTCTCCTGTGAATCTGACCTGTTTGCGTGGCGCGCTCGACTGTGTTTCTTTTATTTTTAAAAGAGCAGTTCCCTTGAGCTAAAAATGTCTTTTTCGAGGGAAACAGCTGGCACAAAATAGAATGTGTAGAAGTTTCATGTTAACACTAACAAAAAACACAAAAATGCATGACTTTGTAATTCAGGTCCGCAGAGCATAGTGTTCTCTAATGTAAAGCAATTGAACTCTTCTAACGATCTGAAGTCACACAAGGATATTGGTGTGTCCGATTTTGTTTGCGAAATGAGAAATGAGTTTGAGAAATGAGGAACTAACTCCTCTGTTGGCCACTCTGCATTCAAACTTTCTTTTCCTGTGCGTCTCTCTCTTGTGCAGCAAATCAAAACCATCGAGAGATACGTTCGACGCCTGGAATTCCACATCAGTAAGGTGGGTGTAGCTTTTGTCATCCTGATTTTCACCGGTGTCGGGTGATGAGAGATTGGTCACGTTACTGGGATGGTTTGGAAATGCGACTGGAATGTTCTAGAAAATATTGTCCCCTTGCCCGTCAGATATTGAATATGAGCAGTGGTTTCGTACTGCCAGCATATTTCTCGTGTAGTGGAGTGCATGGATTAAGATACTGGCTGCGTTTCTACCTCGTGGCTCTTAATGTGCTGAATGGCAGTGCTCATTTCAAACCAAGCCGCTTGTGTCAGTGTAACAACCGAAGCACCCGTTTTAGCGACTTGGCACTTTATCAAAGGCTAGTTTGAGCGTATTGCGCGTCTGACTCCAGCGCAGAGAAAGCAGCCATGTCCCCCGGGGGTTAAGTGTAGTTCAGGCCCAGTCCTCTCCATCTCTTCTGCGTATGTGTAGGATGTGGCTCTGTATGCTGCTCACGGTCAGTCTACACACAACTACAGACGAGTGTCTGTAGTGAACCTGGACACCTGGCGGTCAGAACTCAGAGCCCGGCGCTGGTTCTTTTGTGTTTCACCGCTGTGCTGCACGTCCTTAATGAGCTAAACCAGGAGCACTCGCTCCCCCCTTTCATCTGCGCTCCTCTTCCTCTGCTCCTTTCCCCCACTCGCTCTTCTCGTTTGTTTTTACGTTCTTCTGTTCTGATCTTTCGATCCTTCCTGTGGCACCGGTGTACGCCCAGCTCTCTGAATACAGTTACTAATCCTGCATTTCCCCTGATCCTGAGCAAGCTCTGTTGTAGGTGAATAATGCATAATTACTCTTACAGTGAGTAACGAATCTAAACAAATGAGAATCAAAGTGACGTGGCCACAGTTTCAGGGGAGCGAGGTGTCATGGAGGGGACGGTTGCCTCTAACGGAGGTCTTCTCACCACGGCATTTGGAACAGCGTCTGAGGGAAGCAGGTTTTGGCTGGCATGGCGACGGTCATGTTGTGAGTTGTGCTCTCAGTGAGGGTGACGGCGAGGCCCCCTGGCTCCACGGCGGTGTCACGCGTGCTCCGGCAGAGGGCCCCGGGGGGGGGGGGGGGCGCTCCCGCCCCCGCCCCCTCACTGCCCCCTCAGAGCGGCCCTGCGTGAGTCACCCGGGGCCGTGATGCTCACGCGCCGCCCAGCAGCCAATCAGGAGGCGTCCAAAAGCAGAGATTTGAGGGCAGCGAAAGGTATCCATGGAAACCTGGAGACGTGAGGCTTTGAAGCCGGTGAAGAGCGAGCCGCTGTTGACGTTGACCCCTCCCCCGCGGCTCACGTGTCCTCCGTCTCCGCGGTTTTAAAAGCCTCCCGCTCCCAAATCCCGAAAGCCTTCGACCGTGACTCATAATCCAAGACCTGGTTTCTGAACTCCTTTTGGTTTTGTTGCTTTGTCTATTTTCTGTTCTGTTTTGTTAGCAACGGACTGAATCAGCGCTGAAATCTGGGTCAAAACGATCCTCTAGAGCTATTGAGAGCCCATCTGATAGCTGAACGTACAAGGGCTTCACGCGACGGGCGCTAATGAGGGTCTTTTTGGGGGGGGGGGTGTGTGTGACGGCCGCGTGTTTCGGGAGGAGAGCCGCGCCGTCTGTGTCGGCCGAGCGGAGGCGGGCTCCGGGGTGAGAGAGCTCGGGCGGATCTCGTCCCTCCCCGGGGGGTCTGCCGTGGCTTCCCAGACCTGTGGGGGGTCTGGTCTGGTCTGGGGATGGGGGCGCTGTACGCATTCTGAACCAGAACCCCCATCCACCTGCATAGAAAATGCAAGCTTTTGTGTGGGGGGAAAAAACGGGGGAAAAACTCAAAAGAAAGCAGCCTGTGCTGCAGTGCCCGCTGGGATAGCGGTGGCTACCGTGGGTGGCTAACCGACGCTTGTCTGCGCCTCTCTCTCGCTGTGTGGGCGTGGCCGCTGCAGGCCGGGAGCGAGCCGTCAGCAGATTGTAATCCGTTTGGCTCAATTCTAATAAACCGCCCCGCCGGGACAGCTGGACCGCCCCCCAAAAACAAAACCACTGACGCTAGGAAACAGAAACCATGTCGCGCTGGTGTTATTGCTCTCAGCAGCACAAAGGAATGCTGTGGTCTTAACTAATCCGGTCTTCCGCGGCGTTGGTTTTACCGCTCGCGCGGGGCCCGGTCCGGCGGCGTCTGCGTCCCAGCTGCTCGCTCTGCGTAATCGCCGTCGGCGCTCAGACCGGGCTGATGACGCGAAGCGGCGAACGAGCTCGAAGCGGCGTGCGTTTAATGGAAGCCGACAGCTTCTCGGCAGAGGCGTTGCGAAAGAGATTGTTGTGACAGGCGCCGCAAAAAGCGTTCGTCGGTTGGCAACAGGAAAGGAGGGCGGAGTAAACAGGAAGCTGCGGGACAGGTGGCACTGGGGAGGGGAGGGCAGGGCAGGGCCCTTTGAGATGTGTGTGTGTGTGTGTGTGTGTGTGTCTTTTTTTAATCATTGCTTTCAAATGCCACACTGCGCTGAGATTACTCCTCAAAGGGGCGCTATAAATAGGGCTTCAGTTGGACGCAGCTGAGCGCTCTCAAAGTGTGCGCGGGCCAGCTGGAGACTAAAGCCCGCCTCTTTTGGTCTCTGCCACAGGGGATGCTAGACGATTGCCTATCTAGCGTGCGGGCCGTGAGTCCGCCCCGTCCTCATCCTCACACAGCTGTCTGTTAGGGCTCCTGATTACAGACGCAGGTGTGATTGACGGCCGCACTTCTGTGACCGGTTCTCCTCGCTGGAGGTTTTTGGCGGGGCCCGGTCGTCGGGCGCTGGAAGTCGTGAGGCGCGGAGGCGACAGGCCACGCCTCCCGGTCCGTCCCCGAGGAGACGGCGTGCGGGGGACAGACGCTCGGCTCCACATCATATTTCTGGCTGACACTCGACTCCCGCCGCACATGCTGCCGCTGTCTCACGGAAACCTGACACTCAAGGACACAACCTGGGTCACATGACCCCCCCCAACACACAGGCACAGAACTCCCGCCATGTGTGTCCTTCCATTATTACTCTGCTATGTATTATTTATTGCCTTTCTGTTTACTATTTTACACACACACACACACACACACACACGTGTGCATGCACACACACGCGTGCATGCACACTCACATAAACAGGCCGCGTGAACGCATGCATGCACCTACACACACGCACACACTCCTATATAATCAAGAGATAGACGACAGGAAAGAGAGGGATAATGTTTTATAGTAGTTAGGTGGAGCGCCACACAGAAATGTGCTGAATCACGGTGTCCGTGGAGCCTGTGTAATTCTACTCGTCTTACTCTGCTCCGTGTTTTTAGAACTCCTCTGCTCTCCGCTTGCCTCTCGATCCCTCCCTTAATCCCGTGCTGCTGAGGGGAGGCCTGCGTTTGATCCCAGGGACTTGCTCGGTAATCTTCTGTTTAATCACAACTCCGGCTCCACGCTGCCGCGGCGTTGTCGGGGCAAATCCAGGACCGCACAGCTGACGATCTCACGCGTATCTGCGGCAGCAGGAGGATTACGTCCGCGTGACGCGGCCGCCGCCTTGTCCTGCTGCCCCAGTTAGATGACACGCGGCTGAGGTGCTGTGCATCCCTTGCCTCTTGTCTTTGTGATGCTGTTCGCTTGGGTCTTTTTTGGGTTCCTTTTGTGCTTCGAAGGCTCGGTGTAAACACCGCGTCTTAGGGAATTGTAGTTCATTCTGGGTATGGTTATAATACAGTCATCACTGGGGATTCTGTTCTGTTAGGGTAGTAGAATCCTCTTCCCTCTCTTTACTTCCAGCCCCCCCACCCACCACCACCACCATCACCAGTCAGAATCATCAAGTGGCTCTAGAAGTCAGGTGTGAGGGGTATGTGTCTGCTGTCACATGGTCACATCCTCAAGGTCTCCATCAGGGTGACCATCTGTTTGAATATGAGCCTGGTTTGCTCCTAAAATATTCATTTTTAACAAGAGAAAACGCTGATATGCTGTCTGTCTCTCAGACTACTCCCCCTGCTGGTAGAACAGCCAGTGTGAAATCTGGGGCCCGTATCTTTGACACAGAAAAGACAGAAAGAAGAGAACATTGGAAGACGAAGATATATAGAGCCCTCTTTGATTGGTTGTTTGATTTAATACTGGTGTATGAAAATGGTGTTGGATCAAACCAGTAACTGTGTTTTAGATTGCTGTGTCATCAGCGTAGAGCAGTGGCCAGAGTGCTGGAGTATTTCTGTCCTGTCACAAAACATGATGTTACGTATTTGTTTGCTTAACAAGCATCCAGCATGACTTACAAGGCCTGCATTTTACAATATCATCCATTTATGCTGCTGAATATTTAAGGAAGCCACTCTGGTTAAGTGCCTTGCCGAAGGGCACAGTGGCAGTTTCATACTGGATTCAAACCAGCAACCCTCTATTCAGTTTAGATTAGATAAAACACCGCGCTGCAGTGCTGCTAAAACGGAGTAACTTTCCTCCGCAGCGATATGCTAAGTATTTATTAGCATTTGTTTTAGTATTTATTGACTTGGCAAAAGTAGCAGCTGTACAAACGGGGGCCGTGTGAAACACAAACGGTGAAAGTCGGTCCAGACGAGCGTCCGCGAGAGGAAGAAAAGTAAAGAAGGCAGTTTAATTGTCCTTCCTTCGTTCCCCAGTACCCCTGCGTGGATCGCCAGCATTCTTAAGGGCTAATCCGTCAGCGCTGCCGTCGCCGTCAAGCGACCGGAGACAGACTCGAGCAGGTGGCCCGACCGGACCTCAGCTGCGTCGGTCCCTCCCGAATTCCCCGAATACCTCTCCCGCGTGAGGCCGCACGTGCGCAGACAGGCTCGGGGCGTCCGGGGTGGACGGGACCCCACGGGGCGTGCGTTTTACCACTGGGAATAATTTGACCTTTCCCGAAGCTCTAAAAATGAGAAGTGTTAAAAGAAAACAGTTTGCCCACCTGTTCAGCGGTGGCAGAGGGAGGGAGTGTGGTGGTTAAGGACGTAACTGAAAAAAAATGTTTTTTAAGGGTTCACACGAACGGGCAAGACTCTGAGGGGAAGGGGGAGGGGGGCCGGGTTCGGCTGGGGAGATGGGTGGGGGTGACGACCCGAACGTGACAGGCTGGGACCGAGGACAAAAGTGCAATGAAGCGCAAACGACCAGGGCGGTGTGGGGGGGGGGGGGGGGGGGGGGGGGGGAGGTGTGGGCTCAAACAAAACAGGAGGGGAACTGAGGCGAGAACCACACGGATGTTGTTCCCCCCTCCCACCCGGCTGCAGTCTCACCAACAGCACTTTCTCTGCCCCTCACCCCCCCCCCCCGTCTTAGCCTCTTCCGCACAGCGGTTTTCCCTCCGCTAAAGGCTCTTGGAAACGTTGGCTGAGCTGCGGAAATGTTCAAAAACACCACCGAGCCTCCATTTTCTTTCCTTTTCCCCAATGAGCACCTGACACTGTGCGGCATCAATATTTCAGACACTTTTTTTTTTTTTTTACTTTGGCGCTGTGTGCACACTTTTGAAAAATTCCTTTTGATGTTTGCCACAGTCAGATTTTTTCCCTCAACCCTTAAAAAATACATTCAATTTACAGGTCTAATGTAGAGCGTGCCAGGTGATGTTCCAGTTTTGTTTGAAATGGATGAATAGTGTTTTAGATCTGAAGATTTATATGAATTGATGAAAGCCTGGAAGGATTGTGGGAAATGTAGTTTGTTGGGGACTGTTGGCGATTAGAGGCCATATGCAGAACTCATTGACCTGGGCTGGGGTAATGAGCTGTCAGTGGTGTCTGGCCAACATGCAGCATGTGGAGAGGAGAATTCCATGAAGTATTTTTTTTCTTTCTCTTTTATTCTTGCCTCTCACTTTATCTCTCCCACCTGCCCACTGTGTGTCTCCCCCTTTCTCCTTTCTTTCACTCTCTCACCTTCTCTGTCTCTCTCTCTCCCTCCCTGTACCTCTTTTCCTCCCTCCCTCCATTTGTCGTCCCCCTCTCTCTCGCTCCATGCTATGGGATTAGCATAGCAAATACGGAGGGAAAGTGGGAGATCAGAAGTGGACACGCTGAGCGTGCATTACCATGAGAAAGGCTGCCGCTCCTCAGTCAGACGCGAGTGAGGATGCTGCCCTCCCCCGATGAGACTGAAATAGACACACTATACTGTCGAATCTGGGCCTGGTCCTGAGGCTTATGCTCAGTTGATCAGACAGTTATGTGTTCTGAACCGTGGGCACAGAGGGGGAGGGGGACACAAACTTGTTTACCGCTTTGATTTCATCAGCCAGGGGCTTCTTTTGATTGCTAAACTGAAATGTATCCCAGACTTGAAAGGCTTCGTGTGGTGCGGCCTGGTGAGGCCTGGTGAGGCCTGGTGAGGTCTGGTGTAGCCTGGTGTGGCCTGGTGAGGCCTGGTGAGGCCTGGTGAGGCCTGGTGAGGCCTGGTGAGGTCTTGTGAGGCCTGGTGAGGCCTGGTGTAGCCTGGTGTAGCCTGGTGAGGCCTGGTGAGGTCTGGTGTAGCCTGGTGTAGCCTGGTGTGGCCTGGTGAGGCCTGGTGAGGTCTGGTGTAGCCTGGTGAGGCCTGGTGTAGCCTGGTGTAGCCTGGTGTAGCCTGGTGAGGCCTGGTGAGGCCTGGTGAGGTCTGGTGTAGCCTGGTGTAGCCTGGTGAGGCCTGGTGAGGCCTGGTGTGGCTGGTTCCCCGGGCCGGTGTGTGACCGTTTGTGTGGCTGTGGCGCAGGTGGACGAGCTGTACGAGGCCTTCTGCATCCAGAGGCGTCTGCAGGACGGGGCCTGCAGGATGAAGCAGGCCTTCTGCGCCTCGCCCTCCACTAAGGGCACCAGGGAGAGCCTGGCCGAGGTCAACCGCCGCTACAGAGAGTACAGCGAGGTGGGTACGCACGCACGCACGCACGCACGCACAAACGCACACACACACACACACACACAACCGTCGCTACAGAGAGTACAGCGAGGTGGGTACGCACGCACGCACGCGCACACACACACACGCAGATAAACTGTCTCATACAGCATGTCATAAATCCACAAACACGCAAATACACACTACCTCAGGCAGAGTGCAACATGTCCACACATGCACTACCGCACTGCGTGCCATAGACACGCACACACACGCGCAGCCTCGGACACGCACACTGCCTGACACGTGCGCCTACGCAGATGGTGAACTGGATGCTGTAAACGCACTCCAGTTTCCTCCAAACGTTTCATCTTGTTAATTCATGCCTTTGGTTCTACTGTAAATCCTGGTGAAGTCCTGGCTGGGGTCCAGATGGACTCTCCCAGTGTGAACGCAGCGCTGTTGACACGCTGCTCTGTGTTGTTCTGAGCAGAATATGTGCACGTTTGAAGGAGAGCTGGAGAACCTGCTGGGGGAGTTCCACATTAAGATGAAAGGTAAGGTCCCCGAGGTCAGTGCCTCCTGGAAGAAGCGTGTGTGCGTGCGTATGTGTGTGCGTGCGCGCGTGTGCGTGTGCGTGTGCGTGTGCGCGTGCGCGTGCGTGTGCGTGTGCGTGTGTGTGTGTGCGTGCGCGCGTGTGTGTGTGTGTGCGTATACGTGTGTGTGTGTGTGCGTATGTGTGTGCGTGTGTGTGTGTGTGTGTGCGTGCGCGCGCGTGTGTGTGTGTGTGTGTGTGAGAAGGCTCGTGGATGTCTTGACACGTGTGTTTATGGACTGGGGTGCAGTTAAGTGGCTCGTTTAGGGTAACTGATGATGTCAGTGCTCTGCAGCCTGTGAGCCACTTAAGGATCATTAGCACTTTACTACGAGTATAAAAAGTGCTGACATTAATAACTTATGCACTTCTCCACTCTCTGTCTGTCTGTCTCTCTCAGGTCTGGCAGGATTTGCACGTCTCTGTCCAGGAGATCAGTATGAAGTAAGCTACATTTATTATAGGTGGTCATTTTGGCCTTTTCTGTGAGAAATCCTGACGTTCTTTACAGTGACCAATCTCAACAAACCATGTACTTTACTAGGACTGTTTTCTATCAACAAACCATCTACCTTCTTCTTTACTAGCCCTGGTCTCAGTCCATCAAAACATCTACCTTTTCACTGCAGCTACCATAGACACGTGACACACCTGATATATTGCAATGCTTTGTGATCTTTTCACAAGCAAAAGGGGGTGAAGCGTGATTGATACGAGAGCTCATTACTCAGCGCCCCTGTCCTCCCCCCTCCTCTCCTCAGATCTTCATGCGCTACGGACGCCAGCGCTGGAAGCTGAAGGGGAAGATCGAGGTGAACTCCCGGCAGAGCTGGGACGGGGAGGAGATGGTGTTCATGCCACTCATCACAGACCTCATCTCCATCAAGGTAGGGCCCCTCCCACCACTTCCTGGCTCCACCACACCTCTTCCTGTAGGCCCCTCCCATGGGGGTGTGGCCTATGGGAAGGTTAGCATTGTAGAAATACATTTGCGTCTACTGAGAGCATGAAGCCAGTTTCAAATTTTATGTAGAGGATTCGTTTTTAAAACATTTATTTTTTTTATTAAAAAGTAGGATATCGGGATAATTATCCATGGATTGAAATGTCCATGTATGTGGAAATGAACATTTGCAGGTATCATGGGACTTGCAAGGGTAGTGTTTGGTCTTCTTTTTAATTTGCCCAAATCTACCACTGTGATTAAACGCCTGTATAAGTACTTGACTGATCCAGAAATTCAGTGCTGTCCAGTGGTTCGGTGGACTTTAAATTTGGAGCCAGTCATTCTTGACCTATGACCCTTGAGGTTGACTTTTCAACCTCTTACCAAATTAGGGGAATCCCTGTAGAAGAAGCTGCTTCCAATTTTTTGGTCTCAAATCTGTATGGCCATACAGGCCGCGCCCTTGTTGTTTGAGTCCTTGGTTTCCGTGACAGCAGGCCTGTCTGTGGTCTGCCCCCTCAGGTGTCGGAGCTGAAAGGCCTGGCCTCGCACATCCTGGTGGGCAGCGTCATCTGCGAGACCAAGGACCTGTTCACCGCCATGCCGCAGGTGGTCGCCGTGGACATCAACGACCTCGGCACCATCAAGCTCAACCTGGAGGTCACATGGTTGTAAGTGGAGTGCCCGATTGGCTGAGAAGGACTTTGAAGGAGTGTTTGAGAGAGTGTTTGAAAATGAGACATTACATTACATTACAGGCATTTGGCAGACGCTCTTATCCAGAGCGACGTACAACAAAGTGTATAACCATAACCAGGAACAAGTATGACGAAACCCCTAGAGAGAAGTACCGGTCCAAGTGCAGGGAACAACCGCATAGTTCAACTTGGACCCTGATGGTTAAACTGATTAACACTAACAACGAGAACGTGTCTTCTCTCTGTGTCTGAGAGAAGAGTAATCCTGTAAACAGAGGAAAAGAACTGTTGGAAAATTGCATTTAATTAAATTACATTCAACACTACATTTTAATTACATCGGGGCTGTTTTGGGTCCCTGCCACTGGGATATAGGAACCAACGAGGGTCTGAATTTCTGAACTTCGAGAGGAAGGACTGCGTAACCGTGCCGTAGGTTTGGAAGGGCGCTGCTCTCTCTGACTGTGTGTCCCCTCTCTCTCTCCGTAGTCCGTTCGATGCGGAGGACCTGACCCTGTCCTCGGGGAACCTGAGCAAGGCCACGGCCCTGCAGAGGCGGGTGTCTGTGTACAGCCAGGGCACGCCCGAGACGCCCACCTTCCAGGACACCTCCTTCTTCGTGAGTCCTTTTTCCCGCCCTCACGAGGCCGCGACCTCGCTGGGCTCCTAAATCGGGTGGCTTCCCGCCACAAGCCGGCTTTCTTCCTGCCCCCGCCTTAACCTCGCTGTGCGTTCGTGTTGGTGAAAGCGTGAGGGGGTAGTGCTGTGTGCGTGCGTGTGTGTGGACATTACTCTAGTGTGTGTGCGTGGACAGTACTCACGTGTGTGTGTGGACGTTACTCAAGTGTGTGTGTGGGCGTTACTAAAGTGTGTGTGTGTGTGGGCGTTACTCACATGTATGTGTGTGTGGACATTACTCTAGTGTGTGTGTGGACATTACTCAAGTGTGTGTGTGGACATTACTCAAGTGTGTGTGTGGGCGTTACTAAAGTGTGTGTGTGTGTGTGGACATTACTCAAGTATGTGTTCGTGTGGGCGTTACTAAAGTGTGTGTGCGTGTGGGCGTTACTAAAGTGTGTGTGCGTGTGGGCGTTACTAAAGTGTGTGTGTGTGTGTGTGGATGTTACTCAAGTATGTGTGCGTGCGTGTGGACATTACTCAAGTATGTGTGCGTGTCCACCCGCCTGTGGCTCCGCCTCACTAACCCTGACCCCGCCCCCCCGGCTGTCTGTGTGTGAAGCGGCGGCAGCCCCGCCCGGAGGCCCGGCAGCGGCCCTCGTTCCTGCGCGCCCTGCGGAGCGCCGTGCTGGAGCGGCTGGGCCGCAGTCGCTCCTTCGGGGACCTGGCCTCCCTGCGGCCGCGGCCCAAGTCCAGCCTGGAGGTCTACGTGAGTGCGGTGGGCTGGGACCGCGCCCGTCGCGCGCGCTCGCTCGCTATCCGTGTGCTCTGCTTGCCGTGTGCGGCCCGACGCGGCCGGTGGACTTCCCTCGCATGGGTGTGGCTTCGGAAGTCCTGTTTAAAATGGCCCCTAAGACCTCTGGGGTTCATTGAGAAAATTCTGTGTATATACACAGCTCCGGCCTACAGAGGTACAGACACATTCTGTGCTGCTGTTAGGCTGTGCGGCGTTAGCCTAGCCTAGCCTGTGCTAATTAGCCTGCATGAGTGTTTGTGTGAGGAACGAGTGCAGTGGACACTAACAGCAGGGAGGGCCGTGATTGGCAGGGGGAAATGAGTGCCCCTCGCTCCCCCCCTTTAACTCCAGTCAGGAAGACAGACAGGTCTTGTGGTGGGGTTCGTTATTAAAGCAGCATGTTTGGAGTGAACCTCTGGCTTCTGCTGTCCTCCCTGTCTTGATTGACTCTCTCTCTCTCTCTCTCTCCCTCCCTCCCTCTCTCTATCTCGGACAGTCGGTCCTCCCCGACGACGTTTTTGAGAACGGCGAGAGCAGCGCCCCCGAGTGCAAGCGCCTCTCCTTCAACTTCACCGACTCGGCCCGGTCCAGCCCCAGCCCGGGCCAGTCCACCCCCGAGATCACGGTCACGCCCCCGCCCCTGGAGGGCGACCGCCAGCCCCGACCGCTCCGGCGGGCCGGGGAGGGGGAGGAGCCGGACCGGGAGGGGGCGGAGACGGCCAGCGAGACGGAGGCGGAGTCGGAGTGGGAGCGGGACGGCTCGCCGTCGCTGTGCTCGGAGCAGCTGTCCGCCGTGGCGCCGGAGGACGTGTTCCTGGACCACGGCGTGGCCGGCGCCCTGCTGCCGGACGAGGGCTCGGAGCTGAAGCCCGTGGAGCTGGACACGGACGAGGGCAGCCTGACCAAGCAGCTGGTGCGGAGGCTGACCTCGGCCGACGTGCTGCCCGAGGCCGGCGTCAGCTGGGCGGGGCCGGAGGCGGGGCGCGGGTGGCCGCTGGAGACCAGCCTGGAGGAGGCCATTCAGAGCCTGCTCCTCAGACTGGAGAGCCCGGGGGAGGTGTGCCGCGAGCTGCAGGACCTGGAACAGGAAGTGATGCGTCTGGAGGACCTGCTGAAGGTCAGCCTCCCGTTGTGATGGCCATTTCCCATGTTTTACACCCCTCGTGTAAAGAGATAAACTTACACTTTAGTTCATTAAAAGTATATACTTTCATTTATGACCTTAAATGGGAGATTTAAGTCGACGTACATTGGCATTTAGCAGATGATCGTATCCATAGGTGCATACATACAGATTTTGGGAATTAACAGTGCTGATGCGAAGCCACTAGTCAACATGTGGTCTTACAGCACAAAGTGAGATACCATTGTAGGTGTAAGGGGAAATATGGAATGTAGTATTACACATGGGTACACAAGGGATATAGTTTTATATTTGTGCAAGTAATACATTCCAGGCTCTTGTGCTATTGTGACTCTTCCAGCCCATATTAAATCAGGTATTTCATTTAAAAGGAATTTATTTTGGCAGATTTCATTTCTTTTCCATGTGATTGACATGGCGAGGGTCCAGTTGTGCTTTGAGGATGCGTGCTACGCATGGGCGTGTCCTCTCCCTCTGATGCCCCGCCCCCTCCCCGGGGCCCAGGTCTTAAACGGGTGGATCTTGTGTTCCCCTCAGTGCCGAGCGCCCGCCCACAGGAGCCGGTCCTCCAGTCTCAGTCTGACGGTTGAGAGCGCTCTCGAGAGCTTTGACTTCCTCAACACCTCAGACTTTGACGACGACGACACGGGCGAGGACGCCCTCCCCGGCTCCGTGTTCTTCGACATGGAGGCGGAGAGGATCGGGTGAGGATCTGCATGCCCCGCCCCCTCCCGGCAAGCCGCCCACCCCCCCCCCCCCCCCCCCCACCCTCTAACTTAACGCTGCTTGCAACCCCGGCAGCCCGCCTGGAAGAGCGGTCGCAGTGGGGGGTGTCCCTGTCCCTGTGCGTGTGTGTGTCTGTGCATTCGGTCTGTGACTAACCCCCCCCCCCCCCTCGTCTCTCTCCTCCCTGTCCCCCTGTCCCCCCCCGTTCCCCCTGTCTCCTCTGTAGTGTGTGCGGTGGGCTCAGAGTGTGACTCTCAGGCCCTGTGTGGCACAGGCTGCCGGCCTGGCGTAGGTTCTTTCTGGACTGTGACATGGCTGTGTGTGCCTGTGCTGTAGCCATTTCTCTGGGCCTCTGTGTGGATGTCCACGTCTCCCCTTCTCTCTCTGTCTCTCAATCTCTCTTTCTGTTTCTCCTCTCTATCTCTCTCCCTCCACTCAGTGCATTCGGTTGTGGGAAGCATCACCATAGTGCAGTGGGTTTTGCATGATGCTTCCTCTTGTTTTTGTGAGAATCATCTTTTAATTGGTCATTCATTGAGGATATTAGCTGATATGAAAGCTGTATGTAATTCCCTGTATTTGTATGTACTGTAGCTAGCCTAAGCATATGCACAACACCTTCACTGACCACTGTGTTATTCATTTTCCCAAGCTGTTCATATGCACTGTGCTCATATCACTTGCAGTGCTGTTTTATTGTTCCCTGTGAGAGAGACGAAGAAGCGCTCTGCTGCCCCCTTGTGGTGACCGCATGTTCTGTCCTATTCTGTAACGGAACAGGCCGGGGCAGCATCCAGAGGCCAGGGGCCACCTGAGTGAGGCCCTGACAGAGGACACGGGAGTGGGGAACAGCGTGGCCGGCAGCCCCCTGCCCCTCACCACGGGCAACGAGAGCCTGGACACCGCCATCATCATTCACCTGCAGTACTGCAGCCACCTCGTCCAGGTACACACTGAATACTGTACACACACATATACCATGTGTGCCCACCATACATACACACATGCCTCACCATCTATACACACATATATACGATATCTGCACACCATACATACACACATACCTCACCATCTATACACACATATATACCATATCTGCACACCATACATACATACATATCTCACCATCTATACACACATATATACCATATCTGCACACCATACATACATACATATCTCACCATCTATACACACATATATACCATATCTGCACACCATACATACACACATCTCACCATCTATACACACATATATACCATATCTGCACACCATACACACACATACCTCACCATCTATACACACATATATACCATATGTGCATACCATACATACACACATACCATGTGTACACACCATGCATAAACACGCATATGCTATGTGTCTATATATATATGGTCTGTACATAAGATGTGTACCCATCACACACACACACAAACTCACGCCGTGCATTTATTATATACCTATGTGTTCACAGTTCATCCATTTGTGTATATTTAATTCGTTTTAAGAAAAACAAATGGCCAAAATAAATTTTGTTGCTTACAGTTATTTTAAGCATAGTTGTAACAGTTCAAAAAAAACTTTGGAACTATTATTATAATGTACAATTGACTATAACTGACATTGATGCTTTTATTTAGGTTGGGTTAAGAGGGTTTTTTTCCTGGCTCCAAACAGAGCTTAGGGTGGCGACATTGTGTGACAGCGTCTGTCCAGCTATACTGCCACCATCAACTCTTCTTATATTTAGGTTCATTTAAAATGTAAAGTTCTGGTCTTCAAGAGACCACAATGCATCGAGATGTAGGCTATAAAAAGTGAAACGTGTGACAAAAATAAAAAATTGAAACAATTTAAATATTTATTGAAGGGTTACATATTGTAAGTGCCAGAGTTGGGGGTAAAATATAGCCTATACTGAAATATTTACACATTGTGAGGGTGTCTACAAGAATCATGGTATTTGGAAGTGCAGTGTCTTGAAATGCATTTATTTTCGTCACTCAAAGAATGCTTGCACCATCCTTTTAGTTAACTAGTGTTACTGGCACCCTACACAACGTTAAAAGCTTTTCAGTATTTTATTTCTCTGTTCTATCTGCACAGATAGGCAAAAACAGTCTGTGTTACCAGGCCGACTGTAGAATCCACTTAATTGCACAATGGATCGCATAATTTGGGTATTTGCATAGAATTAGCAACGAACCGTTTCTCATGCATTCAGTTGTAAAGAGATCGCATATTTGCATAAACCGTTTCCGCATTTCTGGATATTTTCATGGAATTATGTCCAACTATATCGGATAGTAACTTCTAAATATACATTAAAAGTCGGCAGATCTGGCGTAAAAAACGGACAATTAACCAATAAATACATAAACCCGCTAAAAAAACCGCTACGTGGGTGGGCGGTTTCTGTTGAAAATCACGTTACTAGCGGACACTTGGTTGTGTTTAATTCTTTTATGCAATTAAGCGGATTCTAACGTTGTTAATTCAGCATGTCTAATGTTGCACGTAAACTTGAATGCAGTAAAAACTTTAACAACTTAAAATGCAGTATCATTCACGACCAAATTGTACCCGTAAATTCAAGGACCATTTCTAGTTTAACTAATAGTTTTTTCTTTGCTAAATTTCTCCTATGAACGCCTTAAGCACATAATCGGTCCACCTAAGACATTTCAATGCAGGAAAAACTCTGATTAAGCTTATAAAACTTTTCACCTTGTCTTCAAGCCCTTATAATTAGGATTTGAGTCTTACAACAGTCTTCACTCTTTGACTCTTTGACTGTGTGTGCTTGCAGCTCTTGTCCACCGGGGGGAGCCCCACGCAACGCAAAGCCTGGTTGCACAAGATCTCCACTCAGACCCAGCTGCTGGAGGAGGTGGGAGAGATCAGCACGGAGCGTCTGGGGGGCGCGGTCTCGGCAGCTGACGGTAGGGTGCCCCGGCGTGCTGGAGAGAGGGCTGAAATCGAAACGCTGAGCCCGGGCGAGCGTGTGACTCGTGTGCCCCCTGTGTGTGTCGCCCTGCTCCCCTCAGTGGTCGTGGGACTGGCGGAGAAGCCCGCGCTGCTCTCCCTGTGGACGGCCTGCAGTGGCTCCGGGGGCCTGTTCCACACCACGGCGGACCGGGCGGTCAAGCACATGGACCGCAGCTTCAGCGCCGCCCTGCTGGCCAGCCGCGCGCACACCGCCGACTCAGGTAGGAACGCGCTGGCCTCTCCCCGAATTCCGCTCTTCCACTGTACCACTGAAGTAAACTGTACCACTGAGATACCTGTTCTGAACCTGCAAGCTAGCATGAGCCGATCCTGAGGTTACTGCACACTGAAGCTAATGTTGGGCATGTCTCACAGACATGTGTACTGTGGGTATCTCAGGGCTGTCTGTGGTAAAGCAGTCAGACCACTGTGTAACAGGGTCATTCTTTGGCTGAGGGCTTTGAGAAAAAGATTTTACTGTTCCTCTCTTGAGAGCTTTATGTCAAATACAGATTGTAAAATGTTTCCATTGAAAGGGCCTCCAAGTGTTGATAGTGCAAATATTTAAGAGGTGTTGTTATCAGTGATTATAGTGATTATAGTGTGAGATTTGTGGCTTGTGATATTCAGGGACGCTGATCCTGAGATCTCTGTGTCTCTGTCCCGCAGTAATCCGGCGGTTGGTGAATGAGATGATGGACAGGACCGAGCCGGGCCCCTCCCCCTCCCCCTGCGGCTCGCCCCCCGCCGTGTCCCAGGACGTCCTGACGGTGTTCCAGTTCCACAGCTACGCCTCCGCGCACGGCGTGACGGACATGGCGGAGCACCTCCTGCAGGTGGCGCGCGAAGGTAGCGGTGCGGGCCCGTCGCATTAAACGCTGCAGCGGGCAGTCCCAGAGTTCTGGGTTTGATGCGTCCTTTCATCTCCTGCGATTATTGAGAATATTGTGTACATGCTGTGTGTATTCTGTATATAATTCCATGCATTATTTTATGACTGAAATAAAGGTCAAGGAAATGTAGATGTTATAAGTAGAGTATATTATTAGATTTTCACAGTAACGAGAATCTGTCATTTGGGTTGAGACTCCAACAAGGCCAAATGTAGCGCTCTAGATAAGTGAATATTTGACTTGACTGTGCTGTGGTGCTGTGTCCTGTTCAGCTGTGTTCGTGGAGAGCCTGTGTTCCGGTGACCCGGATTGGGCCCTAAGGGAGCTGGCGGAGGTGACGGCGTCCAGTCTGAAGCCCCAGCCGGAGACCCTGAGGGCCCTGGCGGCGCTCCTGACCGCCGACACGCCCCAGCTCAGCAAGGCCGCGGCCGCCTTCCTCTCCTCCGCCTCCGCCCACCTCCCGTTCAGGTCTAAGGTAAGCCGGGCCCCGCCCCCTTTTGTACGTGCAAGCACAACTGATGTGCTGCTTCCTATGTTGGGCTTTGAATGTAGTTTTTCTCGATTGAGTCAAAGTAGACAGTAGATTAGAGAGTTTACGTGATCGCCCCCCTGTGGACAGAAGTAATCGCGGCGTGTGCTTGTGCAGGCGGTGGAGGGCTACACTCAGGCCCTGTCGGAGGAAGGGGTGGAGGCGCAGAGAGGAGCCTGCGCCGCTCTCAGCTGCTTACAGGTCAGTGTGGGGAGGTGGAAACTCATGTAAACGGCATACATTTTGTCTGCTGTCTAAGTCGTGTGAGCAGCACAAAAATATAAGTATTGATTTACATAAGATAGGAATTTTACAGTCTAATAATACTATATACATGTACCCTGAAGGACTGGTGGTCTATCAAAGACAACAGTACCATAAATGCTTATTATTTTTGTATTAATGTTCTGTATGATTAATGTTTATGTACTTATTTTTATCTGTTGGATATCCTGTTATGTTGGACCCTTATTTTGTAGGATATGCTGGTCTTGCTTGAGGTGTTTTAAAGGAATTACCGTAGTATATTTCTGTTTTTGTAATTGCTCAACCTGGATCAATGGTCTTGGCCCAGTTAACTGTGGTCAGATAAATCTGCTGCCCTCTGCCTGTGTAAACTGTCCTGCTGTGCAGTAGAGAGAGCCCGTCTGCAAGTTTTCAGTGGTGAAGAAATGATGTTAATATGTGCTGTCACAGAGGAAGTGGTGATCCTACTGGTTGTGACTGGGCAAAAAAAAAAGCAAAACATTTTAGCTGTAAAATTGGAGGACTTCTGTCTGTTCAATTGTGTTGAGCTGTTAAGGCACGCAGTACCGTTCTGACATCTCTCTCTCTCTCTCTCTCTCGCTCTCCCTCTCCCTCTCCCTCTCCCTCTCCCTCTCCCTCTCCCTCTCCCTCTCCCTCTCCCTCTCCCTCTCTCTCTCTCGCTCTCTCTCTCCCTCTCAGGCCCATGAAAGTGTCGAGGCAGTGGTGTCGCTGTGCGACTCGGCCGACGAAGAGCTCCGCCACGTCGCCATAGAAACCCTCCTCACCCTCGGTGAGCGCCGACAGAACAATAGCTGGACGTGCAGGATATTAGCTTAGCAGACCTGGGTCAAATACATATTTAAAGTATTTTAATTACTTCTAAATGTGCAAAGACATGTACGGGCATTTAGGCTAATGTCTGTTAGAGGCAGCGCATGGGTTGTTTAAAATTGCCGACGCAGGCTACCCTTGCTCACAATCCAAATTCGACCCCTAGCACCTAGTAGTTCCCCTGGAGTGCCCTCAGTATTATAACTCGCTGACATCACATTGAGGGCCACTCACAAAGATTGTACTTGGGATACCCCCTTCAGTATGAAGCCTACATTGTTGCTGGCTCAGTCAGTTCTGTTGTCTATCACAGAAATGTTTAAAAATATTTTTAAATTGTATTTGTATTTTAATGTATTTTTAGAAGTCTTTAAATACAATTTGAAAAAGTATTCCCGGGAGTGGGTTTCCCAGGAAAGCGTTTATTTAAAGGAAATGATTTTTTAAAATACTATTTGGGAAAGTATTTGGTTTTCCGTGAGAACAATTTAAATAAATCAAATACACAGGATTTCATGTGTAAGTGTATTTGAAAGTACTTCAGATATGCATTTAACTACATTTTCAAATACAAATACAAATACGTAATTGTATATGACCCGGGTCTGAGGCTTAGACGGCAGTCCCTCTCCTTCCTGCTCCATCACGTTTGCGCTCGCCCCAGGATTGGCTCGCGGCGCGGAGCCGCTGTCGCTCAGGGGAACCCGGGTTCCGTGGAAGGAAGCGGCCATTGTGCCGCGGGGGGGCGGGGGGGCGGGCGGGCGGGCGGGGCGGGCGGGCGCAGGTGCTCAGCGCTCTCTCTCTCGGGGCCGTTTCCCACGCTCCGGCTCTGACAGGTGCACACGTGAATAGCAGAGAGGTCGGGCGAGTGCCTGTGGAGGAATGCGGTCCCGTTTAGCCCCCGGCTCTGCCCCCAGCGCCCTTATTTAAGAGCCTGTGAACTCCCCGTGATGATGGAGCCGCCCCCGTCTCTCCTCAAGGGGCTGCTTTTCAAACTTGGGGTTGTTTGATATAAACAGTAAAATTAGCCTCCGTTCAGTGTTCTGTTTATACATTACATTACATTACAGGCATTTAGCAGATGCTCTTATTCAGAATGACTTACACAACTTGTTGCACTGTCATTTATAATTGTATATTTGATTCTTCAGAGATACACAGCCTTATATCATTTGCAAATGCAAGCCTTTCTATAAATGTGTGAAACTCCTTTATCTAGCATGCTGGCTTTGCGTAATAAGGAAGATAACTAAGCCTACAGTCAAAATAGATTGGTAGTAAGCATTCATTTAGAGTTAGTTCAGAAGACTGGTATTGGCAGAATTTAATTAGTCCAAGTTTCTGTATTTACACAGTTCAAAAGGCGTATGAGTGTGGCAAACACGAGGGTGGAAGTGTGTATGTGTGCATTTGTTGCCCACCATGTAGGTGTGTGTGTGTGTGTGTGTAGGTGTGTGTGTGTGTTTGTATGCTTGTATGTGTATATGTGTATTCTGTTGTATTTTTTTTGTGTGTGCATTATTGTACTATGTGTGTGTGCGAACATGCACACACATGTATATCTGTATGTAATGATAGGAAGCACTGTTCACGCAGGGCTTTTCGCACAGTGTGGTTAAAGCCGTGTGCCCGCTGGTGTTCCCGCAGGCGAGGAGGGCCGGCTGGCGTACGAGCAGCTGGACACCGTGCCCAGGGAGATGGTGCGCCTGGGCACGCGGCGAGGGAACGCCGTCACCACTGCCTTTTGAGATGGCCCGTTCCAGGATCGCATGGACCCCTCCTGCCTTCCCCCCGCCGCCCTCTCCAGTGTCCTAGGCCTGGAGAGGCTACGGCTGGACTGACCCGGGGGGGCCTAGCAGGGGGGTCTAGGACATGCCCAAGGCTCCTTTCATTCACAGACTGGACTACATGATTTGGTGTTCATTCTGACCACTATTAAGCCATTTCTGTCTGCACAAAGCATTTTATTATTAATTATTACTATAGTTATGGTTGTCCTCATTGTTATTATTATTACTGCGGTTATTAATTATTCGTTTCAGCGGCTCATATTCTTGAATTTTACTTATTTTTGTGCGCTTTGAAAATTGCACTGCTGTTACCAGAGGCCTGTAAATACTGTGACATTATACAGTGGTTTGTATGATGTGGGAAGCGGTACTTGACTTTGTTTTCTCCGGTACGTAACGTTCAGTTTCAGGGATTTTTATGGACTCTTATTTGCTTTTGTCAACATGTATTGTGGGTTTTCACGGCCTCTGCTTGTGGTGTCTCAGAGACTCATTTTGGGGGGGGGGGGGAGGAGAGGGTGGGAGAGGGGGTTCAGGGCCTGCGGTGGTTCGAAAGGGTGTAGCTTACCTGCTGTCTGCAAGACCCTGCGCCTGTCTGCCTGCTCTGAGACGGTGTGGAACGCAGACCCCGGCCTCTCTTCTGATGGGTACGTCCCCCTCCCCCCCGCCCCTGAGCGTCGCTCGCCCGGTCTCCCTCGGTGGAAAGGGAGGGCTGGCCGGCCGGTGTCGGAGCGCTGGGCGTCTGTCAGAGCGCTCGGAGCAGAGCGGGAGGGGTTTGAAATGCTACCGCTCAGGCAGCCCAGTGATTTACAGCTCCTCTCTCGCCCGGCGCACTGAGGCCTGTGCACAGCTCGTCTCCGGAGCCCGTCTGGAACCAGGGGGGCCTTTAGCACAGGGGCGGGGGGAAGAGAAGTCAAAAAGCTGCGTGATCCATTCAGCTCGTGTGCCTACTGTAACCGTACCGCTGAGACGTTTACCGCGACCAGTCTTTCTCTGCTGTCTTTTTTTTTTTTTTTTTACGCTCGAGTATTTCGATACTTTAACCCTTTTTACAAAAAAAAAGAAAGAAAAAAGCTTCAGGGTACACATGAAATTTGAGCTGCCTACGAGCTGCGCATTTATATTAACGCACGTTCCTGTCCATAATTATACACTGTTTATTATCAGGAACAAAATGTCCTCTGTTTTCCTGTGAGAAAACAGGACTCATCAGTAGTTCCGCCTTGATTTTGTTCTGTACGCAGACCATGTCGTTTTTCCCTAGATTAATTTTAAACTTTCATCCCGAGATGAGACTTCAGTTAACGTAATTAATTTAAGGACTTCACCAGCACCTTATTTGTAAATTAACTATTGTTCTGGGAATACAACATGCTGGTTTGTAGATTTTGTTTCTTGAATAGATTGAGGTACATTTCTGTTTTGTTTTGCCCAACCATTGTGGATATGTTTCTCTGTTAGTTACATAGGCGAAAGACCAAAGGATGTCATCATGAAATCTCAAGGGCAGATCCTGAAATGGCTATGAATTAATTCAACTGTAACATTGTTGAAAAGGAAATGAGATGAAAAAATAATTTATGTTGCAACTGCAATTTAGATGTGAATATAACAATAAGACAAAAAGCCATAGCATTACCTGGAAAAAAAATAATTTAAAGCAGTATTTATGTTGTAACAAAACCATGTAGTTTTATATAAACCTTGAATAGAAATGTGTACATTATGTGTGCGAGATGAAAGCTAACTTTAGGAATTTTCATTTTGCGGATAAGTTGAACAGACCTCGTACTCTCTTTAACAGAGCTGCAATTTTTTTCCCTCTTTGTACTGTGAATTCTATTTAATATGGAAATATTTTGGTTAATATTGTTTCTCTGTTGCTACTTCTGAAGGTAACACTGTCTTTCACAGAGGTATAAAGAGGCCTGTTACAATTTTTATATACCATATTTATATCCAAGTCTCACAGCATGAACCTAAATTCAAAGTCACAATACAAAATGGAGTGTCATGTCTATTGACCCTTTAAACATCTCCAGTGTCTAAATATTCTCTACAGCTGCAAAAAAAACATTCATTTTTTATGCCAGTAATACATATCAATTGAAATTCAAGTCCACTCACTACAGTATTGACTATTTAAATCTGTCAGACATGGAGTAAATCTGGTAGATTTATTGTGGAGGTCCGAATGATTTTTGCCGCACTGATTACTGTCGTTTTCTCCTTTGGGTTCACGATTCAGTATTCGTTCAGCTCATTAAAAGTGGCAATAAAGTTTATTTTTGCATAATTCCATGTAAAGAAACGTGTCTTTTATTAACTTGCGTTAAGCGTTTCTCAGCTATGCCTGTTGCGTTTGGAGTTGGCGCCTTTTTCAGACTAAAAAAAAACCTGCAGCTCTTCCCTCTCTGCCACCCGTGGGAACTTCCAAAAACAAGGTGAGAGAGACACGCGAAACAAAGGCATTCCATTGTCGACCTGTTCTGAGGCAAATTGCGGGACAAACAGGGGCCTGTGAGGCTGGAATGTTAAGAGGCTGCGGGAAAGCGTATGACCTGTCTTAACTGATGTGACCTCCAGCTATCGGCGTGTTTCTCTCTCCGACTTCCTTGCGGTTTGCATAGTCAGAGATTACTTATCAAGAGCGAGCCGCATTGCTCAATGACAGCCGTTGCGCCTTCGCTCTGGTTCCTGGTCGATGGCTCCGCGCTCCTGCCTTTTTTTGTTGTTGCCATTTTCTCCCCAATTTAGTTGTTATACCAATTCCCCGTGTGTATCACACAGTCCTGGTTGATGCGCTATCCTTTGTCGGTCTGGGGCGGGTGGAGACTACCACATTCCAGCCTCTGATACATGTGGAGTCGCCAGCCGCTTCTTTTCACCTGACAGCGAGGAGTTTCACTGGGAGAGTGTAGCACGTGCGGAGGTTCACGCTATCTCCCCTAGATCCCCTCCCTGCTGAACAGGCGCTCCGACCAACCAGTAGGAGTCGCTAATGCAACGATCAGGAATCGTACCCACACCGGCTTCTGCACCACCCAGACGACCCCTACGCGCTCCTGCCTTTTGAAGAGCTTGTTTCAAAGAGCCCTGCTCCTTGCCAGCAGCCGTGGTCGTGTCACTTGTCTGCACATTGGGTTGGGGGCAAAAAGCCCCAGAGCTGTTCTGAGCAGAGAGCGGGGACGGCTAACAGCGATGGCCTTGGGGGGCCGTTAAATTCACAACCCCCCTTTCATGAAGGCTTTCATTTATTCAGCATTGAAGGCAGAAATTTCTTAACCCCTCGTAAAACACTAAAATAATGGAATGTCTAACCTGAATGTGGCATTTGTTTCGTATTCACTTGGGCATTTTGAATCCCTGTGCCCTTGGGAATCCCATTTGAATCTGATGTGCAACTAATATTTCAGAATGAGCAGTACCAGTCTGATTTAGCAAAGAACTATTTTGAACACGTTCAACAAAACCCTTAACCACAAAACTGGAACCCTCAAATTGCTCGTTTTGAAGAAAGAACCACAAATGGGCTTTCAAGCCCATCTATGTCCAGAGGCTTCAAGCCTTTTCTAAAGGCAGGGTTCATACACTTTTTCACCAATGATTTTCAATGACTTTTCCATGACTTCTCCACGACCTTTAACTGAATTTCCATGACCAAAACAAATGACTTTATCTCAGCGGGACGATTTAAAATTAGTAAAATCAGGTCTGTATCTGAAACATATGGTGCCTCTCTAAAACAAATAAACACCAGACAGACACACTTAGATACATTCTTTCATATTTTAATTCGAATAGTTTAACATTTTGTTAATGTCTCAAACAGGGCTCGAAATTTTGGTGGTCGCAAAGTCTCTTCCTCTGTACATTAGCTAGTTCAGTATGTACTCAGTATGTGCCTTGTGAGCTGACGGTGACCCTTCTAACCAATCGTGAGCTTGACATTCTTACCTTTAATGCTGATTTTAAATTGGTTAATATTAGCCTTCAATCACTCCCTTTTGCACCACTGTCACGCGACACAGAGAGCTAATGCGTTTACTTATGTTACCTGAAGACAAAAGTTTATGTTCAATTTATTAGCGTTATCGAAAGCTGAAAAGTTGAAGCGAACGATTACGGCATTTTTTTGAAACATTAACGTAGTGTTTTGTATAGCGACCCGGTTGAAACAGCTAATTTCTCCGATGCAGTTTACTGGCGGTTGATTTAATTAGCGGTATTAATGTGACGAGAAGCGCTTTGTCGGTTGAATGCATAACACGCAATTCCTTGAAGAGTCGACACATTTTAGGCGTGACAGTTTTACTGTTACTTGTAAACCGTACTGTTATATTGTCGTTTTTTATCAATAAAAAATCTATTGCATATATTGTTGGTGCTCCTTACATTTTGGTGGGTGCTCCTAACTTTTTGAAATTGGGAGCACCAGTGCTACCAAATAAAAAAGTTAATTTCGAGCCCTGATAGATTATTGAAGCTGCACTTCCCTGGCATATTGTTGGCACAGTAGGGCCTACGTTTACTAACTGACTGCTACATTAGACGAAGGGTGCCTGTTGGGCGTGCCTGCAAACAGACTGAGCCAGACCGAATTAACTTCTCACACCACCAAAATACCGCGAAGGTTACGTGAAATTTTACGTTTTATTACTATACATACCATTTTTATGATTGGATTAATTAGCAACTTTAGATACATTTCCATTACTTTTCCAAAATTTTTCAAGAAATATCATTTTCCATAACTTTTCCAGGGCCTGGCAATTGCATTTTAAATTTCAATGACTTTTCCAGGTTTTTCATGACCGTACGAACCCTGTAAAGGCCAGGTCCTCTTAAGAATCCAAATCTGAAATACCTAAACGCCATTTAAACCGGTACACAACATTTTTAATGTTGGCCCCAAACCAGTTATTGCAGTCCTCCCTATCAGGTCCTCATAAATTGCAGAGCACAATACCAGCATCCCAAGTGACCACCTCTTGGTGATACTACAGCCTTGCTGAGATTTTCCACATCCACCACCAGCAAAGGCTCTGCTCCACTGAACATGTAGCATTAGGGCCAAACCATCAGCACTACAGTACACAACCACTACCTGAAGCACAGACCGTACTCGGAATGGTCTACCATGAGGACAGATTGAATTGTACAGCATATGCCCTGGACTGCAACATCTGACCCACAGGGCAAAGCATGGACAAGTGGTAACACTCAGTAACATAACTCTGGTTCTTTTTCCTTTTACCTTAGATAAGATATAACCCTACATACAAATCTTTAATTGACTTATTTGCCAAAAAATAAACTAGTTATCTTTTTTGCAGCCATTAGCACTACAGTGCAGCCATCTTGGGACAAGCTAGGTTGTGATGTGAACAAAAGACAAACCAACATGGCGACGTTTAATGATTACCTCCTCGACACAATCAAAATAAAGTGGTCACTGCAGACACCAAAAGTGAATCTCAGGAAAATAAAATAGTCAGATTTGTAAAAATAAGGGAGTTTAATTACAGTACAGTCCGCTAGATTACATATGTACAGGTAGCATGCATTAAAACTGCACAGTTGAAGTTTGACTGATCAATCCTCGTATTGAACAGTAGTCACACTGCAATAATCAAATCGGTAAACTCACATGACACTTCAATGCCCTTATGTTAAAATTATAGCATCCAAATTTTAGTTCAGCAAATAAGACCAAGGGAAAAATCCTAACCATGTAAAAAGGCAGTCGTGGAATTTAAACCATCAGAAAACTATGGAACTAACATGGCATCACTTTGCCCATGGCAGTGATGGGCAAACTTTTAAAAAATAAATACAAAAAAAAAAATTCACTGTACAAAGCAGGAACAAGCTTCAAGGCAGTACAAAGCCAAAAGGCTCAGTGGACCTCCAAAATGTTTAAAGTTAGTCTCCATTGAGTCCTCAACCCTGGGACAAGCAGTCAGCTTATTGATCATCTGCACCATCTCTGTCGCAGTCATCTTCATCTTCCTCCTCTGATTCAGAGTAACCCTCTTCACCACTGCTGAACTCATCTTCACTCTCCTCTTCCTCTTCCTCCTCCTCCTCATCATCATCATCCTCCTTTGCCAGAAAGGAGAGGTCTCGCACGTCTTCCAAGCTGTCAGGACCCTTCCCGGTTAGCCTCTGCAAGGAGGCGGCAAAAGGGACACATTAAGACGCGATGCAAACGGAGACGCTTTGTGAAGTCTGTACGAAAGGTGCTATAAAAATAGTTAATAATAATAATATGGCTTAAAGCGAGCGTTCTCGTTCTAAAGGGTCTCCCTCACCTCGATCATGTCCGCCATGTGCTGGACGTGCTGGGCCAGCTCCTGCAGCTCCTCGTTCTCGCTCCGCAGCTTGGAGATCTCTTCGTCTTTTGCTTCGATGGCTTTGTGCAACTGGTGGGGGGGAAACATTGGAAAACGCTTAAAGACTGTGCATCCAGACATTAATGGCGGCATTCAGCACCAAACACAGGCAGCTAATCACCCCTTCCCAGAATGGCGAAAGCCAAATGAACAAGTCAATGTTCTGTCCCAAAAAAACCCCCCACCCCCACCCCATTCACAAAGGGGCTACTGGGCAGCTTGTTTGGTTTAGGTGCTACGATGAGCATCTCATCTCAGATCAAATCCAGAATGTGCCAGTATAGACTGTGGCCTGTAGGCTCCACAGAACAATGTGCAATTGGTGACCAGGGTATGGGAGGGTTCAGTAGGATAAGGGTCTGCATTTCAGCGCTCAGACCCTCAGCCCCAAACCAATCTTACGTAAAGGTGTGCGTACATTTGCAGAGGAAACCCAAGACTCACCTTCTCGTTCTCCTGCAGGACGTTATACAAGGCTTTCCGCCTCTCCTCTGCCACCTCCTTCCAGTATGTGGACGGCGGGGTTTCTGAAATTAAACAAAGCAAAGGATGAGTAAGGGGGAGGGGAAAACACAGAAACTGCACATGCAGGAGTACCAAAAAATCTGGATTCGTCTAGTTTGGACTACATGGATGAATGTTGTTATTTAATCTCATGTTACAGGGACCAACCACTCGGTGTGCCCTTCTAATGGCAGGCTCTCCTTCAAAGCCTCCAAAAACTGCTTACGGTTGGCATTTTTCAATGCATGGGATGACACGCATGAAACAGAATAGGCCATTTGGAGCTGGCAGCCAGTCAAGGGGGCGGTTACCTTTGACCAACAGCTCGTAAGCCTGCTTTGTCATCCCCTCAGACTGGTTCTCGTTCTCTGCGTCCTCCTTTAGCACGGCAACCTCAGCTTTACTCCTCTTCGAAGCCTTCGCATGTTCCGCGCCCCACAGTTTCCTTTTAGGAACGGTCTTTCCAATCTACGAAACAAACCGAAGGTACAGTTAAAGCCTGCTTGGAGTTAGGCCTGGTTTGATTTGGGTCCAAATCTCACAGGTTCTCTTTTAAAAGCGCGCACGGACATACCTCTCGCACTCTTCCAAGATTCCCGTTCACTGCAGAGGGCTGCAGGACTTGGAGTGTTCTACGTTCTGATTTTCCTCCTGCAGTCGTTCCAGGGAAAAAGCTCTGAGGGGGTAAAAAAAATAAAAACATGAACATGGGTAACAACCAGGGTTCCTACAATGTTTAATTGATATCAAGTCATTTTTCCCAAGTTGACAAATTAATGACCTGACTTCTGGAAAAGGTCATGACCAAATAAACCCAAACGCCAAACAAACAACCAAATTAAGAACTTGTGGGACCCACAATAGACCAGTTTAAGTCTTAAAAAGGTACAGAGTGCTAGAAGTGGGGTGGGAGTACCCCCGTAACAAATCTGCACGCGAGGGGTTTTAAATGAGAATACGAGGGAAAGTCACGGAACCGGTTTTTAAAAAGCCAAAACTCAGCAAAGACTTGGTGGGGAAAAAAACAACCCAGTTCACAACTCAACACACACAGGGTGCATTAACCCAGGCTCTGAGCCCTCCGCCTCCTCCTCCTCCTCCTCCTCCTCCTCCCCCCCCCCCCCCCCCCCCCCCCCCCCCCCCCCCCCCCCCCCCCCCCCCCGTGGTTACACTGTCATCGCGGGGTAGCAAATGAGTAGAGAACTGGCTGACCGACCCTGCGTGTCCGACGGCATTGCAGGCGTGGGAAAGGAGCCGGTTTAGCTCCAGCACCATGGGCAACTGCACTCAGTTCCCACGGGCAGCCAGTTGTTTCCACAGGTTATTATCTTACTGCAACATTCTTGAACAAATAATTACCGTGGGAACCGGCTCAGAAATGATGATTAAGAGCAGGCGAGAGCTAGAGGTTAGTTAATGTTTTTCAACGGGGAACAATGGTGACAGCGAGAGGTACAGTTATCAAATTACAAGCGGCAGTATGAGATTCTTCTGAAAAGCTGCCAGAGTGGCCAATAATTTATGAAATGTGTATCCAAGGTCTCTGGTTAACCACCTCGGAGAGCAACTTCTGTATGGTTTAAAGCACAGGGAACTCCCACCCCTAAAACAGAAAAACATTCTGAATACTGTCAATTTATTCAATATTTACAGATCAGTACAATGCATGCATGTACACAATTCCTGAAAACAAAATTAGATATCATCATTAGAAATTGAGTTCAAGTACAATATATAAATCAATCTCAACTTGTCCAATACTTTGGAAAGCACCACTCCGAAATCTACTCAAAATGAATTCAGGCAAGGAAATAACCATTGTTTATACAGTTGGACATTTACTGCTGCAATACAAGTATATCCACAATCAAAGGAACAGCAGCAATTTACAACCCCCGCTCTTGGAACCTGTAATCTTCAGGTTACATGCACCCACACCCCCTATTGCTGAACTGCGCTGGCTGGGATTGGCTGCCACGCTTGCCCGTCGCAAAAGCACTGAAGGAAGAGTGCCCCTTCGCTGCAGTGGCACAGGTGCAGAGAGCGCCGCCCTGCAGCAGATGCAGGATTACCTGAACCGTGCATTTGCTGCAGGACTGACAGAAGTCAGCCATGTGCAGAAGTGCAATTCACGGTGCATTAAGGTGCGATGCGGACGCGTGACTGGTCTGCTAAAAGCAAGCTGCAGCATAGAAGCAAGGGCCTGGGATATGCCAGCAAGCACAAGCAAGGCTGACCCTTGCTGACCAGCAAGGCCGAGAACAGACATTTCCCCTTTACAGCAGACAGATTGGGTAAAATGAATAAAACAAGTCGAATATAAAGCTTATGAATTCAGGCTCATTTGCCAACAGAGTACTATCAAAGGTTGACTAAAGTGGGTCAATTTAATCATTTTTCCTTAAAAATAATTAGGGAATGAAACACTTTTGAACTTAAATTCTAGTTCATGTAAATGTACTGCACACATGACCTAATTAAGATTTTGGGTTCACTGGTGCAAAATTTAATGTCAGGAAGCACTGGACAGGAAATTGGGCAGAACGCCTGACCATACACATTAGATTCCATTAAACTGGTTCATTCAGCAATGGACGCGGCAATATGAAGTTGAAGTACGTGTAGAGCATGAAATTCGCCATCTCTCCTGTTCAAAGTGACCACAACACAGATACTTTTCATTGCAATTCAACTAAACTGAAAACAGATTTTACTAACCATATCAGAACTATCACTCGACACTCCAACCTTCTCCATACTCTCATGGGTAACGTTAATCATTGGCAACTTCAAGCAGTCAGTCAGTGATCACACTTTGAACACTGACCTATTCAATGTTAATTCCACTTCCGATGTGGAAGAAAAAAAAAAAAAAGACAAAATGGCCAAGCTTACCATTATGTTCTCTGAAGCCACATCTGTGCGTTTCATTTTCCTGTTGGTGGTCATCTTCAATCACAGAAGCCTAGAAGGCGACGACCAGGCAGCAAACGTTAATTTAATTTACTTTACATGCATTTAGCAGACGCTTTGATCCAGAGCGACTTGCACAACATTTTACAGTTCAATTTATACAATTGGATATATACAGAAGCAGTGCAGGTTAAGTACCTTGCTCAAGGGTACAACGGCAGTGTCCCACCTGGGACCGAAATTTAGAAGTTTCTGAACAGCGCATCAAACAATTCGTTTAAAAACAATGTTTTCGTTTTTAGTAAGACTGTCCCGACGAGGCCAGTCTTAGAAAACGCTATAACAAGAAACCGCCGATAGTCACATAGTTCGCAGGCCAACATTTGCTTAGTAACAACTACACTTTTGTGCAAGGGGTAAGGATTCTTACTCGACAACTAGCATACGACTACTTAAAAACCGAATTCGACGAGAACCGTTAAAATTTAGCGAGCTCATCTTGGTCAACGTTAGCAGCGTTAAACAACAGATGTGCGATTTCCTCTGGCGCCAGAAAAAAGCCGCCAAACTTAAGACGGTAACGTTAGGGAGAAAGAAAACACTTCTGCCCAGCCAGCAAACGTCACCCTCCTTTCTAATAATCTTAAATTTAACAAAACTAGCAAAGAAGCGAAATTAAAATCCGTTTAATAACCTTTGACCCGTTACAACTTCGTAGCTAAAGAAAATTCCGTAATTTAAAGTAGGCAGCCCGTCTAGCCAATTTGTATTAGACATCATTTTGTCCTGCTGAAGACAAGAACGTTAACGTTATCCGAAGTTAGATTTACATACGGTTTTCACTCATGAAAATCGTATAACCATCTAGCTAGCGAACGTTAAGAAGCGAACAGCCACATTGGAAGAGTTAAGTAAACAATCAACTAGACTAGCTTCAGTTAACCAACTTAGACTAGTCTACTGTGCCAGCAAGACAACCCGCCAGCGCTAGCTCGCATGACTGCCCAGTATTTTCTGTCATATGTTTAGATATTCCTACAGAACATTTCAGTAGTTATTTGCAGAATGATATTTAGTATTAAATTAGTATTACAATACTTACGGTGTTAAGCAGTCAGAAAACGCTAGTCCACCAAAGTGTCTGTCGAACAATGTGCAATTTCTTTACTGCCGCCATAGGATTAAATAGCCCTTTTGATCACGTGTTCTAAAGGCCCATCCTACCCGGTTGTTGCACGCGCTCAGAGTATTGCTACAACCGCGGGCTGCTGGCGGCTACTGCACTGGCCATGTGGAAGCTTTGAATAATACGTTTTCGAGTTTATCTATGTATATATATCTTCGGCTAGATTTACCGTTGGAAAATAATTTCAAGAATTTTTGAAAACTGTATTTCAGCTTACAATTTCCTACATAATATCGCGCCGATTTCTTAACTGAAAATTCCAACAATTAACAATTATCATGGCAAATCTACTACTGTTTTCAAAATGATTAAAGATTCAAAATGATTAAACATCAAAGGATCGAGGTGTTGTACGGCTACTCATCACAATGTAGGCCTAGTTGTTCTGAAATTCATGACGATATTAATTTCACAGTTCCTGACGATATCTGACCTACAATTAAAATGAACTAACTATGAAATAACAAAATTATTGTTTGTGCCGTGTTCTCAGTTTTTACAAAATTGAAAAGGTGCTTTGTTCATTTTGGTCTCTTTTGTTCAGTTATTGATGTCCGAAAATTGAATAGCACAGTAGGCTACAACACATATTTACCTTGCTATGAGGTTCTGATCGATTGATTAATTGATTGGCTATGTGCGGCATGTTTATCAGAAGCCACTTGAAGAAGGGGTTGTAGGTCCTGAGTGCTAGAAGTGGGGTGGGAGTACCCCCATATCCACCATAGCATGCGTTCGGACAGTTTTACGTTAGGCAGTTTATATTTTCGGCAGTTAAGAGGGCTGTAAATTTGCGAACCACTTCAAACGCTAACCTTGAAAGCGCGCTGAGCAGAGCCGGTTGCTGTCATAAACCCTGATCTTCATTAGAGCCACAATTATCCCTTGGCCACATAATTAAAGCGTGATGTAGTGATTTATGTTGTAGCTACAGCAAGGGCAGGCAGTTTAGGGCCAGATCTGGCGCTGAGAATAATGACAAAACTTATTTAATGACACGCTTATTATTATTATTATTGTTATTATTATTATTATTATTATTACCAAACACCTTGTAAGCATTGAGCTCAAAATGCTTTACAGACAAAAGTTAAAAATTGCAACGCAAAGGACACAATAAAATAGCAGCATAGAAGAAAATAAAGGACAGCAAATAAAAACAAATATACAGAACAGCAAAATTAAAACACAAATTAAGACACGAAATAAGCACAGCACAGTAATAAAAAACAGCAGAATGAAATGATAAAACGATAGCATTAAAAACCAGCAACAACAAAGGAAAAATTACAAAAAGGATTGATGGCAAATAGCTATCAATCACCATGGAAGGCTATTATATATATATATATATATATATATATATGGTTTCAGGCTAGATTTAATTAGATTTCTTACATCGTGTTGAAATTACGTGGTGAAGAGCCCGTCGTGAAAGGCGTAATCATAGAACACAGTATACTTCTCCTGTTTCATTCAATTTTCACATGGATGATCTCTATGGAATTCCATCAAATAACAATTGGCTAAATTTGACAAACTTAAGGGTTGACACAGTCAGCCTATATTCTCAGAGGACTACGTAGGCTATGTATAAATTGTCATGGGATACTAATGCAAACTACCAATATAAATAAGGAACTAAGTCACTTGAATACATGGAAATATTACCTTAGGTAGGGATTGTAATGTCATTTTTCAATTAGTTATCACATTAATTAATTACTACCCTTTATTTGGCCAAATATATGTATTAGATACGAACCATTTACTGTAACGTAGCCTACCGATAATTTTATTACAACACGTAACTACTGCAGAGTGCATACTATAAATGTGTAATTAAGATAGGTATTGAACATAACTGACTAGTGACATCCAGTGGTCACTTTGTCACATTGCCACAAAATTAATTCAGTTAAAATATTAATCTTGGTTGAATTTCGAACATAACATTTATTACGTTACAAAAATATTTAACTTGTACTTGAAAGGAGGAGTACTCAAAATGTGGTTGTTAACAACCTGACTTAATTGCATAAATCAGATCCAGTTCAATCATAAGTCATTTATACATGGGTGCCATTCTGGTCTCTCTATTTGGGTTTCAAGCAACCTGCAAGTCATACGGTTACTGTGACATGGGGGTTAAACACCCGTTTGACAACAGCCCTCTCCCGCCCATTTCCCGCCATTACATTTTATTGTTGGATGTCATAGAATGCACCCGGGAAACGGACTTCATCCTTTGGCCTCACAACGATATATAAAAGATAGCCTCTCTTTGTTTTCTAGGAAAGCACCTACTTCCTAAGTGATCATGTATTCATACCTGACACTTAGAATTAAGCCGATTGAGAGGTCGACTATCATTGCACATAGTACTATTAGCACTGAAATGTTGTGAGGACTTCAACTAAAAACAAATACTGGACATCAATATGTTTCAATGTTAACTTTGGGAATAGCCTATCCAAATGTGCTTTTGATAAACTCATAGACTTCTAACTGTGGAAGGCTTAATTCCATTCATTTCTTAATCTGACAGTCTCCAAAAACAAAGGTTGCAGTGACTTTTTGCAGCTTGTGGACTACCACACAAAATAAAGTGACCCTCTGGGGTTTATCGGAGTGGTAGTTTCCCTCAGGGGTATGTAGTCAATGACATCAGTGACCAAAGGAGCACTTGTAATGCAAATTGCAAACAAATGCCAATTTGGCAGTAACGTTGATTTTATTCAGCATGCCTATCATTAATGACTGTTAACATGCCTCTTATTTTACACAGAAAACAATAGCACTTAAGTGTCAGGGTATCTGTAAGAGGATATACAACAATCCCTGAAAAGGCAGAGAAAAGGTAAACAATCCTTATAAATAATAATTTGATGACTGCATTATTTTCTACAAGCTAGTGCATTTTGTGTTTCACTGGATATTTTATTCTTCTGCTACAAATTCCACCTTAACACCACATCATGAATTTTGTTTAGTCAGAACTTGATATGAGCAAGTCTATGCTTGGAACACTCTTGGTAAGACCAGTGAACTAGATAATATAACAGTATAACAGAAAAACAAAACGTGTTTATGCAATGCTTAAATGCGAATATACTTTTGCACTGGGCAGGGATTAAATTGTTCTATAGATTCACAGCTCACTGCAACGCACTAGAAATAATCATACATCAAACCAATATAAGTTATTTACTCATTCTACAGCACAACACAAATTGGCACAAAACCTTTTTATTAGTGTAAATAAAGGTGAAAGTTCTGGTTTCCTTGTTTTGTTTGGAAACATATGTGAAAATCAACACTGTTAAACATATATTTGAATTCATTTATAACAGGTACAACTCTATATACATTTGAACAGTACTGCAGGTTCTCTTGACTGTGATAACACAATCCCCATTACTTCAGCAGGGCTAGGTTTAGCTACCCAGGTGCTTTGTGTGTCTTCCTTGTGCAAGAAGCTTGCCTGTTGCTTTAGAAGTGAGATCTACGGTGGCAAATGCCAAGGTTCTTCCTTGTTTCAAGACTTGGGCAGTAATGACGACATCTTCTCCCACCTTAGCAGCATTCATGTACCTGATGGTCGGCCAGAGAGAGAAAATATAGACAAATAGAGTTGGTGGACGCCTACGTTTTACAGGCAATCTCAACAGTAAGCAATCTTGTTGGAAAGCAACAACCAGGAGGTTCTATCTGGCTTTGAATAAAGTGACTTTACCCAAACACGTGGTTTGAAGCGATTGTTAAATTAACTGAATCGCGCGTTCACCAAAAACAATAGATAACTCACGTGATGTTCATGTCCACGCTCACACCAGGCAGTCCTCTTTCCGTATACATTAAAGCAGTTGTGGAAATGATATCGACCAATGTGGCAGTCAGCCCTCCGTGCAGAGTGCCAGCTCGGTTTGTATGCTCTTCCTCGACCTTCATCTCGCACACTACTTTACCGGGACTTGCAGAAAGAATATTCACCTGAAGATCCACGAGACACACCACACGGTATAAACGACGAACGGCGGAGAAGTTAAATGCCATTGGCATTATGGTATGGGGATGTACGGTAGTTGTTTGTGCATAGAGCCAATTATCATTCATGCAACGTTAGCTTCGGCTAAAATATAGATGCGACTCAAAAAACTTACCTTACTTAAGACACGATCAAAGCCAGGGCTATCCACCATAGCACGCATTATCTGTTTTAACGTATTTAAAGACAGAGAACTCATTGTTTTACTTTAAAGAGTACGAGTTCAATGTCAACTCTGCAAGTTCAGTTTTCAAGTACTGAACGAACCTAGGACTGGGTATGCAATTCGTCCCCCACGGCAACACGGACAAATATTTTGTTCCGCATTGAAATAAGTTTGTTTCAAAATATAGGACAAGCCTATTCCGATATATTTATGTAGTTTTTTAAAACGGTATTATACGATAATAATCGTATAACATATATTGTAATACCAAGACGTGAATGACCTAATATCTTTGTTGTGGCGTGATGCGTTATTAGACGGACCACTGTTGTAGAAGCACCTGTCCTGTCCACCGAAGTAATGGCGGGGAAGGCTGAAACCGGTTTCTGTTAAATGCAAAACAAACGTAATGCGTCGGTGGCGAAATAATCTAACATTTAACAAATTATTAAAACTACACATGAGTTAAGTAGGTTGCTGTATTATGGATAACACTACAGTGTCACAACATTCGGATGCAGGCTTGGAAGAACTGAGAATTCGTCTTTGCGATGAGTTCGCTTCAATCACTGGTGCGGACACGGCAGTGGCTCAGTGTTACCTTGCAGAAAACGACTGGGATGTGGAAGTATGTGAGTTTAAAAAAAAAACTAGAATCAGTACTGTATAGCAGGGGTGGCCAACCCAGGTCCTGGAGGCCACAGGGTCTGCTGGTTTTGTTTTTACTCTGAACTTAATTGATCGATTATAGCAGTTGATTACGCAGTTAACTCACCTAAACTAGTTGCTTCAGTCTAAGTGGTTGCTGTATTTAAGAAGAAAACAAAAACCAGCAGGCCCTGCGGCTTCACAGGACCAGGGTTGGCCAACCCTGCTGTATAGTATTTACTGGCGCATTGGGTCGGCACTTGCCTTCATATTTTAGTATGATCTTTAACAATGTTCATTGCAGGATTGCCATGACAATACTATGGCTGCCTACCGTTAAACTATCGTTTTTTCCTATTTCTCCAGAGGGCTTTAAACTCTTTTTTCGAGGCAGACACGAAAGCTGTATCTGATGAATTCGAAGATTTGCCAGACAACAGTGCCACTTCTAAAATGAGTAGCAAGCAGTCGTCGCTGACCGAGAACGTGGACTGGTGAGCACTGTAGTCTATGTTAAGTATGATTGTATGTATGAAGTATGATTATTTCTTTGGCCCCATCTTCAGCTTTCCCTTTTGTCCTTACAGCATTGACCTGACTGGTGACGATACTCCCTGCTCAAGTAGCACAACAGTACCAGAGGTCACGGAAGGACCAACTGCACAAGGCCAAGGGGGAGACGATGCGGGGAAACTGTCTCTTCTCACGTGGAACGTTGACGGCTTGGATACTGTCAACCTTGGGGAACGCGCTCGAGGACTGTGTTCATACTTGGTCTTGTAAGTGAACACATTTGTCCCACAATTGCATAGCCTATAGGGAGATGGTTAGCCGATGGTGTGTTGTCTTGCCTAATCTTATTAGCAAGAGCTACCAGATTGCCCTCAACAGCAGGGGTTTTCAAACATCATCCTGGTGACCCAGTATATTTTTTCACTCCTTCCATAAATGCAACCACTGAATTGCAATGAGCTGTTCGTAGTTATTTTTCTACTGAAGGATTATATACCCTCTTAAGATCACATTATGTCTGAAATGGCTGCGTGCTATGAACTATACCACATTCACATTCCAGGACTTTTAATCAGGCAGATCAACTCTTCCTTTTAATATTCTGTATATTTTATATTAGAATATTAAATATTTTAATATTCAAATTTTGACAAATGATTGTTTTAGAAAGCGGTTGCATTTTGGAAGATTCAATTGTAGACTGACTGGCAGAATGATTGTGTGTGGTCATTTGAACACTGAGACTAAACTGAAAAATGAAGAGTTCAATGAGAACAAATGGCAGTCAGCCAAACTTGTGTCATGTTGGAATAAGTCAATGTGAAAAATACAGAACTTTTCCGGCAAACAAAATTGATCAAAAGATTGGCTGTGTAAAAAACAACATACATACTGATCAAGTATGAAAACCACTGCTGTGGAATTGGCTCTCATCTCCGCAGAACTGTCAGTATTTTTAAATAAATTGCTACGGAAAATATCTGGCAATCTTTCAATTTAAGTGTTTCTTTATCCCTCAAAATATTTGCATATTTCTTTAGATCTCATTTATAAAATCATGAGTTTGTGGGACTGGATGGATGTTGGCAGAGAGTGGTGTTACTTTCAACAGAAAGAATGCCGGTTTAATTCCAATAAACAGAACATTTGTTTCAGGTACACACCAGATGTGGTGTTTTTGCAAGAGCTCATTCCACCCTACGTGCAGTACCTGAAGAAACGTGCAGTCAGCTACACCATCATTGAGGGTTGGTATGATCTCTCTACTTGTTAATGACTGGAGGAGTGTCTTGCCGTTTTGTTGACTTTTCATTTATTTCGTGATATTTTGATATATTTATTCATCATTGTTTCCTCTTGCAGGAAATGAGGACGGGTACTTCACTGGCATTATGTTGAAAAAGTCTCGAGTCAAACTCTTGAAGAGCGAGATCATCAGTTACCCGACGACACGGATGCTTAGGAATCTGCTTGTGGCTCAGGTTAGCTGCTTCTTAAACCCAGTCATGCTGTCACAGGTAGATGATTTCCAAGATGGAGAACTGCTATTTACAGTCATTCATGCTGATAACCTGGTCTAGGTGGGTAGTGTCGAGCCATTTCTACTCTGTCAAATATTTTCATGAATTTCATAATCATGAAGCATTTCTGTAGGCACCGAAAGACTGGTGTGATGCATACAGTCCATATATGGTACACAGAGACCCTCCTCATATGGTACTCTTAGGGGTGAGCCCCTCTTGTATTCGTTGTGGTGGCAAGGTCTTTTCTGACTTTTCTCTTCTGAGGGCAAAGAAAAGTTTTAAGGTCTGTGCTGGAGCATGCTGGTTCACACGGGATACTTGGGCCTTATAGGGGAAACGCTGCATCGAGAAACTATTGCAGATGCTGTTAACCAGGGAGATATTATGAGTCCCCTCTTCGCTGTTCATGCTAAGGGATTCTGGTGACTGTTTAGTAGTTGAGGTGTGAAGTGTTCTGGCCATGGACTCTGCAGTGAGTGAATTAAAAAAAAAAAGTATACTTGGGTATACCCACCTGCATAATCCGTGTGTGTGTGCGCCCATGTGCGTGTGTGTTTTGTATGCAACGCGTGTGCATACGCTTTTATGTGTGCATACATATATGTGTGCGTTGGACTCAGGTGAGCTTCTCTGGCCAAGAGCTGTGTCTGATGACATCACACTTGGAGAGCTGTAAAGAGCAGGCCAAGGAGAGGATGACCCAGCTGAAGACGGTCCTGAAGAGAATGAGCGAGGCCCCTGACAATGTCACCGTCTTATTTGGGGGAGACACCAACCTTCGGGATGCTGAGGTAAGGCCGCTGCAGAGTTGTTGGAATCGGGAGAGTTGTGTTAGGGAGGAAAAGCCAGCTGTGGCAGCCGTACCCACAGTATAACAGTCTGAAGATTCTGCAGTGAACAGAGGTAGCATTAGCAAGCTGAAGGTGGACTGGATATCGGACGGAACAAGCGAGAGGATGGCCGTAGCTAATGTACATGGCTACAGATACTGTGTATGTGCACGCTGTGAGAATATGGCCACGGCGTTTATTGCTTGTAAGTCCACACTAATGAGTAAGATGCTTTCCCTTTTGGTCGAAAGGGTGTGTGGAGATGCAATCCATGGCCCTGCCCAGAAACACGTGGACAGTCACTGGGCGGGGAGCTGAAAGGGGATTTTCTGACTCAGTATTAAGGAAATGTATATATTAGTAGAAGCAGGTGGAGTCTTATGCTCGTCTTGGTGGAGTCTTACGTGACTGACCCTGCTCGCGTCGTTGTCGTTGCAGGTAACCAAGGTGGGCGGCCTCCCCGCCGGCGTTTGCGACGTTTGGGAGTGCCTGGGCGAGCAGGAGCACTGCAGGTACACCTGGGACACCAAGGTCAACAGCAACAAGGGCGTCCGCTACGTCAGCCGGTGCCGCTTCGACCGCGTGTACCTGCGTCCGGCCCGGGAGGGGCCCCGCGTGGCCCCCGAGCACATGACCCTGGTGGGCCTGGAGAAGCTGGACTGCGGCCGCTACACCAGCGACCACTGGGGCATCTACTGCGGCTTCAGCCTGGGGTCACGTGACTAAGGCCGGGGTGTAGGTGGGGGTGTGGCCTCACCACCAGAGGCCTGCATGATGGCCCTGGGAGAAGCACTGCTGTTGTGCTCTTGAGCAAGGCACAAACTCCAAATTGGCTGGGTAAAAATCGACCCGTGGAATGGAATATGTGCTGCATTCTAAATTCAGAAGGGCACATCTCAACCAAATTTCAGGTAATAAACTGTCCTTGGCAGTGGGGCCGGTGCAACTGCCTTCTGTTGTCTGAAGAACATGCAACGCTCCTCAGTCAGACTCCTCTGATGTATCGTAAGTTTTTTTTTTAAAATGTTCGGTTGCATCATGTTTCATCATGTTCTTAAGAGAAAATAAAGTTCCCAGTCCTCCTTTTAATAAATAATGCTGCTGCTACAGGAGTACGTGATGAAGTAGGTAAAAGCAAGTGAGATGCAGCCTGTCTGTAAGTGGTTTGATGGTTTACAGTTCCTAGCTGAGCTTAAGTATTTTAATAATGGGGGATAGTGGGGTGAGCACATTGCCTGCCTTATTTAATTCTGCTCAGTGCATTCATTGCTACTGATATTCCACTACAGTGTTCCCCAGAGCTTTCTCATAAACGTTTCTGCCCTTGTCATTGGCTGAGATGTTCCCTTTTATGGGGGAGTTACTACTGTTTATTTGGTGATGGCTGTGTACTGGGATCTTGCTTGTTGATAACCAATGATTGGCCTTTACTTAATGTTTTAAGTCTTGCAAAATTAATAAAATAAAATATTACAGTGTTGAAAGACTTGACTTGTTGGGATGCAACATTAAGAGGTCAGAATATATGATAATGGTCAAAAGCAGGAGTGCATGACGGTAGTTTTTAAGTGTGCAGTTTATTCAGGTAAATATCACACCGTGTTACTGTGTAGGGGTGTTGGCTGACTGAGTTGACTGAGTTTTTCCAGTTACATTTGGCCAACTATTGGCCAAATACAGATGGAAAAAAAAAATGGCACAGGTGTCAGGATGCAGTATGAAACTTGAGACGTGATCTTGAAGGACTGCAATGCAAGTGCTTTCTTGGACTAACCACCAGAGGGCAGTATGGTCACTGTAGTGTGAGCACTTTATGGTTCTGCCCTCTACTTCATACCATCAGGTTAATCAACCAGAAGTACCCCCCAGCTGTTTTTACAGATTCGAAATGGGCTGATATTCTCAACACACCCTGTACCATCATGATTACATTTTTATAGTTGTAATAAAATGACTAATAACTTTGAAAGTTTTTGAGGATATCCAACATGATACCTGACAATATCAGTGGAATTCAAGGTACGCTTTTTGGATATAAAAAAAAGTGTTTTGTTGTACTTGAAGAGAATAGTCAATCATTTTAAACCTGGGATTCAAAATGAGAGAACACAAATGGCTCATTGCTAGTCCTCTCCAACACACAAAGCTGGGGTCCAACTCAACCTTGTATTCACAAGAAATTGTTGTAGAAGTTGCATTGACGAGACATCACTCCACTTTTCAGACCGCTACTTCTCTCTTTCGCTATGTGACCAGTCTGCTGTCCAAACCAATGGCGACTTTTTGCTGGAACTGCACAACCTCTCACAGTTCCTCTTCTAAGGGGAAGTGATATCTTCTCTACCTCCCATAGAGGCCTTCTTCATAAGTACCTTCTAATGCTGCTTCTGCCTCCATGCTATTCACGCTTGGTGGCACCCTCGTTTCTGACTCCGCCCTCCCAGCTGCTGTCCTGCGAAGCCATCTGCTTCCTGTCCGTGGCTTTTTATTATAGGTTCAAACCGCAATCTGCAGAGAGACTACCCAGTACTGGCCTGGCTGCTCACCAGCACTACTGCTCTGCGTTTTCCTCTGGTCTCGTCTGATAGGGCTTCCTACTATCAAGTCAAATCAAAGCCTCTGCAAATAAGCCACAGAATCTCTCTCTGCTTATCACCGCTCTGTTCCTAACCCCGCCTCCCTCCACTCTCAGGGCCAGCCTTTTCACATCTTACTTTGAAACCAAATAAGTAACTCATACCCATCCTGCAGAATTCCTCCTCTTGGAAACTTGCACTGAAATAGACCGCCTTGACAGCAGAATTGCTGTTGAAATTCAGTTGAAATTTCCTGCTGCTGCTGTGGTTTTCCCCTTACCCATAATAAAATAACACAAACATTAATCTGAAAGAAGACTGATGTAAGTCGTGGCAAGTCTCCAGTTACGCACAAAGCCCGGCTTTACAGAATTACAGAGTTCAAGTCAGCACCACAAGGGGCTTCTGGTTTCTCTCCGCAGTGGTTGACTTGCCTCCTACTGAAGGAGTCTTTCAAGACATCACGACCCTCAATATAGCAGCAGTAAACTAAGTATGACAGTACCTGACATAACCCCACTCCCTTGTCATCTTGTCTTTCAACACAGATCGCTGTCAAAGGATTTATAATATCCTGTTCCATAATACCCTGTTCTCTCTTTTCATCCCTTTACAAAACGGGACAACCGTCCGCATTCATTAGTTGAAAACAAAGTATGATGTCGCGCAGGAGGTGCCATCTTGATTTTTTTGGAAGCCTCGGTGGGCCCTTGTTATGAGCAGTTTTGACAGCTAAAAATGGCAGTGATCGCTCCGGTTAAGCACACTGACATCAGTAAAGCAGGGCTGATGTCTCCAGAGGTTCTGCATTTTTTTATATCCTTGTTCCAGCTGTGGATTAAAGATTTGAAGAGGAGCTACTGAGCAGACAGCACGTCAGAGGCAGGCCTGAAGCCATGCGGATGGAAGCAATAGCTGTCTGGGCAAGGTGGACATGAGACACCCCAACCTGTAAACATTTAGCAAATTTAAATCCGTAAACCTTACAACCGTACCATGCAGATTAAAATTATATATTCGTGTGCACAGACATGTCTATATGTGCATTTTCCCTCCTTACCGTTTAAAATGAATGATTTATTCTGCAGTCCTGAACGCACCCAGCTGTGTGAACACGTTAACTCGGTCTCCCATTGGCGTGGTGCCTCTTGCCAGTCCCCGGCAGCTGGGCATCCGGCTAATTACATTCCGTTAGTTTTATTTTTACTTACGGTCGTGGTTACCGCCATTTTATTTCTCCTTGGCGGCTTCAGGCAGAGCCTTGCGTGTCGCCAGGAAAACTGGGTTATTCTCGCGCGGTACAACTCAAAATCTGAGCAGAAACTAGCGCACTCGGGCAGAAATCGGTCACGAGAACGGGAAGTGCGTCCGGCCGACTTTGACCCCGTGCCGTTACCGCCGTGGCTCAAAACCGCTTTGACAAACGGGGGAAAGAATAATCCTAGCATCCTACCACGTCATACCAAGTTGCCACAGTGGGACTGACATTTTAAAAATGTGGTTTAAAAATGTCAGGCAGAGCTTTTTAAATAGCACACTGAAATGGAAACACATCTCCGAGCCCATCTTGGAAGAAATCCAGCCATAAGGCAAATCTACAATGCTCTCAGAACACTGCCAGGTCATGTTAATAGTTCACTAAGTTCACATTATCATTTTCTACATGTGGCCATGTCCATAGAGAAACTTGGACTCTCATTACAGTACCGATCAGTATTGCCCAACTTTTTTTTTTTTTAAATCAATTGTTGCACAAGGGACTTGCAGCTGAACAAAGTGTAAACTGTCCCAAGGGTCCAGCATTGCGTTTATCCAGTACAGTAAAAAAGAGCCATCGTTTTGCACTTGTTTACACTTTTTAAAATTTTATTACATCCTAACAATTGTTTTGCATCCCAGAGCGGAATTAACAACTTTTACATTTAAGACAATGTTTTTTTTTCTCCCATAAATAACACGGAACAAGCATATTACAGCGATAAATATTCATTTACACACTGTAAAATTCTCTGTATTACAAAATACAGTATATGTATAATGCACTTGATATGACCAGGGAGAGGATTTCACAGACCCTGGCTCGTCCTGAACTAGATATAATAAACAGTGATCTTGATCTGAATGTGTTGATTTTCTTTTTTCATAGGCCAGGACTAATCCAAAACTCGTGAAACCCCTCCCCCCCGTCTTCTCTCCTCAGATTTCATAGTTGAATTCCATAGTTGCATAACTATATGTCTATGTTAAGTAGAGTCTGTAGATAGAGAGCAATGGCATTCGATGTATGGACCCACAGAAGGTTTGCAGACCTTTATTTAAAACTTATTACATTTTCAAAGCAACATCATGAGTAAGTCTATATGATCCGTCCTTTCATACCCCCTTTTCATTACATTTGTTTTGCATCTGACATAACTTGGCAGAGCGCAGTGATTTTCCCCGTCTTCATCGTAACTGCAAAGTCACGCCTGCCCAGAATAAGAACAGAGCAGTTCAGTATGTAGTCCTTTTTTCAACATATCAGAGGCAGCTGGAGGTAAGAAGGCAGGTTAATACTGTATCAAAAAGCCAGGGAATGTTGGACGCTCAAACATTATCCAGTTGTTGTTTTTTGTCATCTTTCTCGTTTTTCAAACATTATTGCTATATTCAGAACTCTCTGGGTCTATCTACTTTCTGTAACAGAAAACAGATTCAGGGTACACGTTGGCATGGAAAAATACTCCCCACCCCCCCAAAAAAAAGGAATGTTTCAAACTACCTAATATTTTCTAAGAGAATCGTTTTACTTGGCTTTTTAGCTTATAAAACCACAGCAAAATAATTGGTCAGTTTTGACTAAAATGTAAATCTCATCAACATCAAAAAAAAAAAAAAAGAAAAAAAAAAAGTATTTCTCATGGGAGCCCTTTGTCAACAGTGTCAGCACTGATCATTCAAACCTTAAACAGAAACCTGAAGAGCAGCAGACAGGAATATATATATATATATATATACGGCAAACATGTGTACAAAAAACTGTACAGCCAACTCATCATCAGTGACCACATCGCATCTGATTGTCAATATTTAAACACATAATCAACATGATACGAAGTTGTGTCAAGCCATACAAACGGCTGTACCGTTTACTGCGCACACAAAGCCTCTCCCTTGTGTAAACCCAGGGGCCACATTGTTAAAGCCTCAAGAACTCCGATCCGAAAGCCGAACCTTTCGCCAAATTTTATCGAGGCTGTAAGGGTGGGATTGAATGCCTTTTCAGACGTAAATGGTCAAAACGTTTCTTCCCTAGCAAAAAATAGCAAATGGCTAAATGGCTGTTTAAATCCAAAGCAGTGGTGATGATGTCACTTTTCTGTATTCGTGTTAATATGAACTCGGGCGTGGCCGTATCGCCATTGGTGACCTCTTATCCGTTCTGTACAGCGACGCCACGCGACCCCGGTTCTGAAGGAAGACTATCCAGCAGGTTTGACACTTCCAGCGCTCTCTGCAATCCGGTCAAAATGAGGACCGCGCGCTGAGGTAAGCTGAACGGTCAGTGCGTTTTGGGGTGGAATTAAACCCTTCAGACGCAGCGGGCTTCGGAGACCTGGGAAGGGTCTCTTGCTATGCACTGCGATAGGCAGGGCTACTGGGCGGGGCAGCGCAGGAGACCCCCACAGCCCCGCCCAGCGGCAGAATTCCAGCAGGACCCGCCTTAAACCAGTCAAGGCTGAGGACGGGGCGGACCCCTGGGCTGACCGCGCCCCCTAAACACAGTGTGCTTTTACATCACCGTCCGAACACCTGGGTTACGACCAGCATTTTGGAAACTCAAGAACCCGTGTGCATAATCGGAGGAAGTCAAACACTTTCCAGCAGAAAAGGTGAAGATGGTTTTATATGACCAGCATCACTCTGCATTGGCACAAAGTACATGTGTTCACCGTTTCAGCAGTACTTATCACATATCGTGTGCAGTCCAAGCAGCATGACCCAGCTGTTGAAGTATGCTGTAGTGTTCACATGAGAACTACATGGGATTCCATTTTTGGCTCACAGGAAGTCTGTACTTTTCAAATAATCTTCCCACGAAATGATTTTATACGGTATTTGTGTTACATCAGGGTTAGGAATCAAGTGTAAACAGCTTGGAGTCATTCCAGAAACTAGGCCACTTAGGAGTCAACTCAGAGCACATCTAAATGGGACAATGAAAGATAGCGTAATAATAAAAAAATGACAATGCGATTATAACCGTTCAGAACATAATAAGATAGATCATTCCCCGTCTTTCTTTTTAGGGAGGGAGGGAAAATTGATCGCGTATAAAAAAGACTGATTGCTGGGCCACGACGATCTGCTCTGTCAGTAGTGATATTTTAGATTGCGTGAGCAATAAAGACCCTAATTCTTCACCGGATTTAATCACATTTTACTAAAGGTTCCCGGCAGAATGTTGGCAGGGGGAGGGGGGAGGGGGGCAGGGAGTCATGCGCAATGTTTGCCGTCTGCCTCCATCTGTTGTCACGGCGGCTGAGAGCGAAAAGGCGGGAGACCGAGTTAAAGGACGCGCGCCCCCCCCCAGAGGAAACGCAGAGGCCCCGCCGCCATCTCCTCACAGGCGCGTCCACTCTAACCGGCCAATCGCGTCCCGCCCACGGCTGGAACAGCTGTCCAGCTGCGCTCGCCAATAGCTTATTCAAAACAAACCAATTCAAAAAACATCTTAAACACAAGTGTATCTGTACCTTGTGTTTTAAAAAAAAGAATGCCCTTATTTTCTTTGCTTTTTCCAAATGGGGAAAAAACTGTAGAAATATAGTAAGATGCTTGTGAATTGTGGTAAAGTGTACCTCTGTGCATTACTACCACTGTATTGACCTGGCGTACCGAGAACAGCACTTTTGTCCCTTCAAACGCATTCTGAGCCATCTCACGATGAGGCGATGACGTTTTTTTATGGCGAAGATGAACTCCATCTCCTGAACTGTACAGGTTTGCGTTTGTGACGTGAAAACACCCTGTCAGCCCGCTGTGAACTTCAGACATACCAAAATAAAAAATCATAATTAGTACCGCTTACAAGGGGGAGAAAAAAAGCGTACAAAGCAATAAAAAGCCCAGTTAAATGTACCGCAAAACCAGTTTTTAAAAAGGTTCCCAATAGATTCCTAATAAAGTACTGGCTCAGTGTTCCCACGCACGGGCCTCGGCCGGGGTCAGGGGTCAGAGTTCGCGACCCCGCAGCTCGCCGGGGGCCGCGCATCAGCGGGAAACCGGCCGGGGCGCCGACGGCACGCAGAACTGCCAGAGAGCCCTTCCGCACGTTCGGGAGTTTGGCATGTCGCTGCCTCGGCGCGCAGCTCGGTTCAGTGCCACACGACCGCAAACGGAAAAGACCAGGGGGGAAAAAGAGAGAGAGAGAGAGAGACAAAAAAAAAACGGTATATTTTAGCAGGAGGGTCTAAACCACGTTGACCCCGCCCCCCGCCGCCGTCCGCTTGCTGCAGTAGGTGGAGCCGCCGTGGCTGGCGGTGCTCCCGTTCATGTACGAGGTCTTCAGCTCCATCTGGCAGGCGGCGATGGCGGCGTTCAGCTCCACTTGCGCTCGGTGGACCACGTAGAACATCAGGCCTATGCTGATGACGATCTGCAGAGGGAGGGACGCGGCGGGAGAAAGGTTTTTAGCGTGGTGCTAGCTGCCAAAGGTTACGCAGACAAAACATTGGCTCGTGTTAAGAACGCAGCGTTTCACCACAAGTACGGGCTTGGTGCTGAAGCCAAGACGCTACAGACTCGAGTCTATGATCTATGACTTCAGCTTAACATGATGAAGTGTCAGAGAAGCCGGGACACAACAGGCCTCGTCCTCCCAGGGGTGGGGGCGGGTTTTAAATCAGCCAGGTTTACTGGGTTTGCCTCAGCATTACTTCCTCCTAATAACACACCAAACGCCACAGGCTATCAGTGGCTATCAGCAAGAGATACGCATCGCGTTCCTGTGGAACAGTGTGGCCAATAATGTGGAAAATAGTCTCTGGCTCACAGGCAGCAGCTGTGGAAAAATGCCCCACTACCCCGTCCCCATAAATATTTGCCCACTATGGTGGCCTCGCCATTTCCTCGTTCCCAGGTCACAGAACCTGGGAACGAGGCACTAGACTTTACTCGGATGTTCTGTAAGCACAAGATGTGCCCAAACAAACACTTTCTTCGCGTAATCCCCGCCCAGAAAACCACTGTTAGTGCCTTTTGAAATGCCACAGCTACCATGTAGTGTGTAACTGTGAAATTACAGTTGAGATCAGATGGATTTAACTCCTCTGGTTTTCATCTTACCAGTCCACCTCCTAACTGAACATTCCAGTCTTTAACCACATTAAATTCCTTCCAAACTGCCAAGCCTACTGTCACTGGTAGCAAAATGTTTTTAATACCTACAAAGACACCAAGAAGATATATATTTTAGTCCTGAAAAAAACATTTCCCCTTTTTTAGCTAGGCACACAAAGACTCAAAGACTCACATTCTAAAACTGATGCTCCTTGTGGTACAAAGAAGCACAAAGCCAAGCTGACCAGAGACATTATGAAGCTGGAATACGTCACTGGTGAACAACAAATTCTGTTTAAAACCATATTCTTCGAATTCTTAAGCATGTACAGAGCACTGCAATCACCAGAAGGACAGAACAGCCAAAGAAGGAGATCAAGCCAAAATAAGTTGAAAAGGGAGAGGATGAAGGTCTGGATTCAGTCAACATTTGTTCTTAAAATTTGTTTGACTCAGTAAGCTTGTATGCATGTTTTCCCTCACAAATCTAGTCTGAGGAGTTTGGTGATCACAAAAAAATGTACTCGCCGCACTGTTGAATTTTTAAAAGTAGGATTTGCATTTATTCAAACTCAGACCGAAGCATGAATGTTGACTGAGTCCAGCCAACGGTATTCTAGGACCAGCATCCAGTTTTCTGGAACGTTCTTTCCAAGGCCGGTTGTGTTGAGACCACCTGGAACGTACCTGCAGGCTGAACACGAAGTAGCCGCTGACGCTCTGCTCTGCGATGACGTCCTCCATCGTTCGGAGCGTCGTGCCCAGGTACGAGTTGAGGAGCTGCGTCGGCAGCAGACCCACCGACGAAGCCACAAGGTAATTTGGCAAGGACACGTCTGTGATCTGAAAGGACCAATCGGTTGGCAAACTCTCAGGTGCACAAAAAAAAAAGAACTAGGAATCGTGATTTTCAATTACTTCAAAGATCGAGTGATCGCACAACGTGCTCGATTCCAAATCGATTCCTAGCATGGGGAACAATCTGTCAGAACACATCTTGTTTGTTTTTATTAAATTGTATTGTAACTACGGAGAGGTTATTAAATTTCATGGTGCAGACAAGGTTCACATTTTGTGTTCGGGCACTTTATATTTCGCGTGAGTGCAATTTTATTTATGTATTTATTTTTACTTTGGCCATATCTCCAGATGAAAATGAAATCTGTAGGGCACTTTTGGCATCCAGTTGAACCGGCGAAAATGAACAGAATGCAAAAGGAACCCAAACTATTTTAGCAGTAATGGCCTAGGGGAGGATACAAATTCTAAACATAAGTCAGGGGCTTTAAAGGGGAATTTCACTTTATAACACTTCTGGGGTCATTTTCACACCTACCTGGGCTTTTGTGTGCACCCCAGATCGTTTTTAGGTTGCTTGCTTCAATATTTAGATATTTAGATATACCTGTGTAAGCAAACCCCCATTCAATGGAAGCCCATTCAACATCAAACTCCACGTTGGACTCATTGTAAACACACATCCCTGCTTCTCATGACTGATATTGTCCTTCTAATGAATGTGTCGCCCTTCATTTCTTGATTAGTTATTTTATTTTAAATATCTAACGTTAGAAACAAATACCTATTTTTTAGCGCAAGTCCACATAGTAGTACGGTTTCCGGTTATTTCTTCTTCGATTTCGTTTCGCGGCAAGAAGAAGCGAAGCAAAACATTCGGTTAACTTAGCGTTGAAATCGAAATCGAAACATCTGCTAGCTTTTGTTTGATGCGATATCGGCGTAATAATGAGGTGCATTGTACCCGGTTGTTATAATTCCCCCGTTAAACTTGCCTTGAAAGCACATTTTCATAGACATGGCTGGATGTAATCCGACACCCCAACATAACAGCCGAAGAAGTTCGCAAACGAGGACTAAGGGTATGCAGTGACCACTTTGAAGCCACCGACTACCAAGGTGACCATCTGAAGCCTGGAGCTGTACCCACCATTTTCCCATCGTTGGTCGAACCGCTCGAGGTAGGTACTAAGCGGTCTGGCTAACGCTATCGCGTCTGTCTGTGATACATAGGATGTCTACGGTAACAGTTAGACAGCTTGCTGGTTATTGTTATAGGGTTGCCACCATACGTTTATTTCGTCCTCGGACATTTTCGGTTTCGCTAGCTAGTAGTAGCCTAATACAACACTATTTCTACGACCAACCTAATGTTATTGTCTGCAGGTATGCCCACATCAGAAGTCGCGCAATGATATGCATCCTCGAGTTCGACACTAAACTGCCTGGGTCTGCTTCCTGCATTTGTAAAGGAAAGCAACAAAACAGCGTAAAATATTATCATAATGAAATAACTAATCGAAGAATGAAGGGTGACACATTCATTAGAAGGACAATATCAGTCATGAGAGGCCAGGGGGGGGGGGGGGGGGGGGGGGGTATGGGGTACTTGCTTACACGGATATATCTAAATATCTAAATATTGAAGCAAGCAACCAAAAAACAGTCTGGGGTGCACACAAACCTAGCCCGGGTAGGTGTGAAAATGACCCCAGAAGTGCTACAAAGTGAAATTCCCCTTTAAAGTCATTGGTGCCTGATATCCAAAATGCCCTCATTTTCATCAATATCAATTAAAGTAAGTAGGCCTAACTGTTAACTGTAACAGTCATTAATAGCAACCTATCTGTGGTGCAGTTTTTCCCTCCTCCTCTTCTAGCCTTCTGTTTTTATACAAGAATTTTTCTATATGCATCTCTGCCAAAAGTGAAAAGTTCACGTTTTCATTAACTATCTAGGCTAACGTTAGCTGGGTGAATGCTTCCTAAATGCTAGCTTACATTAATCCAAATAATGTTGACAACTTTGCAGTCTTGGTTAGGGTAGAGGAAACGTTCTTTTGAAGAAACAATGCATAGCAATGGCAAAATTTTAAAGATTTTGAAAAACGTAAAATATTTTGTTACCTGGCACAGATACATTTGCATGACTGTCCTAATTATGTTCTCGTTCAGGCACTGTCCTCCCTGCTCTGCTCTACATACACGGGCTATGCGGGGGAGGGGGGGAGGGCCAGCTCCCGAGGCGAAACGAGAGTCGGCTGTATGTCACTTCGACATTTAAAAGAAAAAACAACGAATACAAAAGTATAGTGTGTTGCTTATAGGAATAATCAACCAAATACTGAAAAGTCTTTTGGGGCGGAGGGAAATCTATTTAGCCGGGAGTCGTGCTGAAGACGCCGGGCTCCAGACGGAGCGAGCAGGCGCTAGCGGTGTTAGCACAGCACGTGGCAGGTGATGTTTCTCAGAGAACGGAGGCAGGATGTCACCCGTCGGGTGCGCAGGCCCGAGAGCGCAATCCAGCATTTAGGGCAAAAACACTTCAGCAATGCGGATGTTCTCAGCGAGGCTGACGAACGCTAACATCCCCCACAGGGTTATCTGTCTGTATGTTTTTCCACGCGTTGAATTCTCGTCAGCCTTTGAAAAAATGGCCCTTTTTTTTGTGTGGGTGAGAATTGTGTGGTGTTGCAAAAGTCTCTCACTCACTACCAAGTGCAAAATGCATGTCTACATCTCTTTTGGTAAATGTTTAACTCATACCAGGCACAGATTAGCAACATTACGGTTCATACTATAGATACTGCAGCCCCACGTGTTGTTTACTAACCGGGGAACAATCCATCAGTTTACATAATTTCAAAGAAACTCAAAGTAGTGTAAAGAGCTTTACAAATTATAATTCCCGTGGATCCAATTGGAAATATGTGCTTATATGCAACTAGATTTTTTAAAAAGTGGAGTGAGGGCGGTGGGGGGGGGGTTGGGGGGTGGACTACGGGAAGGGAACAGGAAAGAAGCAAATACCGGTCCAACAGCTGCATAATGTTCTGGGACGCATTTTTCTGGCATGGTGTATACCCCCTTGGAATGCAAGGCAGGTATCTTCTGTTATTTAATGCATCCACAGCACAGGGGTATCCAGCCAATGGTCCACGGAGCAGGGAACGGGCATTATTCCTGCAGCAAATAATTCTCATTCTCAGTCACCCTCTGAACCTAATGGAGCGTTTATGGAATATTCTGGAACGATGCCCGAGGCCGCGCGTTCCGGCTTTCATTACATCTGCACCGGCTCCAAGCGTGACCTGACTGATGGAGCGGTGTCCTGTTCCTTCCGCAGCATTCCAGAAGCTGACGCTACTCTGCGCCACGGGACGTACAGGCTGTGCTGATTTTTAAAGCTCATCTTGGTTCCTCTGGGGTGACAGGACAGAGAAGGCGGCACATATCTCAAAAAATTTGACAGGTGCTGGGGGGTCTGAAGCAGCCTGATGTGGAAAAGCTGGTTAAACACTACAAGCAACATTTTACTGAAAGCCTAAAGAAAAGCACAACCGTGCGATCGCACAGCTGAAGTCGGCAACGATTGCACTTGTAAACCTGTTTGGGAGCATTCAGCGCTGTGCACCTAAGGGTATCTCTTTTTTTCCTTGGAGATGTAACGCATGCCTGCTACGGTGTACCGCCACGTTTTACTTTGGAACGAAGGGCTCATGACCTGGGGGGGGGGGGGGCACGTGGAAACAAAACAGATTTTACTAGCTAATTATTAAACCAAAACGCTGCACGTTTAAATGTTGATTCTCTAGTCAAAAGATTCATGACCCACTTCTGTTTCATTACACAGTTCTCCGAAGACGGGGAGGGGACAGGAATATTAATTTAGTATATAATAACACTTTATGTCGTCCAGGTCACAATTATGTGCTTTGCCCGTCAACGGCTGCCAAGAGATCGTTCTGCTAGCCTTGCAGTAGTGTTGGGTGCTATCCAGATTTTCACACCATCATCAGTGACAAATACTGTGCTATTAAGCTATAAATCTTTTAAAAATAATAATATGGGGTGAGCGTGTCCAATTCCCATCCTAATTTGTAATATCCTATTAACTATTTGTGGCTGCGTATCCCTCTTATCTGCCGATTCGGCAGAGTGAAGACATCTGCAGTTCTCCGACGAAACACGTGGCGTAACCAGATGCTTCTTTTCACACCGCAGCCCAGAGCGAAGCTCACACAGTGATGAGTCAGAGGAAGACATCTCATATGCAGCACTGGCATGCAGTGGAGGGCTCCCGATCAACCAGCAGGGGAGGGGGGGGTGGGGGGGTCGCTAGACAACCATGAAACGTGGGCCTCCAACTGACTGAACCCTCCCGAAACCTGGGTGACGCAATCGCGAGTCACGCGTCACCCTCTGGGGCATTGGCCAAAGCCAGCACTGGCATGGTCTGGATTTAATCATGCATGCCCCAGAGTGTTTGAATGGGCACGTCTGCAAACCCGCAGCAAGCAGCGGCACACCCAGCTGTGCACAGAGCAGGCACGCGGCCTACCTGCCTGCAAGCACAAAAGTGCCTACCGGTGCTCGGAATTTGAATGTATTTAATGGGCGAGACAGCTTCACGGTGAGACTCGCTGCTGACATGTTGCTTCAAACTGCATTCCCCTTCCTGGCAAGTCGAGTTGGGTTTGTTCTGCTCACTGCCTGGCAGACTGCACGCAAGCTTGGCCCACGGTACATATCCCAATCCCAGTTACGCTGAGCCGCAGGTTTGTCCCTTTTTAAACTCTATTTTCCTGACATTTTATTTTTCTGCTCTTCGGAATGAGCAGGAAGACACACTCAGAAGTTTAACGTGTATCCTTCTTCTGCCGTCGCAGAAGTCAGCAGGTTCTTGGGGCTTTTCTTTATGTGGCGTACAGCAAATTTTCTGCCACACTGAAGCCGTCCCTTTTTTTAAGCAACCAAATCTTGGGCCTCCATTTTGTCGCATTACTCCTGTCTAATCCGCTAGCCAACAGGATCACTTCTAACATATTAATAGTAATTAGATGCCACGTCATCACCCGTATGCATCACAATGTTATATTTGTAAATGGTGGTAGTGCTTTACAAACAAATGCGATTTAAAGGAACGCTTCTAAAATGGTAATAAAATTATAAACTGGTGCACTAAAAACTGGCTTGGATGCTATTGAAATAACACCACTGGTACTTTTATAGTGTGGTATACAGTATTACAGGATATAGGACCAGCCCCATTTTGCAGTCCAAGCATTTTGGGTTATCCTTAATAAAAGATACCGCAGTGCTTCATTATCCATTATTTCTGCTTCAGCTGAAATAAGTTCAGGCTACAGTAAAATGTAGGTACTCACACAGAATGTGCTTACTGAAAGCAGTCTGGACATTACCCACCGACGTGGCTGTCGTGCCCACGGGCCACACCTTCGTGCTGGTTATAAAAACGGAGATACAAAGGTGAGATTACCAGCACGTTTTATGCTATCGGGTAGGCTGTAAACGTGGAGGCACGAAAACGGGCTTTGCCTGAAAATTGCCCCAGGGCTGAAACCGAAACTCAGAGAGAATGAGAGAGAACCTCGCTTATTATTAACCGACTTCATGAGAAGAATGAGCATCTGTGGAGATGCTAGCGATGACTCTCAGGACTGTTAATCCCGTCTCTTTTCTGCCAGGGGAAAGAAAAGCCATCGTCAAATACTGTCAAAGGCAATGCCATCAAATTGTTTGATGTTTGTGGTAACTAACCCAACACAACGAGGGAGACTCCCTGGTCTGACAGAGAGCCCGTGTACTAGGCTTTCAAATATAATATATCGACATTTTAAAAACTTGACAATGAAATACCAAAATATTTCCAACTTGCCAGTTGTCAAAATAACTTCTTTAATCCTTATTTTGTACTTTCTGGAAGGTTTCAATCTGGTGCTTGTGTTTCAAGTAGCAGCCTACGCAAACTGAGGTAAAGCTGGCTGATGCCAACGTGCTGGCTAAAAAAAACACGCAAGAAGGTAAAAGTGGGTTGTAAGCCGCTGAGCATTTTAATGAAACTGCAGCAAAAAAATCTAGCTGGGGAAATGGCACAAGGTAAACCACAAACAGAGATTGCATAATGCAGCAAAACGTTTACAGTACGCTAAAAACGTAAAAACGTGGGCCTGACACAAAACATTATAGGGGCTCGGTGACGAGGCTTTCGTATCGCGTCCCTCTCATCGTTCAGAAAGGCGCCGGTTGACGAAGGCGGTGTCCTCTCCAAATGCCAGAGGGTGCACTTCGCTGGGGCGTACTTCACCTGCTGAAAGTGCAGCGAATCCATTATGCAAACAGCGTGACGGTAAGAGTAATCACGCTGGAGCCATACGCGGGCTGTCAGAGCCACCGGCCTCCGTTATCAAACAACGGCAACGGCAACGGCACAAATGCGATCCTGGACCGATGGCGCTAATGTTCTCGCTTCAACAAATCTGCAATTTGTCCTTAGGCCTCGCGAAAATGCTCAAGCCTGCTGGAGGGCCGGCGCCTTGAGGCCGAGGAATCGCACGAGAGGCCAGGGCACAGCTCCGTTTCCTCCTGGGAGTCGCTTCACGCGTGTCGTACAGTCTGACACTTCTCAGTAGAATTTTAATTGTGCGTGTACTGTATATGCGGGCGGTAGGGCTGTCAAAAAAATATTCGAAGTTCGAAAACTATTCTTTTTTTAAAGTTCGAACCTAAATTTGAGCATTCGAATATTCGTATTGGATCCCGCGTATTGTAATTAACATGCAGGCTTTAATGTCATGTGGCAAATCATGTTCATGCACGCAAAGTTCATTTCCTGTGCTAACGTTACTTACTCTGTCAACAAAAAACGTTCTGCCCTGGACCTAGGGCAAGTTGATCGTCTCGTTTTCCTTGCCAATAACCTCCGGTGATACTTTCAGCTCCATGGACACCTAACGTTACTGGTCAGCTAGCCTCGCGAGCCAGTCTCTTGTTTCACTTTGTTCAACAGATCTGGTCAGCTAACAAATGAGGCTAAATAATGTTCCCATGGCAGGCTATGTTTCCTTTCTTTTCTGAAGATCTTGATAAAATTGGATGATGAAAGAAGTTAAACAAACTAAACGGAGTAAGTAATTTGTTGTTTTAGGCTACAGGTATTAGCCGTTTGAATAGTTTTTGTGTTAAGAAATAAACAGGGATTTCCTATAAACAGTCATTTCCCTATGATTAATAAATGCCGATTTGTGGCAAATCACATCTACGAGAAAGTGCTTTATTAATTTGCGCATTAGGCTATAGAAACTGCAGGGGGCTCATTTATAAAATGAACTTGCGTGCGTACGTCAAGTGAAGCCCAGATGTAGAGCCACGACCGTTTCCACGGTCAAATCGAGTCATGTTGAAATTTTATAAATCACCACTTTGACGTGATTTTCTACACACGCGCCACACAGTTGATCTAGAATACGTTGTATAAATGAGGCCCCAGATGTAGTAACCTCGTATTCAAATTCACCGATGTCCTCTATTCTACTGCCCGCTCGTGGAAAATAACGCGTAGGCCACTTTAGAGGGAGCGTCACGTGCATATTGCGCCCGACAATAAGCAGCTTATTTTTGTGAATTATAGGCAAATGATATTCGAATATATTCGAACTCTTACTAATTACAAAAACTAATATTCAAACTCAATTTCATGGCACTTTTGACAGCCTTAGCGGGCGGATTCTGTGCGTGGCTGTACACCAGAGACAGTCATACGCACCGCAACTGCACATGGGCTGGGCCCCGTGTCACGTTTTCCTGGAAAAAAACGCGGCCCATGGAACCGCGAATTATTCAATGGCACGTCGCAAGCTTTTCTTGCTCAGCTTGTTTTTGCTAAACACGAAGGCTGAAAGAACAGTTGTCATTATCGATCCGTAACACATCTTCACAAAACGTTAATGTTGCCATCGGAAACGACTTTTTTTTAAATTTTTTTAAACGTTTTGGTGCGTTACACAATTCATAGCAATGACAGCAGACAGCCTATATTCCCGCTCTGCTCACAGATGCAGACAAAAATATGCTTTAGTATCTAATGAGCAACCAGTTTTCCCTCAACGTTGAAATTACTGTGCCATCCCACGACCATGGAACGCTGCTGTGACTGTTAGTGACAGAATGTTCTGGTCTCTGGGAGCAGCGCGTCAGCGCTGTGAACTGGTATGACGAGTGACGGTGCAGCTGATCCCGTTCCCCGCTGTCATCAGCGACATTGGGATTCCAGCGTCGCGCTTAGGATCGGCCCGTTCCTTAGTGCGCCGCGCTCCAACGGAGCCCCAAAAGCAAAGGCGCCGCCAATTTACCACCGGACAGCCAGACAAAACGCCCCCCTCGCTTCTGAGGGCAATGTTGACATCTCAGTTCCCCCTGGAGCATAAGGCTTCATAGTGAAAACATCAGGCAAATAGTTCAGAGTTAAAGGCATACCTTTGCCATAAAAGGGGAATTTTCCCCTTTGGAGGACTTAAAGGTCCTTTCGCATGCATGCATAAGGAACACGGCTGATTTGACAACATGAAAGTGAGTTTGAGGGGGCATATTGCCATTTTATTCATATATTTATTTTGAGTTTTATTCCTACACTTAAGATTTAATTGATGAAATTTTGTAGGGACACGGAATAAACAAGGATAAAGGAGTTGTCTTATATTACAGTTCTCTCACTCTCTCCTTCTCTCTCTCTCCTCTCTCCGTATCTCTCTACATTTGATACGAAAGCAATGTTTTAAATCTCTTATTTTCCACAAAATTCTTGTGACCCAGAAGATTGCTGATATCATGCAGATTCCTTCCAGCGATGGCACACAGACACAGTATTCATCGCAAAATGAACACAAGCAGAAGAAACCCAACTTTTCCCTGAAAGGTCTCAAGGCATCTTTTGGCATTTTCTTTCAGTATATGGTAAACTAATCTGCTGCTTTGAAGACATAGGGTGGTGCCTGCAGGGTTAGTTTGTACTAGTCTTTCAGGACTACAGTATCTTTACAAGTATTCCACACCCCGTTATTCCACATTTGAGGAACTGATCTTTTGAGGAAAAATATACCATTACTTATTTAATTAAGACGTCTAGAGAGCTTGCTAGCTATTTAGGCGATATTAAGGTCTGGCTTTTTGAAAATATTACATTTGTCTGCTCCATCCATCCATTATCTATAGCTGCTTATCCTGGGCAGAGTCGTGGGCGGTGCTGGAGCCTATCCCAGCATGTATTGGACAAGCCGACAATCTATCACAGACATTTGTCTACTGAAAAACAAAATTATAAAATTCAAAGTACTGACCTGCACCTACTAGACTAAAAGAGGCTAACTTCCATACATTAGCAACACGGACACTATATATTAGCCTGTCATGAAGATGTCCGCAATGACAGACAGCATGACTATGACGGCATGACAATGACATGTAACTCGCAGGTGTTATGACTAGGCGGCAGTCCCTCCGAAAAACTGTACATAAGCAGCTCGAACACGCAACCAGTCGAAGTGATACCTGCCCTTTCCAGCTTAATTACAGGGTGCGGTCATGGGAAATGTAGTGATCTGTACGTGGATCTCTCGTCACCCTTCCTAGAAAGTGCAGCACGAACACAAAGCGGACAGCTGATCCTCCTAGTCCTGGGGGAACGAGGCCTGTAGGCATGTACCAAATGGTGCCCAATTACTAAAGTACACTCTTCAGCCCAACAGTGTCTCTCAGAGTAGACGGCGCCACTGCATTACATAACTTCTATTACCCGGTTTGGGGAACTTAACTCTTGCCCACGTTTTCAACTTGCTGCAACAGAGCAACGGGAGATAAGAGTTACCTGAATGAAGAGGGAAAGGGCATTGAGAGTGACACCACAGAAAAACAGGCACGCCCCTTCCACATAGCGTGAGATAATGGACAGGTGCCCACTATTACATTTAAGATAAGGGATAAGAGAGATGACATGAGGTTCAAATCTCAAAGGTAGAACGTTATTTTCTGAGTAAGCAGCACACACCTTGGAGAGATAACTCTCCCACTATATCGGCGAACTGCCAATCCCATTATCAGCCAGGTTTTATATGGTTACACTATTGGGCACATTTTATCCAAGACAAAATCTACAGTTTCTTGTTGATGAGATCTGTCTGGATTTAATACTCCAGTTTATTGTGAAAAGAAATAGTCAATATTTATGATATTCAAAATATGCAATATTTTAACCAACTAAGGTGCTCATACCAACTGCAGTTTACTGAACATGCTCCAGTTAAAAAAATGTTCTGTACGCCTTTAAGGTAGGTATGCAGGATATGGTGATTCTGGGGCTATTACCAGTAACCAATATTTGCCTGGGCATATTGGTCGACACCAATGCTGATACCTCCCTACATTACAGCATAAATGCAAACAGCAAAACCACGTTTTCACATTCATGGAACATGCAGCTCAGCACACGATGGAAAAAAGTGTCAGATTTTATTTGTATATTAAAATATTTCAACTGGCTGACTTGATTACTCAGCAGCGAGCATGAGTCTAGAGGAGTCTAGATACATACAGAGTCTCAATAGTTGTGCTTGTGAGTTTGGCTGGTGTAAATTAAAAATAATAAACCGTTCAGATGACTATGATTAGGCTGCGTTTGAGCATGACATTCACTTAATTTACAGCCATGGCAGCACGTCAAATGTGTTTCCTATGCATTGCGTGGAAATGTAAATATTTATCATAAACATAAATCAAAGAAGGTACGCAGTTACAGGTGTGGTGATTACATGACTGGTCACATGGCCACAGCTAATCCAAAATGAATCCTGCAAGGCCAATGTTTTACTGATTAGTGCTCAATTATTACACATACTGCATTGTCCCATCTACTTCATCTACAGGTGTGCAGGGGGGTTTGAAGTAAAACCATTTTTAAAGCTACGTAATGGCTAGAAAAGATGTGTGGCAATTTCCACTTGGGACGGGCAATATGTGAATTCATCCATCTATTTTCATAAACTGCTTGCTCCAGGTCAGAATCGGGGAGGTGCGGGGGGGGGGGGGGGCTGGAGCCTATGTCAGCAGACATTATGTGAAAGGAAAAACCCTGCCCAGGTCATGGGCAATACAGGAAGCGCTTATACCAGACTTGTAACCTGATACAGTCAAATCTTGTTCCAAACTGACTCCATGCCCCCTTGCTCAACCTAAGAAAGTCAAGGTCAATCATCTGGATGTCATTCAAAAATTTAAAGATTTTTGAATAAAGATCTTGATCTGGCAAAACATATGACAATTACAATGTGGAATATTCAACTATGAACAAAGTGTTAATAGTTCCACTTATTGGACTTGCTACTCACCGAAAACACTGCGTTTTGGAGTCCAAAGGGTATTGGCGTGAGTCTTGCTAAGGCCACAATTTTAAGTCCACTTCCTCCCTCCACAACCCTTATGACAGCACTCAGCTGTTCGCTGTTTCCAATCTTGGTTAAAACCCAGTCAGTCAATACCCGCTTGCAGACCTCATGAGCGATGAAGGTCCCAATCAGTACCCCAACCATCACCAGTCCCATGCCCAATACGAACCCATACAGGTATCCAGCAGCCACGTTGAGTACTATATATCCCCACCCGCAAGGAAAGGATACTAAAATCAACCCAACGATAAAGAGCAGAGCTCCGACCAGGCTGTCCAAACTCTCTACCCAAATAAGAAGGTCCTTGAGGTACTGGCGGACAAGGGCCACCGACGAGAAGCAGACCGCCGTCAAAATGCACACCAGTACAGCACTTTTGAAACAACAGGTGGTGATACAGCACGGATGTCTTACGTCCCCGAGGAAAGAGATCCCCGTTTCGTTGTTGATGTCACTCTCCAAGTCCACATCCAACTTTCCACCTGCGCCTCGCTCATCAAACGCGTTGCAAATTAGTATATCGATTTTATCACAGTCCATGGATTCCTGGGATGATCTCTGTAGCCAGCGACTCAGCTGAATGTGCCCTCTTCCAGCCGTATGTTTCAGGACTTTGACAAAGAATTGCAGCGTTGTAGATCCCGAGTTCCACATAATTGCCCTTTCAGGAGGTCCTGACGTCGGGCAAGTTTTTTTTTTTTTTAAACAATTTTTTTATCAAGTTACGTATCAAACCGTCCTTTATCTGAATGTTCAGTGTGCAGTTATTTATTTTCCTTCATTCGTTGCATTTGTATAACTACCGGCTAGCCAGCCACGATTCAAGCTAGCTTCCATCTGACACCGCACTGGCTGGAATCATGACAAAAATGATAACAGAGATCTCAAAATAATTCAAGTTGCCTTGTCTAAATAAAAATCTATAAGATTATGAGATGGCAAAATTTTTCATTCTTAGCCAACTAGCAATCCAAGAAAAACACTAGCTAGCTAATCGCCGCACAACGAGACGATTATCCAGATAGCTTAGTCAACAAAATCAATTCTCAATATATTGACCCGCTCCCTGTTTCAATCACAGGGATTCATCCTGAATATGAAATGGTTGAATTTATCTTGGGTACACCAGTCTAGAATCATGCCAGTTCAAGGATTTGTGGTATTGATTTGCTGGCTTGTTATCCGACGTTGAAAAAAATGCCATATTCTCAGTTAACATCGCAATAGAACGCACTGGTATCATCGGAAGCCGTTTACTAGTTGGTCAACACGAATTGACAGCTAACGCTAGTTATGTTTAAGTATCTATATATTGCCAGTGATTAATCTACAATAGCTGACAACGAATCAAAGCAATGCTGTAACTTTTACGGTTCCTGGCCGTGTTGCATTAGCTAGCTACCCAGCTAAATCATTGCTGTGCTCTCCACTCTTCACCCGCCTGCTGCAAGTCGTGCTATCCAATTTAGCGTTTCTGTCATTGCACGAGCTAGCTAGCTAGCTAACTAACTACTGCGATTTCATCGGTTCAAGAAGAATGACTCTGCACTGAAGTTTGTATGCTTGGTTTTTAAACCAGCTACCTAACGGAGCTCTAATTCTCACTTCGCCAACTGAAGCAAATGCTGTCGATGCTGTTATTGAAAGCACTGTTTATTTTCCCAGAATGCCAAGTGCACAACCCATGTGACGACAGCTTAAATTCACGCGATGGTGTGCATCGCGAGATTGACCACATTACATTTCATAGCTTGAGGTATTTATGTCAGTCCGTCCACATATATTATTGCAATAAAATGTATTAACAGTTAACAATTTAATAAGGAACACACCAGGCCTCCGTAGAGACGATGATAAGTTAGGGAGGACATTTGCGAATTTACGTATTCAGTGAAAACGGGTAACTTGTCAACAGTAAGGCTACCAGCAGTGGCAAAGTGGAGTTGGCAATTAAACACGATTCTCATATAGCATACAGAAATTTGTACTGTTAGTACAATTATGTCACAGCAAATTGCACATATTTGATGTTATCTTATTGTGCGCTGATTGGAATCAAAAGACAGCCGTGGTGTTTTGTCAATTGCAACAGACATCTGACCTGAGTTGAAAGTAATATATTGAAATTGAACATGTGGACCACTGGGCTCCATCTGAACCATAACAGCTGTCCCTTGTCCAGAATAATTTCTTCAACTGATTTGCTCCTTAAGTGTTGGTGAACTCAATGTAACCGCATACGGTGTCATTTATATTTCTGTTTGGGTTAGTGCGTATGTGTTCTAATTGATTCATTTTAATACCAGGTGTGAAAACATGCCATTCAAAAGAGAATCTTCGTCAAATCATCACCATTTGCATATCCAGGAACAGAAGCAGTAGGACAGGCATGATGTAAGGTAAAAAAAAAAAAAAGTTTTCCAGTTTGCATCGCTCAGCGGTTGGTTTTGTGGTTTTGCATATAACTATAATCAAGCCCTATCTAAAGATGAGGTAAAAACATGCAGATTATGATAAGAGAGTCTGACTGGAGGTACCCAGCACGTCAAAAATATTTGTAGCAAAATTGTACGAAGTGTTATAAAAGTTAAACACCGTGTAATTGAATTTAATATTGCCCCTGCATGCCTCTGCTCCCAGGGTAGTAGTTTGCGGCTTGCAAATAGTACATGGTGTTCTTTGGCATTACTGTCCTGGGAGAGCCCTGTATGTAGTATAGTAAATTCACTCTCAGTTTCCCTGATCAGCACTGGAATGATGTTGTATACTGTAGTGCACACTGACATCCATCAAATAGAGGTCACCACCTAATGATGAGGTAATTAGATGATGATGATAATGCCTGGGAGTAATCAATAATGAGTGTGTGAAGAGATGGCGTTTAGGAGCACGATATGGAATGTATTTGTGCGCTTGCTCTTATTAAACACACACCTTCAGCGGACATGCTTCCTGCTGCTGCCTTCTGTTTGAAGCACAGCTGCTGAGGGAAAATGGGGAATGAGTCATGTGTCTAAGCCAGCCAGGGCGGGGAAAGTCATCACAAGATATTTACTATCCGCATGGGACCAGTTGCTCATTGCTTACCCTTTCTTGGGGGGGAATGTTCCGGAGTCCCTTGCAGCTGGTGTACCTCAGCTTAATCACCTCCATCTGGGCGATGGGGTTGTCAGAAAGTCCAGTCTGCAGGTTAGAGCGCTGGACCTGATGCACCTTGCACATGTGGTCTTCACATGTTCTTATCTCGAATGCTGTGTCATCTCTCTGGTGTATGAACAGGGTCCCATGTAAAAAAAAAAAAGGAAGAACTATGTAACTGTGAAAACAATACCAGGGCTGGACAATGGAGCCTTTTCCTTTAATGTAGAAAACAGGGAAATCTGCTAATACCCCTAAGTCAGGATCTGGGCTGGTGGGTAAGTGGGGACCCCCTCATTACTTGATAAAGCATTACTCTTCCTTGGATGCAGGGTAACTATTAAACTGTGAGATGTTAAATTTAGACTAAAAAAAGAAAAGAAAAGGGTATCTTCCAGTTTTTACACTGCTAGTAAGGTGGCCTGCTTTCCTTGAGCATTAAGTCAGATGTGTCACTCAGTTTAATCCATAGTGACATGTGGAACTGTAGTCAGATCATACGTGTCCATTCTGGGAACATGGAGCACGCGTCCTTGAGTTAGCTTACTATCCCACTCATTCTACTCTGATCACGCAAACACTTTGTGTTCCTACATGCCAATCTTCACAACTGATTACATGAAAGTTTATCATGTGTCACACATTATCAGATTGTTCTCTGACAAATCAGAAGAAAATGGACAAGATTACACTTTCTAATCATGCAATGCATGTTATCAGAGCTTGCTATGTGAAATAAAGTTGAGAAATTGCTATTTATTGCCTATCAGACTAAAGTAAGATTGATGGAAAGGGTACACAGAATAAATTCAGTCACTGCCAGTCTTTTAAAGTAAAATGAAATAATTGCATGTAACATTAAATAAATGAATCAATATGTGTTTATATTAGTTCTAAATTTTTAATAATTTACTCTAAAAATACCTTATATACCTTTGTTGCTGTTTTTGTTTTTTGTTTGTGTTAATCAGATGAACCTATAGGGTCCAAGTTAAACTACGCGGTCGTTCCCCACACTTGGAACTGTACTTCCCTCTAGGGTTTTCAACACACTTTGTTCCTGGTTATGTTATACACTTTGTTGTACGTCACTCTGGATAAGAGTGTCTGCCAAATGCCTGTAATTTAATGTTATATTATATACAGACAGGTGACAAATTAAAGGAAAAACCAACATAAAGTGTCTTAGTACGGTGTTGGGCCACCACGAGCTGCCAGAACAATGCACCTTGGCATAGATTCTACAAGTTGGAACTCTACCGAAAGGATGGAACACCATTCTTACAAAAGATATTCCCTCATTTGGTGGTTTGATGATGGTGATGGAGAGCACTGTCTAAAACGTTGGTTCAAAATCTCCCATAGGTGCTCAATTGGGTTGAGATCTGGTGACTGAAGGCCATAGCATATGATTCACATCATTTTCATACTCATCAAACTGTTCAGTGACCCCTCGTGCCCCGTGGATGGGGGCATTGTCATCCTGGAAGAGACCACTCCCATCAGGATAGAAATGTTTAATCATAGGATAAAGATGATCACAATAATTTTGTATTGATTTGCAGGGACCCTTCCCTCTAAGTCAGTGGTCTCCAACCCTGGTCCTGGAGAGCTACAGGGTCTGCTGGTTTTCATGGTGACTCTGCACTTCATGAATCAATTAGAGCAGTTGATTACACAGTTCACTCAACTCACCTGGTGTCTTGGGTCTCAATTGGGTGCTGATTTTCAGGTGAAAACAAAAACCAGCAGACCCTGTAGCTCTCCAGGGACCAGGGTTGGAGACCACTGCTCTAGGTGGACCCAAACCATGTCAGGAGAATCCCCCCCACAACATAACAGAGCCACCGGACTCCCTCACTGTAGGGGCAAGTATTCAGGCTTGTACCGTTCTCTTGGTGTATGCCACACATGCATTCGCCCACTTGTCGAGAATATGGTGTAGGATGACTTCTCTGACCATATCAGTATTTTCCACATCTCTGTAGATCAGTGCCTATGCTTTTTGCACCACTGAACTCTCACATGTAATGAGAGTTTTATGCACTGCAGCCCCGCTATAACATTTCTTACTATGTAGTTGTCAATGGACTGTTCTTGCTGACAGTGTGATCAGGTCCTGCATTGAAATTCTCAATTTCCTTCTGTTTTTCCTTACATATCGCACTAATGCTTGAGCATCACAGTCATTAAATGCACGCTACACAATTTACAACATTTACTGATGTCTTTCCCGTAGATCTAAATGCAGATGTCACTTAGGCACTGTTCCTATTGAAACCCTGTTTCAAAGTCACTTAAATATTTTCCTCTTGCCATTTCAATCCAAAATCAAGGTCATCTGGGCCTGTTGCCCTGCTCAACATTTCTGTATATGCCACAGAGCATGATAGGAAGTTAATTGCTGAATTGTATCATGTATTATGTTTTTCCACTAATTTATTCAGGGTTTCCTTTGATTTGTCACCAGTCTGTACCTTGTTATCGCGTTCGCATGCGTGATTGATTGATGCATGGTTTTGCTATTGCCCCTTGTCTCCACTAGATGGCGCAACATCTCAATTTATTTCTCTGAAAAGACAAGTAAAGGTGTCTGGATTTCCCAACAATAAAATAGTATGAATTATCCAACAACTGATTGATTTATACCGTTATTAATTTAATTGCACAGTAATGATTTAATTAATAAGTGTATCTCTTTAAATTTACCTTTAGATTGTAGATTTTATTTATTATTTATTTATTTATTTACTTATTTATTCATTCATTTATTGTCCGTTGTGTGTCTGATGTATTACGTCAGTGTTTAACTTTAATTTGTAATCTTTCCCCAAACAAGCATATAAAACAAAATAAAAAAATAGCAAGGATAATGTTAAAATACATACCCAGAAACAGCTTTATGTCTGAGATGACATAAATTGAAAATTATGTATATACATATAAAAAGGTGTTAATGAATGGCTCATAAATTACATTCATTTGATATAATTTTAATAATGAAAATCTAATTTATAGATCTATATTATCTAAACACACACTGAAAAATGCCCAGTGTTAATTCAACTCTAACAGAGTGCATATGAGTCCAATTGGGACCATATGCACTCTGTAAGAGTTTATTTAACAAACAACATTTTACTGTGTATGAACCCACTGGGACAATCTTATAAATAACTAAATAACTGACATAATAAAGCAAGTCATTGAGCATTTTCATAACATGAAGTGATGGCTAAAGTCACTTTGAATTACGTTTGATCTGTAACAAATCCATCAATTTGCATTTTGATATCCAGCAATTGCTCGTATCCAGAGGGTCTGCAATGGCAGCTAACAGGGAATCAAACCTGCTACTATTCAGTTGCGATGCCAGTTCTCTAATACTACACCACTGCAATTTCACTGCCGTGCATTGTGAAACAATATCACTCCTTATCATCAAAGAACCCTTTGGGCCCAACTCCAAAGATAATCATTTGCCATGCAGAAACAGATCAATCGAAACTTATTAATAGCGCTCTGCGACATTAATTACTGCCTCAGTGCTGCATAATAATACACATTTATACAAATTGTTATAATAATTCCGTTAGATTCAATTAGTCAAATTAATCGTGTGATCTGTAAATTTGAAAAAACTGCAATTTCTTTTCATGTCTGTTCTTGATCGCCACCATATGTTTGTGATAATATATTCCCTGATTAAAATTCCCTCTCTGATTAAGACTAGCATGGAAACATGTTGCCTACTGACTCACACACGACATACGTTTTATGAAACAAGTTTCTTTTCCCTTGTTTCACTAATTGGTCTCCGTGGAAATAACTGTGCTGCTTTCGATATTTAATTTCCCTTATCTTAATGCCAAGGGCATCGCTTGGTCCAAGACTTAAGACTTCGTTTCGCGGCCTGAGTGACCATAACATGTGGTGAAAAAGACAACCATGCTGGTGAGGTTCGGACAAAAAATTGCAGGACCGTTTGACGACTTGTTTTAAACAAGTGTCCTACCCGTTTTTGTCACAAGGGGCGCGCTTCGCATAGAGTTGTATCGAACGAGTTAAGACGCGCCCCACTGCGCAGCACTCACGTTTTATGCCATTTTATTAAATAGCCCTTTTAGCTCAGTGCACGGAATTAAGATTAAACACATTCGCATTAGTTTGTTCGAGGAAGACATGGATTGCTCGGAAGAAGTACAATCTCCCTCAGACGAAGCAAGATCCCCAATGGAGTTAAAGAAAGGAATGTCAATATTTCTGGATGTAAGTGAAATTTATGGAAAATTCGGTTAATACACGAATGTTGTGTAAAATTACATATTTAACTGTTTCTGATGGGTTGCGCTCGCATGGAAGTAACATTATGTTTTCAAATAAATTAAATAGAACTTGTACACAATTGCTGTAGCGAATTCAGTTTCAGGAACTTTGAGGCATTAAAATACATACCGTTGCCTACTTTAGAAAATTGTTGCATTTAATTAACGAAACACGTTATAGTAGGCTACCGCATTATCTATTAATTTCGATAGACATTGGGGAGGAATAAGTAATAACTTAAGTGTCGTCTAAATTCCGTTTTAGTATAGGGTATGTAGACTACCTATAATTGTAGTAGTTGTGATTGGCTTTACTATTTCGGAAATGCGTAACTGTTTCAGCTTTATCGCTAATGTCGCGAATTTCATTGCAAACGGGCTTTTACTGAAGCACAGAGAGCAACAGATGGACTGCGCGAGACCGTGATATTATTTATAAGAAACGCACCGTCGATTTGATTTTCATGGATATCTGCAATTGACATGAATATGCAAGACGCAAACAAACAAACCGCGAAATAGATTCAATCTAGTTAAGAATCTGAGAATGTAGCCTTCTGGCTGATGAAAATTTTGGAAAACGTGAAATTAAGAAATGAGGCGATTCCGCTCCATCATTCACGCTCTTGGAATGCTGACTTAATTTGACAGTACTGACCTTTCATTTCTGCCTGCTATTTGACTACTCTGAATACTATCCGTTTCACCTCCTCGGAAATGATACTTCGAACTTAACGCAGTTATTTCCCGCCTATACGCATGTACGATTGCATATAAACAGCGAATACTCTGATAATGTTGTTAACTATAATAATAATATAATGGCAACACTTACAATTGTGCGTCAGGTATTACTTTGTGAACATTTTGGTTAATAGTGCTTTTAATGTTTTAGTTGCTTTGATCGCTGATATGGAATTCAATGTAGATGGCAGTTTTAACATGTGTAGCCTATTTGCTGAACCAGTTACGCGCAAATATTGGTCTTCTGACATTACTATGATATATGAATGCAATAAACCAGCATTCTCGAGAGAAATCTTCATTGATTGTCATACATCTCAAATCCCCTATTCATATCTTAACCCCTATCCAACATAAACATCCAAATTATATTTATTACCAGCAAAAGTGTGAATATCAGGCCAATGTGGGTTACATTATTGGCTATTTTCAGCCTTTTAAAAATATCAAAATGCACTGCTGATATGGAAATGTAGTTGCTGTGTTCTCTCTTTGGGAATAGGGGTATTTTTTTAAATGAGATTTAATGCATGCTGGCACTATTGCTCCCCTATATTAGTCTAATAGTTGGATAGCCACTGGTGTGAGAATGGCAATCCTATCATAATTATAATGTTTGGACCTTAGTCATGGTGCTTCGGTGTATGTGCTTTCTCATGTTTTCTCAGCACACCTGGCAGTGTTTAGGATGACCTCATCGGATGCCCCCTGCCTCTATCTAATCATTGACAACTTTTCATCTGTGGATGTAGCCCAGGCCTTTGTTCTTGTGGGAACGGGAGCGGTGAAGTGTGCCCACAATTGTGGTTTATCATGTGTGCACATTGGGCTTCTGTTGGTCAAGCGAGAACAGATGATTGTGTGCTGTGAAAAACACCTCGGTATTTGACTAACTGTAAACGGGGTGACCCCTTCCAACGGGTGAATTTGTATACAGACTGTGTTTGGATGGCAGATAAATGAGACATTGCTGTTTTCCTCGACCGTCACCTGTTTTCCCGCTCCACTGATCTGCGTGGTGAATTTGCAGTCAGCGCGTCCTCTCTGCTGCTGTCGTTCCCTATAGGGAAAGCACCTGCATGCTTCGTCGTGTGTACGGAGGGATGGAAAGCCTCAGACTGAAAGGAAGAGCGCTACGCTCCAACCGGGAGGGTTCGATTATAGCAAGAACGTACGTCAGCGTACGCCGCCCGTCTCCAGCTTCTATTTGCATACAGAATATGAGCTGTGGGTCCTCTGGTATTCATAGCCTGGAAGCTTTTTTTGTCTACTGAGTGCAGACAGCTGCTGGTGATGAGAAACATGTCATTTTGTGGGAAGCGCTGGAACCATCACAGCCAGGCAAAATATGATTTTTTGTTTTGTTGTTGTCGTTGCATACATTGACTTGTAAAGTGGCTGCGAAAATCGAACCCCGGTCCTGACGTGGTGACTGCGGAGGGTGTCGTGTTTTAGTTTTTACCGAAGCCCTGGCCGTAGCACGCGCGGCGTCTTTTGGGCCCGGTTCGTCGTGGCATGCGCGGTCGATGTATCACAGCTGCGAATCTTTCATGTCGCAGACGTCAGAGCGCGGGAGGATGGCGCCTGTCTGTAGACGACGACCGCTGAAGTGCAGCGGCCGAGCCGCCGCACGGCCTCCGAGACGGGCGTCGCTGCAGAGCGGACGCAGCGCGGGACGTTTCAGTCCAGCTGTCGCCGTCCTCGCGGGTGAGGGGATTGGCCAGCGGTGCCAGTTTGATGGAAAGCTGATAATCCGATTGGCGGGAGGAGGTGCCCGAGCCTCTTCCTCGGCCGTCCCTTTCTTCTCGCGCCCGGCACCGCGGGGTCATGTCTGTAAAGAGCAGGGGCGGTCTGAAAGAGCGGCATCGATCAGCCGCTGCCGCAGGAACACGCGAGTCCATCACGCTTCCTCGCCCCCAAGCGCTGCGCACAAAAAGCCCTGCTTTTTTTTCACCCGGTGGCCAACAGCAGACGTGTGAGATGAACGGATTGTTCCGGAAACACATAAGTGGCTCTGATTCCATCCTTAGAAATTATCAGGGCCATCCTAACAAGTCGTCCAAAAATCCGGCACTTTTTTTCACCTTGCTGCCGAAATTACACCGCGTGGTTACATCGTACCGTCCTGTGACGTGAAGAGCAGCTTAAAGTGTTGTCCGTCTAAACATGTTGTCTTTAATTATTGAGCATTAACCCTGGCAAGAGTAATCGATTCCCTTTCAGGAGGGTGACACAGAGCTGGTGGCCCGAAGGACCAGGGTTTTCAAAGGCGCTGAGGCCATCGTTCTCTCTTTCATCTCTGTTGTCCGATATAAATAACTCGGCTCTGTAGTGCCTTTGAATGTAACCAAGGTGGTGCTTTGTTCTTTGAAGATGTGCAAATTCCATGACAGCCCTTTTTCGCCTGTCTTTTTCAGATATTAAGAAGAGCTGATAAAAACGGTAAGATCACCGCCGCACAGCATCATGCTAGGTGCTAACAGGTCTGATTCTTGCCACCACTGTGCGCTACGCTAGCTTAGCTTGCTGTGACGTTTCCTGGGGCGAAAGGTTGAGCTGGCCACTGGCATAAACACTCTGTGGTGACATTTAGGACCGCAACCATCCCTGTGCCACACAATTCAAGTTTTCAGTGGTGGGTATGATTTCTGTTGAAGCACTTTGGGGCCACAACAACATTCTTTTTTAGGGCCACCAAGACCATAGGGCCGGCTGGAGTGAAAGGATTCCTTGGGCAGACATGACCTCTCAATTAACCACGGTTAAAAATAATGAACGCTGTTTCACTGTTGTCATGGAAACTCTGGATTGGCTATACCTCTGTGCTGCAATGACAGATGATTGATACGTTAATATTGTTAGACTGGCAGGTATAGCGACAAGTTGAAACACCCTTTGTTTCCACAAACACATTTCCCTTTGTGAAATGCAAATGATAGACAAAGGTAAAGCCAAGCAAATGTACATTTTAAACTGTAGCTTGCAGAAAGTGTGACTGATTTCAGGTTATTGGTTACCATTCGTTAGTTTGCAGAATAATATTTCACAGTACTTGTGACGGTCATGGTTCACATTTTTTATTTGTGTGCAAATTTATGGAATTTTTCATAGCAAGGAAAATAAGTAATATTGATGAGGTATTCATATACTACAGCAATTCTATATACTGAACATATTTTGTCAGTATTCTGCCTGATTTTCCCATGTTACTTCCTCGCATTGTTCAGAAAATATGTAATAGAGACAGGGATGTGATGCCAACTTACTCATAGACATGAAAGAGGAGCACCATCAATCATAGAGTATATTAGTAATAAGGCTGACTGTGTACACTATACTTCTGAAATTCTTGTGAGAATTACTAGCATGTAGCCAAAAAGTATCCTTCATTTTACCTTCAATGTTATTCTATTGGTTTTTATCAATGTAGCCCCAGATGGGTGGAGCTCCTCTATGTTTTCCACAAGTAAGATAACATGTTAAGATAACTAGACAAAGTAGCTGTTTTATCCATATTTTATTATCCCTAACATTGTGATAATAAATGTTAAAATAGTTTAACATTGGACTCAATATTTGGTGATCACTGTCTTTCTGCTAATTTCGTACCTTTGTGTATTAATAGTATGGAAGCACAATGCTGCTATGTCGATATTTTTACCTTATGAGAATATCATAGTTAAATAAGTTTAATATTACGAAATACAGTAAATAGTTATTTTGTCTTTGACAGAAAAGAAGACACCATTACCAAATTATTTATTCACTCATTATCATGAAATAACCAATTTTCTCCTTATTAGGAGAAAAGATACATTTTAGCCTAAACGTGTAACGTTGACACTGTGTGTTGATGGCATGCCAACCGATGCATCCATTTTAATTCATGCTTCTCCTGGTGGTGATCCACACATGTCTTTAAGCTGTGCAATCATTATTGAGACTCTCTTTTCCCAAGCCACTTATAAAGGACATACACAAGTGCTGTGAAAATATTAACGAGGGTAGCAGCACTACAAAAAATTATAATTAAAGCTCCTAGCCATAACAGTGTATCAAGGGTGCCAGACTCGGCTGTACTTTTAGGATGTGTTCATGTTTAGTGTGAACATACTCGGCTAACTTGATGACACGTTTAGTATTAAAGGAAGAGCAGAAATTGTGCTGCGAAATGAAGTACTGTGCAGTAGGCAAATAATAAGAGTGAAATAAATGTTTCACATTAAATCCGGCAGGATAATATTTAGTATGTCTTCCCCAGGTTGGCTTCAGAAAGTAACATTGCAAAGCTGGGATTCTATTTTAGAGCATCCCGTGGCTAGCTTTGCCATAACACATTTCTTCACTATTTCCCTAACTTGCACAAGTGTGAATTATTCCCCCGCCTTGGAAGAGCATTGTCTGAATGCTGTAATTAGAAAGATCCTACGTACGCAGGCATCAAAGCTTGAGGCAGATGTCTTTCGGCTCAGTCCGCATGTGAGTGGCCATTCAGCTGACCTCTCCATATTCAGATCAAAGTCATCTTTAGCCATTTTGCCTTTCATCTCTACACATGCTGTTTCCCAGCCAAAACATGGCCTGATTCCTTAGGTGTGCTTTGCCAGAGTAGCAGTCAGAGTGTCAGTTTTTTAATTTTTTTAAATGCCCAGTGCGCAGTTTAAGGACACCGCTCACGCATTTATGCCCAACACGTTCAGTACATCACATATGCGTACCCACATGTTCAGAGATATTTGTGAACAGCGGAGGCGCTGGGGTGTGAGCCACCTCGTTAGTGCATCAGTGACGCAGGTTCTCATATCGGCGGATTGTTCAAAATGTCGGTTTCCACTGCAGTCACATTTTGAACCTCATGCATGACTCACCCAGACTTGGTGATGTCATCGCGGGGAGCCTGAGGCTAGAATATGGCAACGGGGCACAGCCTTGCTCCGGCTCTCTCGCATACATAAGCATGAGCTGCTTCTCTACACCGCCTGAAGCCAAACACCGCGGAAGGTCTGGACAGCGCTGCCCCAACAAAGTATGAAACATAACAGGCCTCTTTCACTCTCTTGCTCTCTCTCTCTCCCCATCTGTTTTTGTTTTCTTTGGGATGTACATGTCAGATTGCAAAATGTGGTATTATTGTGGTAGTTTGGGTCCCTTATTGAAGGAGATGAGTTTTCCCCTCCGTTTCTCTTTTGATGCCATCAAAAGCTCTGTGCTCTTTTCAGATGATGGTAAGTTGTCCTTTGATGAGTTCAAGGCCTACTTCTCGGACGGAGTGCTGAGTGGAGACGAACTGCAGGAGCTCTTCCACACCATTGACACTCACAACACAGAGTAAGACCAGTTAACGCTATTATTCTGTTTGGTTGCCTGTTTTGGAAGTAATGTATGTGACAGGATACCTCCCTTTTTTTTCTTAATGTGCCTTGCATGTCACAATACAACTACCATTTTGTAGTGATTGTCTATTTTCATAACTTGGGAAACATCACAGTTTTCATTGTACCTCACTCATTTAGTGGAAGAAAAGATGGTTTTGAAATAAAAATGCAATACTAACAACTATATTACATGGTTCACTACCTTCTAGAAAATACACAGTTCTAAATGAGCTCTTCCATCTCATCATATGAATGCAGTTGAGAAGGTCACAACACCTTGCTTTTTACTGAATTGTTTATAAATGTGTTGCTCTCCTATGGTGACTTTATCCACTGCACTGAAGTAACCTTAAACTACGGTACATTCAATTAAACACGGACACATTGTACAAATGGCTTTACAGACCATTTTTAGACTGTTTTTAAACCCAGTGTGTTTTCCTTTCACAGAAAAATTGAACAGCTGTGCTTTTCAAAACAAGACATATAGATTGTTGTCTCATTTCAAGGCGTTTCAAACAGCTCGGTTGAATGAAACAGAGTTACAATAGAGGGCAGCGGGGACACTTTTTAATAATAGTTCACACACCATGCTGAGCCTTCCAAACAAGGTACACAGTTTAGAATTCTGCAATGTGTTTTTGGTTTGTCAAAGCAAAGTGGGTGGCTGTGAATAATTCTATACTGTCACCTTGTTAATACTGTTAATTATGTAAATTAAGATTATATATATCTTAATTGGCAACCAGTATAGTAATTGTCTGCATGAATAATTACTAAATTGCAAAAAATATACATTGTATACTTCACATTATATGCGTTTGTACTTCAAAATTATTTACAAGTACAAAAATACTTCTGTGGTCATTATGTACAGTACTTTTCAACTTAAATGTGAGCCTCTTTTTACACTGTATGCTTCTGCATCTCTCTCTACTTAAATAACGACTCCTTATTGTCCCGCTTTCCCATGATTTCCAACCCAGTCACAATTTTCAGTGCTAATGATTTCTGACCTCTACAGACAAGCCATGCAATGTACTGTAAGCTGCTAACAGCTTTTGGTGGTTTAACGACAGGGTCATTGCACAGTATGTATGTGGCACATTTTAAAATAATGTCCTAAGGAACCCTACCAGTCACTGTATTTTTGAAAACAATCTGGCAGATTGAATAGTACAGTGGTGAGAAATCACTGACTGATGAGAAAAAGTTTTTGTGGTCATAAATGTTGTTAGATTTGTACCAGTCCATAGCCTTTTCACAACAAATGGCTAAAGTTAACATAGCTGTATTTGGTTCATTGTAGGATATGTGACCTTCCACAATATTCATGTTATTCAGCAGTAAGTTGAGGTGGGCTGGATGGCAGTATTTCCTCACTGTCCATGTAGAAATGAATGGACTACTATAGTGATGGGGAAACTGTGTGGTAGGAGGTTATTTGTCTTTGCTGATGTATTTTGCTCTTAGCCAGGTTATTGCATGGAACATTATTAATTCATATTTGTACATTATATATAAATAAGTATGAATTGGGTTTGTATGGAAACCATTTTGAATAAATCTGAAGAATTTCAAAACAAAGATGGTTTTATAGTGTAGAATTTTTAATTATCTCTAACCATTTGATCATTCTCTGTAGAGCTGGAATGGGTTTTTCTTGTTTGCACTGCAGGCTTGAGCTGTTTGGTTTCATGGCTGATGGACTTTGCATTGAGCTGCTTCACAAATTATCGCCCAGTCATAGAAATAATGTCATGACAACAGGCTCTGCTCTGAATGAGTCAGGTCCACGGCGAGCTTTCACCTTAGAACACTGGGAAAGGTACAAACGAGGACATGCGGCCCACACAGCCGACAGGGGAGTGTGCGGCATTCCAGCAGTCTCCTCCTTGTCTGTCCTCTTTTTATTCAATCATTGTCTTCATCTGCAGCAGTGTCATCACCCTCATCCTCACCGAATTGATATCATCATGAACAGCATCACCATCATCATCACCACCACCATCATCCTCATCATCTTAATGAATTAATATATTCATAAATACCTTCGCCATCATCAACGTCTTCATTAATATCATCATAAACATCATAAACATCCCTGTCATAATTTTTATCAATTTCGTTATAAACATCAATTGTCGTTTGTTAAAACGTTCACATCTACATCATCAGCACCATAACATTGTCAGGATCATCGTGAATATTAAAATCATTTACAGCAAAATCAGTGTCGATATCTTCGACCTCAATACCATACCATCAATTGTGGGAGGGAATACATCGCTGATAATTTTATTTCAGAAATTAGGCCACGTATCAAAGAAAGACCTACAGGAGACTTACGTTACCTACTGAGCACTACAGTACTGCCACAGTGTATGGGAGCTCATAAATAGTTTATGTCTTCCAAGATCAGAGGATTTCCATTTTAACTCGGAGATGATCAAAGAAAAGAAAGTGATTGATTCTTCTGCTAAAGTTCAAATGGTTATTCAGTTCGTGAAGTAGCCCCAGTAAGAGATGCCTGGTGGACTACTATAAACAGTAGAGCCTGTCTTTATTACCTGCCAAGATGGCTGAAATGGAAATTGGTAGTGCGTAGGAGGAGAAGGGTCCCTGCCTAGCACTGAAAAATGCTTAAAATATACCGGACAAGTGTTATTATTTTGAGGAGTTTTATATATTACGAGAGCATAATAGCATGTGGGACAAAACAAAAAAAAAAAATCTCTGTATTTCTGTGAAAGGGTGTAATTAGGAACTTCACTCCCTCCCTTACAAATAGGAATTTAACATAAATTGAAGGTGGCAATATTGCTTGCAGAAATATAAAAACTTAAAATAGCAATTTCACTGATGTAAACTGGCACTGATGAAGAAAAGGGACAAACAAATGTTTTTTTTTCTTTCTTGCTTGTCTTGAACACTTAAGCTACTGAAGTTTGATATTCAGTGAGCTCCATAATATTTGGGACAAACATGTATTTTTCTTCATTTGGCTCTCTACCCCAAATTTTTTAGGTTTGTAGTTTAACAATTATGGTTGTACAGGTTCTCAGCTTTTATTACAGGGCATTTTTTACATTTTGGTTTGGTTTCACTATGTAGAAAATAAAGTACATTTTATACATAGTCCCCCTATTTCAGGACACAATAATATTTGGCATAGATGGCTTCATAGGTGTTTTTGATGAGTCAGTTGTGTTAAATTGCTTCCTTAGTGCTTGTGTAAGAGAGGTTTCTGTATTTAGTCTTGATTCTAGCCTTTTGATTTCTTTTGTCTGTTATTGGTGTTTATAAATAGAAAGATGAGAATTGTGCCAATGGCTCAAGGAAGCCATTATGAGGCTGAGAAACATTGGACAATAAAATGGGAATATCATTAAGAAGAGAGAGAGAGTACTGGTGAATTCACTTTATCGCAAAGGGCCTGGTAGGCCAAGGAAGTCTCTACAGTTGATGACTGAAGAATTCTCACCATAATGAAGAAAAACCCTCAAACACCTGTCCGACACTCTTCAGGGGGCAGACGTGAAGAAAACACTCTTCAGGACGCAGACGTGGATGTGTCAGTGACTGTCTGCAGAAGACTTCATGAACGGAGGCTGCACTGCAAGGTGCAAACCACTAGTTAGCTGCAAAAACAGGATGGTCTGGCTACGGTCGGCTAAAAAGTACCAAAAAGACCCTGCGGAGTTCGGGAAAAAGGTATTGTGGACAAACGAGACAAATATTCACTTGTATCAGAGTGATGACAAGAGCAAAGTGTGGAGGCCAAAAGGAACTGCCCAAGATCCACTGTCATCTGTGAAACATGGTGATGGGGGTGTTATGATTTGGGCATGTATGGCTGCCACAGGTACTGGCTCTTTTGTTTTCATTGATGATGTAACTGCTGATAGCAGCAGAATGAATTCTGAAGTGTACAGGAGCATCTTATCTGCCCATGTTAAACCAAAGGCCTCATTGGGCAGCACTTCATTCTACAACAAGACTCTGATCCCAAACATCCTGCTAAAGCAACAAAGGAGTTTTTCAGGGCCTCAAAATGGAAAGTTCTGACTGGCCAAGTCATTCACCTAAACTGAATCCAATTGAACATGTGTTTTTTATGCTTAAGAGAAAACTTAAGGCAACTAGCCCCCAAAACGAGCAGGAGCTGAAGATTCCTGCTGTACAGCTGTCCCCAGGGAAGATGCTCAGCACCTGGTGATGTCTATGGGTCACAGACAAACAGTCATTGCATGCAAAGGATATGTGACAAAGTACTAAACATGACCAAGTTAATTTACATAACATTAATATGTCCCAAACGTTATGGTGCCCTGAAATGGGGGGACTAAAAAAGTGGTCTCATTTCTACATGGTGAGACCAAAGTGTATAAAAATACCATTTAAAAAAGCAGAGGATGTGCACTTTAACTAAATGTGAATTGTTCGATTACAAATCTAAAATAGTGACATACAGAGCCAAATCAAGAAAAACTTTGAGCTCAGTGTAAAAGAATGTCACGCTTCAAAGATGTCTTGATGCACACTGGGGAATCCTAAGCACGCACTTACCATGTGCTGCACATTTCGGCGAATATCTTACTTAAGTGTAGGCCGATGATACGAAGTCACTCAAGTCATCCCGGTTTCCATGGCAGCAGGTTTCCCAAGCAGATACTCTGGGCCCTTTGTAGTATGTGCTGATGTTCTCGTGTGTTTCATGTGGCTCGGAAATCTAATAATAGCTTCTCATCTTTTTAATACTGTACGACCTGCAGGAGAGGCCTATATGTCGAAGGAGCATTTTCTCTGAACTCAGAAATGAAAGTGAAACCCAGTCTCTGGACAGCAGATGGACAATGAAAGATGGATGAAAGATTGGCTCATGAAAAAGGTTTTTTGTACACACTTGAAAGATGTGGCTTGAAAGACAGAGAGTTTGTGAAGAGGTACCAAAATCTCTTCCCCCAAAAAAAGGCTTGTGTTCAGTCATCAACTTGAGCACATCTAGACACGTCATCAGAAACATCTCTCCATTACATTTATTTTTACACGTCTTAAATGATTTTACAAAAACATGCAATTGACAGGGCCTTAATTTGTTAGCGCTGGGTGGTGTTTTTCTTTGTTGTCTGTCCTTTGTTGAATTTGTCTTTGCTGCTGGGAGAATCATCCCGGAGTGACTGTGTTCCTGAAATTGCAATATTGAGCTCCGCTGTGGAGATCCACGCAGCCATGGCTCATAAACACCACTCTTATTGACGCAATTAACTCCACCTCTTGTAGGAAAGGTATCTCAATCAGTGTTGTTTGGCAACAGTCTGTTTCTGGTATTAACAAGAAAGGGTCAGACACTGAGCTGCCTTGAGGAGATGGAATCGGTCTTAAACCTGAAAAAGAATGGGTGCAGACTGTATTATGGATTTTTATGTGCTGTTCACTGTGGAAGTTTATTGTCATTTGAGTGTTCTGAACAGGGATCTAATGTGGGGATCTGTGTTTTGAAAAGAGCAACGTGATTGCACATATGTCCTATTTTATAACTTTAGAGTGGTGATTGTTATTCTGTGTGTCAAGCTAAGTGCACATGATTAATTGCACCTGACTAGGTATTTCTATTTAATTTTTTATATAAAGCTTGTAAAAAATATACATTGAAACTGTAAGGTTCTTGAAGGAGACTGTGAAACCAAACATCACAATCAATAAAAAAAATTTCTGTGCTGTCTTTTTACAGACTCAAGTCTCAGCAGGAAATAAATATGGACACAGTATCATTTGAGAATTCCAAGCTTCAGTGCCATTTTTCCTAACCCACCTTTAATTATGTAGCTTCCGTGAAGATTGTGCCTTGATTAAATGTGTGCTATGACATTTGTGAAGAAGTGAGGAGCAGGGTGCCTGTGGGAATGACCAGAAGTTCTTTTCAAGCCTGTTTGGCCTTTATCCAAACTGAAATGAAGCCAGTGCAATCTGCATGCACAGACAGTGGAATTTGCATGTCAATTAGTGAGGACTGGAAATTCTACAAGTCCAAGTTTGGAGGCATAGTTGTGAACTAGTATTAATCAATGCTTTTTTGCTTAGAAATTATTACACTCACATAAACTGCATGTACAGAAACACATGATACAATGACTGCATTTATATAGCACTTTCAGAAGCTATAGAAACGGCTTTACAATGAATAGCTCTCATTGAACCGTTCACACACTCACACACACCAGCGGTGAAAGGCAGCCATGCAAGGTGCCGACCAGTTTGTTGGGAGCAATTGAGAGTTAGGTGTCTTGCTTTTGACACTTTTTGCCCAGAGGACATACGCACACACACACACACACACACACACACACCACAACCACACACACCTATCAGATGTTAATAATTCATTTTTATCCGAAAGTAGAGAATGTTTTTTTTAATAACACGTTTGATTTATCGTTGTATTATTCATGACAACCACTGCCTCGGGTGTCTGAAAAAAATTGTACATTCATTATCGCAACAGTAATGCGATATCCTGCTACCCACTGAGGTAACTTGTTTTTGCAGGATATAACCTGAAAAGACACTATTAGCGATGCGACGCTCGATAAATACAAGGAGCGAACACTCCGGGGTTTGCTCCTTGCATCAGAACATGTGTTTAAAATGTCAGCGGAGCAGGCCGGGGCGGCAGGTGCTCTGGAGATGGAGCGGCTGAGGAGAATATTGCCGGCTGTCAGACTGGGTGGATTTCTCTTCTCGCCAATGTTGATCGGAGGATTAAAGGCAGCTTTGCTGTCTCCCCTGAAGCAAATTCCTCCGCAGATGTGAGATGCGGAGCTGAATGACGTCGCCGTCCTCAAAGCCCGTCGCTCCTCTCATGTGAAGGCCCTAAATGAGGAGCTCGGTCAGCTGGGTATTCGTAATGAAAGCCTGTCGCAGATGGAGATTGTCGGGCCTGGGAAGCACACGCGCGTGCAAGTGGACGTACGCGGACGCGCACGGAGACCGTCCTCCTCTCTCGCGGGAAGGGCGGCGTGCGGCCCGCTTGCCTCTGAGTTCACCACAAACGAAGATCTGTACGTTTCCTTGTCAACACTTGGCCTGTCAGTCAGTGGGTTCGAGTGCCTGCTCGTTCCGGACGGCCTCCCTGCAGTCCATTCTGCGGACCCCATGCCCTGAAGCCGCAGCTAAAAATCATGCGTTGTCAGATCTGGTTGATATCAAATACAGCGTTTACTTCGTCAGTGCGTTTCCGAACTTTGTTTGGTGTTGTGCTGTCTGAACTGTACTGCAGCATGGGAAATCTAAATAATTCCAAAGGGTATTAGATGCATGCTCTATTTTTAAATCTAACCTTTTTTTGATGTTTTTTTTACAGTAATGTGGACACTGACGAATTGTGTGGTAAGTCAACATTTCCTTCTTGGTTGTTGTCCTATATTTTCTATAACATTACAGATTTTCTGCCTAAATCTGAGACTACATCCTTTATCTTAAGTCTGCAAACTGTCCTTTCTCTAACAAAACATTGCTTTCCCTCTTCTTTTTAAAGAGTACTTCTCTCAGCACCTTGGTGAATATGAAAATGTCCTTGCAGCCTTGGAGGACCTGAACACCTCAATACTGAAGGCCATGGACAAAACCAAAAGGGTATATCTCTGCTCACGCAGCTGTCGCTTGTTATGTTAAAATATGTTAAAACTGTTCATTTATCTGAGCTTTGAGAGTGGGACAAAATTTTTGCATGTTGCCTCCATTACCGTGAAGATATAATACGGCTTTAGATCCTGGAGCATAATAATCAACTTTGAGCACGTAACTGAGTAAGCCGCATTGCGTATGCACATGTCTAATGGCCTGTCTGATTTAGCTTTGTTATAGCTTAGCCTAGCGTTAGTGGAACAGTACATTAGCGCTGTCATTGATCGATGTCCATTAGATGTGCTCTGTGGGAAGAGGTGGGATTCGGATGTACAGGTAGTTAGCTGTGTGGCGCGGGATTGAGAGCACAGATCTGTGAGGCGCGACACCATTAAAGGCGAGCTCTCCTGTGGTCACTGTCGTGTTTGTAGGATGTGGATGAGATTTGAGATATGAGATATTGGTATTCCGATCCCACCCTCAGTCTGGTGGCAGTATTTCCTAATCTCCCTCTGCCGTTCCCTTGTCCCCAGTGTACGCGTGAGATGTGCAATTTGCAGACAGTCATATTAAAATGCCACTCTCGCATACAGAGAGAGAGAGAGTGAGAGAGAGAGAGTGTGTATGTGCAATGCGGGAGGGTTCAGCAGTATGGAGAAACAATCTGAGAGAGAGTGTGTGTATGTGCAATGGGGGAGGGTTCAGCAGTAGGGAGAAACAATCTTTGTTTTATTGCTGGGTGGAGTCTGTCTGATAGCAAGCTTCATGTGTCCAGTGACCTTTCAGCCAGATTTGATGGTTTTCCTTCTCCTTATGGGAGAAGCTTGAGGTGATGCCTTAAATGCCAATTAACTTGACTTTTTCTGTCGGACAACCTATTGTGTTCTCAGTTTTTTTCCCTAGGAAATTTTTACTGGTCCAGGAAACTGGATTCAAATTGTGATTATATTCCCCAGAAGTGAAATTGATTATCTTCTTAATATTTACTTAAAGTTTTTAACCCAGTTATAACCATTGATTTGGAATAAACACTATTAGATTATCGTGATCTGTTTGGCAGACAAGGACAGGGTTGGCGTGTGTCCTTTGCTCATTAACATTCATATCCGTAAGACACATCATATGTAAACTATTTCTAGTTGCTAGATTAGAGCCGGTTAGAGAAGATTGTCCCTTGCAGTAACATTGCAGTACTAGACATAACGAAAGACAGCAACATAAGCTTTAACATTGTAGAGTTAAACCTGAAGATCATTCAATGTGTAATGAGGTTATCACTGAACTACTGTACATTAGACTCTACAGCAGTCTGAACACCTTAACTAAGAAAGGCTTTGATTCTGCATGTCTAAGTTTGAAAGCTATTAAATTAGCTAGCTAGATAATGGTAGGCCTATTTACCAATCCACCAGTCATCTGTTCTCGATGAAAGTGGACTCTGCAAATACTAACTGTAAGGGTTGTTGCAATATTTCAGTGCCTGTGGACTCCTAAACAAACCCGTTTCTTGAGGGTCTCTTAATTTTTGGGAAAAAAGAAGGCATATTGCTTTCTCTGCATCCAGAGAAGGGGGAAAGCAAGCCCATTTCGGCACAGGCTTTTCTACAGTTTTCATCTAAAAATATTTCTGAGCCGATTGCAAAAAAGTACATCGGCAAATAATTCCCAGGTTTCAGTTTCCTGGACCTTGAAGTAAAGGATCAATCTCATCCAGTGGAATTGACATATTTACGTTACAGCATTGGGAACATGTCAAAGATGGAGACACATTGGGAGAATTCGAGAGACTATGTTACCGTAACAGCTCTCTTAAGCATTGCCAAGGAATTTACAATGAAATATGATTGCCATTGGGTGGATTTGCATATGTTAGGCTCGCTCTGCATGGGCAATCAGCGATGAGGCGCTTGCTGTCTTGCAGTTCAGTCGTATTTAGGCTGAATGGTCAAGTCAAGAGTAATCTTTTCCTATTTTCTGTTATCATTTCATCACCTTTATTGTGCTGTAGTCGATTAGGCACTCAGGCAACTTTTCTTCAGGTGCACGTCCGCAAACTGTGAGGCTGCCCAGTGGCTTGAGGAGTAAAGGCATTGAAGTTATCAAATTTTCATGGGTTTCTCAGTCACCTGATCTGAACCCAAGCAAAAGTTTAAAGAATACCCTGGAATGACGATCCAGACAATGTTTCCACTTCCTCAGCTAAGTGTGAGTTCATGGAGTTTCTTTTGGAAGATTGGGGTAGTACTCCTACAGAATTTCAGACACTGGTAGACTCTATGCAACTACAAATATAGCCTGTATTGGCTACACAGAGTGTCTTACCCCGTATATTGTGGATTAACCTGGGGTGCACAGCTCCTGCCTCCAGTGGCTACGGCCTACTAAATAATTCCCAGCAACAGGAGAGATTTGAATTTGAACCCCAAAATAGCTACTCAAGCAGTGGGTCTGGATCGAGTGAGTGAATCATTAAAAACACATAATAACTACCTCCCGTTTGGGGGTTCATGAATCCTCTTTGTCCCAGCACTAATGATTTCCCAGATATATCCAATGTACAAGGGGAAGGGATAGACCCGCTAACACAGATAATAATTTAAATTAATTTTTAATTCGTAACCTAAGTCCTTCAGATGAAATACAGGCCGCACGGCTCTCCAGGAATTTAATTACACACCCAATGTGCATAATATGTCTGTCTGGCGGACTGATTACAGTGGTTGGTGAAAATGATATAGATAGTCTGGGCACGGCGTTTTTTCCACGAAAGTGTAGCCCGACCTGACCGAATCTTCAGAATTGCAGAGCGACACAGTAAGGTGCGAGACTGAAAACCGCGCGGACTTTTGCTCCGTGCTGAGAGCGTGCGCTGCCGCTGATTTCTGAGGCCCGGGACTTTTGGATTTATGAGAGCGCTGCGAAAATAAGAATGATTTTTCCGCCCCCGGCATTTTCTGCGCCGCGTGAGCGGGAGTGTGATTGCAGAGGAGCGGTTCAGCCATGTGTGCCTGCCTGGCCACTGGTCACACATGAAGGCCCTGAGAACAGCCAATTTGCGGATCGTTCAGATATTTTTAAGTTCACATTACAGGCCTTAACGCTCAATTCAGATTGTTTGCTCGGATCCGATCTTTTTGCATTGACTGTCCGCATTCGTGTTTGTGATTGTGAGTGACGCATATCTGACGTGAGTGTGAACGGACCTCTGTCCTGAAAGAACCCGTATGCGTGCGCTAACAACAAAAAACATTGCGATACGTTCCCTCGAGTACAGCTTGAATGGAAGCATCTCCCCAAATATCTATTGAATAATCGACTTGTCTCACCACAGAATGCCGTCACTACTCTTGTCCTCCATTTTAAGTTAAATGCTGCCGACATCAAGTGATGACGACAGTGATCTGCACTGGTGCAGTGAATTGTGACATTTAAACAAGCACACGAATAATGATCTGACAGTGAAAGTACCCTAAGAAAAAATGTTCAGCCCTGCCTTGATGGGTCTTTATTAATTATTCGTAAGGAAACATTTTTCCAGCTGACAACGACCGTAAAACCTCACGCAGTGATATATTTCATGGACAGCTTCAAGCTACTGAATGGAAATTTTGAACTGGAACACTGAACACATTTAGTGGTGCTACAGGAATGTCATTACGTACACAACAACCATTTATAGCATCATAAACATTCAAGTATAATCCTGCTATACGTTTTCTACGGGTAACATAATTGTAACTGTCATTTTGATATCATTAATTTGGCACACAGACATATTTTTAACCTTTCTTACATATTTCTTGAGTTCTTTTTATTTTTATTTTTTACAGATTTATAGTGAGTGTGCTTTGTGCTTTTTACATTTGTACAATAATGACATAGACCCATATACCAATTCAAGATTATTAATTAGTTATCTTTAAGGGGAGAGAGTGGCCACCTGTGGAAAGCCAGTTGAGGAAGCTGTCCAGGACACTATGGTTACTATCACTATTCATTTTGAATTCATATGACACCATTTTGGATTGATTCCCAGCTCACATGTTTGTGTCAAAATGCATTAACCTTCAGCTGCTGTTAGCTTGGAAATGTAAAGCTCTGAAGACTATCAATCAGTTAAATTGGAGTTTGTTTCATCAGACGTAGTGTACTTGAATTATTCATAATAGAAATTGTGAGAGATGAGGTGCTATTGGGAGGTGCGTAATCAGAGCTGCTGTTTGGGGTTTGTTGGCCGTGGGCCTGTGTGACGGTGACTTTTAAGGGCCCATACACGTGTATGCATAAAAGCCTGGGTGTCCATAGATGCGTCCCTACTTCGTAAATTATGTTTAATATTAAGCAATTCATGTTTTAGCTCGACAGGAACTGAAAGCTCTTGACTTTGCTAATGGAGCTTGGCAGCCATTGTTTTAATTATGACCATAACTAAAGCTGTCGAAAAAGCGCTAAGTGTGGAATTGCAAAATGTAGTTAGATGGAATCGTGATGTCGGAAAAACGGAAATCATATTATCTGGTTCCAAAATGAAGCTTGGGAAATCACCAGGATTCAGTATCAAAGTGGGGGACTCTCAGATTGTTGCTAAAACATCTGTCAATTATCTGGGATGTGTCTTAGACAATCACCTTTTTGGGGAAAGTATGACTTTAAAAGCCATTACTAAAATAAACTAGAAGACTAAATTTCTTTCTCAAAAAAGCTTCATTTTTGGATAACGCAACACTACAAATGTGAGTAGGAGCTTTGATACAAAGCCAATTTGATTATGCTGCTTGCTCGTGGTATTATGGTCTACCTCAGCACATCAAACATAAATTTCAAACAGCACGAAGTAAATTGATCAGAGTTATTTTAAAGCTCCATCCTTGTACTTAATCTAGTTGATTCTCATTTTAAGGAACTTAAATGGCTTACAGTAGACAAAAGGGCCATGGAGATTACTATGAGGCTTACATACAAAATTGTAAATAACTCCGTACCAAGCTATTTGGTAAATTATTTTACTCGCATCAGAGACATCTGTAATTATGGAGCCGGGGGCAATCCCACTGATTTTGTCTCCTGTACATTCAAGAGCCTAATGGGGAAAAATACCTTTTTGTATAACATTACATACATTACATTTATTTGGCAGACGCTTTTATCCAAAGCGACGTACAAAAGTGCATTTCACTGTGGTTCACTGTGGCTGTGGTTCAGTGGAATAGACTTCCCTTTGAACTGAAATAATGTGCATTAGAGAATAATTTTAAGCTAATAAGATGGCTGTTAAATATTGTGTAACCATCATTGTTTTTATAATATAATCTGCCAATCTGCCAGTATGCTGTCTGTCCTGTGGTGAATGTATTGTTCGGTCACATCTGTTTGTATTGCATTAACTGTAGTGTAATGGATGTTTTGTCATGTCTATGTTTGAATGTTAGAGGACCACAATGGAAATAAGCCTGCTGGCTTTCTTGTGTTTCTATCCTCAACAGTTTTGAAAGGTTTACTGTCTGCTAGGCAGTCTTATGAAATCTCATTTTTAAATTGTCAAATAAATTCATTTATTCGTTCATTCAACTGACAGATTGCATGAAATCAATGCAGGGAACAGAAAATCTGCATATTTTATCATTTTTTGAGGCTGGGATGAATTCAGTGAAGAGAAATGATGAAAAGAGTTTTATGTGCAGAAATAGGTAACATTCTTATAAAATATTTATTCAATCTATGTGAAAGGATACTTCAAATACTCACCTACAGTAATCATAAATGTTATAACAATCAAATGAACCGTATTTTAAGTGAATGTGAAATTTAGGTGGCACCTACAAGAGGCCTCTTGATATGTGAAATATTGGGTAACCAGTAATTCAGAGCTGTGGATGGAAGCCCTGTGTGAAGTGACCTGACTTACATGTACTTCAAAAATAAATGGCTTACGTGGCACCCATTTTGGATAGAGCGACGTGGAGTAAATGAAATTCTCCAAAGCCCTCATCCCAGGAGTGGGGTGAACAACCCAAACACCGCAAATGCGAAAGTAATGCCGAAATTGCTTCTGAAACAAGTCACTAACACGATGACTGCACTATGAAATGTACAGTGTTAAATCAACTCTTACAGGTCCCTGTTGGACTCATATGTAATCTTTTAGAGTTGAATTAACACTGGACATTTTGCTGAGTAGTGCATTTCAGACTAGAGAAAGTTTGCACAGTAAACTGTTTTATCACCACCCTGTTCTATGTATATTAAAAATATGTATATGTATTTCACAACTGGTATTGGAACAAGGTAGCTCCTTGTCTACATTCAGCTCAAAACTATTTGAAATTTTTTTTTGGGATTTTCCCAACTGGAGCAAGTTTTTCTATTGCTGATGCTACAGTATGAGCTGCGTAGTTCGGTTTTGTGAAGCATACTGCAGAATAATAAAAAAAGCACTCTCTGGCTATTGCCTTATCGTTGGTCTGTTGCCGAGTGCTATTGAACTGGAGGAGAGCTGCGTCACCCTTTCTTTACCATTTGATAAAAGACTTAATGCGGTATCTTAAATTAAACAGAATCCAATACTCCTCGACGTGGTCTGCTGACACAGCTAAGAGCATTTGTATCAACGGCACAGTGCTTGTTGCTTCTTAAGAGTCCTTCTTTTTTCTTTTTTGTTCTCTCATTTACTTTTTACCATTATATCTTATATTGGTTAACTTTATTTGAAAAATGTTCCCCCTGAAGAGGAGGGACTGGGAGGTAGGAGGTGTCAGTTGGTGGTGGATAGCTGATTTGTGGGTGGTGGTGGGGGTGGGGGGTGTTTTAGGGAGTAAGGGGTTGTGGATGTGTGGCTGCATGGGAAAATGTTTTGCATAAAATCCATAAAACAAAGAGATAAAAAAGACATCAGTCTGAAAAGTGCAAATAGAATGATAAAAGCAGAATAATAAGAGCACTTTGCAAAAGGGAGATGGGATGAGATTAGAATAGCAAATGAAAGCAATAACCCAAACATACAAATTCAGGATAATAAAGAAAACTGTTAACCAGTGTACATACTTTTTCCGTCAGACTCAGACTATTTTTCTTTTCAGTTTGTTGTTTAAAATGTCGCCTTTTCAGTGACCCAGACATGCGCTGTGTAAAATCCAGGGAACCGGAAGATTGTAAAATGGTTGTTGGGGAGTGGGAAGGTGAGGGAGGGGTGGGGGGTGGGGTATTCAGTTCTGAGGGTAATATTTTTTCTAAATGATTTTCAGTGTGCGCTAAAAGGAATCAGACGCTGATCATGTGCCATAACCCCACAGCCGGGGGAATCGCGGTGCGGACTGTTCCGTGTCGTGGTCATGGCGTTTTGTGTGTGTGTGTGGGAGCGGCGGATGCTGCTGGAGTGTGTGGAGCATGCTCAGTGCCTCAGACCACGTCTCACCAGCATACTGGGGTCCTTGCTTCCAGCATACTGGGGTCCTTGCTTCCAGCATACTGGAGTCCTTGCTTCCAGCATACTGGGGTCCTTTGCTTCCAGCATTCTGAGGTCCTTTCTCCTTTCTTCACAACACACATGCCCTTAGGTCTCCATAGGTCTCCCATAGGTCTTCTATAGGTTTCCCATAGGTCTTAGTCAGAAGTTCTCTCTGCCACTGATCTGTTGCTTGAAGAGACTCGCTGGTGAGACACTGAAAGATTAATGTCTGTGTGGTGAAAGGTTTGGTTTAATCCAGATCTTGATTCCCTACTCCTGCCAGGAAAGATGAGGTTTCGATTCTGTATACATTTACTCACCTGCTCGTTGCATATAGGGTTCGATGGGTATGGACTGTATTGCCTGGGTGGTGTGGTTGCATGAATGTGAATGCCAATCTGATTCTGGTGTGCCTCAGGACGTTATGATTGTTGCTTGACAACATGCCTATTTGATCTGGAGGGTCATGAGTTATAACTCATCAAACACATGTGACCTCCTTTAATCTTTTTTTATGTATTCACATCCATTCTGAAATTTATTTCAAATCCCTTTTGAAAAAAAAACAAACAAAAGATATTTGTATTTAAAAAAACACATGAATAACAGCCTCTACTCAAAACTGGCCCATCTCCATTGTGCTAAAAAGGAATTAATCACTAGGTGCAGCTCTCACATGGATTTACTGGAAATTATTCAGTGCACTTTTACTCTGAATTCATTCTGTGAGGTGGTGGATTTGCATAGTTCTAATGATGGTCATCGCCTGTGACAGTTTTAGGCATGAGTGCCGTATTCCTCGACACTTCCTTCGTATACTCCTCGACACTTTAGGATATAATTGGATGCTCCACGCCTGTGCATTGAGAAATAATGACTGCAGGAAAAGCTGCCGATAACAAATGCATGGCTTGATCTTTGCTTGGGGAGTGCAGTAAAACAAGAATGATATACTTAATAAAGGTGAGAAATCTGTACAAAAGTAATTTTTTGTCCATGCACAAATATGCAGCAAGTAGCTTGGTAATGCTGTCATCTTCTTCATTGTTTTTTTTGACATTCTTTAATAATATCTACACTGGATTCTACTGGCTCTGTCAGCAGAGGCCTTATTAAGAGTATATACCATATAATGACATATGTGCTATAAGGAAAGTCAGCAGGTGAGTTTGCTAATGCTACACTTCTGTCCTCTGTAACGGCATGGAATCGAATCTTGTGTGTCCTTCTGTGAAGTTACAGTGGCTTTCATAAGGGATGCAAATATTATTTGTGTCCTCTGGATGTTATGACTGTTTTCTCAGAAATTCTTATTAAAAGGTATAAAGCCTTAACAAAGTGGATAAAATTCAAGGTGGTGGTTTCTCAAATTGCCTGGATGTTATATTCATCCCTTCTCGAAAAAAATAAAAAAATTTATGGTGAAATGTTTTTTTCCCCCCACATTTTTCACATTATTCACTATTGATAATCTAAAGTAAGTTTAGTTGCTCTATGTATGCTCTATTGATACTATGTGATTTCATTCAAGGGTGTTGAACCTGGGGTGGGAGGGAAGTACTGTAGGTAGCTGTTTAGGGGATATATTTAATTTGATTTTATGTACTTTTTGTGATCTTGTGATTTTGTGAATTAATATAAAGAGGTTGTTGGAGCAATGTTTTTTGTTGATGTAGCCTGTGGCTTCTGAGCGACAGAAACCTCAACATCCGTTGCAAGATGGTGTCTGTTAATGCTGCGCTATGCCAATGTCTCCTCCACAGGATTACGAGGAGTCGACCCATCTTGAGCAGTTTGTGACTCGCTTCCTGCTGAAGGAGACGACCAATCAGCTTCAGTCCCTCCAGAGTTCTCTGGACTGTGCTATAGAGACCACTGCTGAGCAGACCCGCCAGGACAGGCAAGTGACCCGTAGTTACGCAAGTACAAGAATGCTGCTTACTTTAGCGATTGATGAATGTACACGAGCTTGGGGGCCATATGGGATAGAGGCCAGTTTTTTGTGTGTGCCCACAATAACAGACTGTTGACTCAGGTTATAGAAAGGCCCATCATTTATCTGTCAATCAAATGTGCTGCCTCCAAGGGCTGCTCCACGTGCCTTTCATTTCATTGCGATGTGCCTGTGCAACCCTGCCGATCAAAATGGCTGCATCTAATCGCTTAATGGCTCAGGATTAAGCCTGTACGTGACACTGAAGACCCGATTAGGGACTGCCATACGAGGTGTATCTCTGTTTTTATACAGTTAGCAAATGACATGGAGTAAGCGAGGCGAAGCACATAGCCTCGAGGGAACTGGCTGTGCTTTCTAGCCGCTAAATATGGCATTAGCATCAGCCGCCAACACTCGTTTCGGGAAGCGGGCGCGCACGTGGTGCGCACACACGAGGAGGTCCGCGATACGCGCGCATTATTCGCTAATGAGCATTTAGAAAATGTGTAATTACCGAACGTCCCCACCGCCGCTCCGCGTGTAATGAGTCAACCGTAGCTGTTTACTTCGCCCACTCGCGAATCCTGATGCCGAGCATCTGAATTTCCGAATCCCCTCGCGGGAAAACAAGCTGTTACAGTGGGCGCCGTTCCCGCGGGTTGATGCGGGCCCTCTCTTCCGCGACGGCGGCCGAGCCGCCAACGTTAGCTGTGACTCACCGGGCGCAGGATGAGACGCGAGCGCGCGGGGCGCCGTACCACGCGGCGCCTGTTCCCGGGTCTGGAAATTAGCATCGGCGGCTGCGGCTGAGGAACGGGCGTTTCTTCTGGCGCCTGGAGGATCGCGTTTCAGGGCAAGGAGCGGACGAATTGGCTCGCAGTGCCTGTGGGCTGCCTGGCCATCTGGCACAGCTGAGGCCCGCAGCCCTCATCGTTATTTTCCACCATGAATGAAGCTCGCGCAATTTATTTTTTTTGTGGGCGGCAAATCCCAGACTGCATAAAGTGTTCACTATCTACAGCCGTATTCATTAAGTATCGAATATGCTGTACGTGCAGTATCTAGAATTGGTTGTCAAATTTAGCATATAAAATGGCATAAATAGGGGTATGGTATTTGACGCAACAACAGATTTGTGTGCATCTGCATGAAGCATAAATTTACAAAGAATGTATGAAACAGCAACATGAGTAATGAAAAAAGGGAGAGCCTGTGCTTTGGGACTTGTCTGAAGTCATCCTGTAAGGTCCAGAGAGCAGCGATGTGAGCGCGTCTGACTTCTCAACCGTAAAGCACTTTAAATGACTCGTTTTCCCACTTTCACAAGTCATTTGAGCTCTGCAGCTTGTTTATGGGCTCCCCTCAGGGGTCAGCCCCCAAAGCTTTCATTCCAGCTCTCTCTGGGATCAGAACGCTTTTTAAAATATGTCACAATCCTGATGCACCATGCCTCTCAACTTACAGTCATGGATTTATGCCAGTGTTGCATTTTTTGCGGTGTCAGCACAATACAATGTGTTATTTGAGTTATGCTTTCACTAAAAAACTATTGTTCATTGAAAGCTATTGTTTGCATGCCCATGTAATACCCTGTTAAATTCATTGCCCAAAGTTTTTAAGACATAGTCATGGTGGCCAGTCTATATCAGGACCTTCAGGACTCTCATTGTGTTTGTACTAGTGTATCATTCATACTGTGTTCATTACATAACAGATGTTGTCTGGAGAATCTGGACAATGAACCAACTGCAGCTTGTTCTTCCACAGAATGTATTTGTTAAAAATCATTTAGACACATTGAAGTTATATGAATTCAACAAATGATCAGTGCTTTACATTCAATAATAATAATATTAATAAAGTGTATATTTATACCACAAAATATAATATTTTAAAAAAAATTTGTTTTCATTTTTAGGTTAGGTTTTAGGTTTCTGCCTTTCTGATGGTATTAAAAGTGACCAACTGCAAATTGGAAGGTCTACGGGAGAAATATTGTGCAATTCCATCTCAGATGTATGTTTTGAAAAAAAGAGGCAATTTTGGGCAAAACAACACAAAACAGTAGTGCTCATTTTTTCAGTCTCGTGGTCCACTCTTGGTATATGCTCTGCATCCGATGGGTCTAAAGTTGAGCCCAGAACAGACTGAAACGGTGGAATCCATCCTCTGTTCTGTCTGATGTGTTTAGCCGGGCTCTTTCTGAAGCTGCGTGTTTCCGGTATCCATGGCGAAGCATGCCCTATAGTGACATTTTACATTCATGATGCGATACGCGGAACACAACTCACCCTTCCGGATTAAGACTCATGCCCCTGGACTCCTTAATGGAAGAGCATTGTTTAATGAAATGCAAGCTCCTCACCTTAAAGCAAACTCTTTTAAAACGTGTGAATAGACCTACAAACTGTCATTCTGAGAATTAAGAGTATATTAGAAATGTTTTCAGAAATATCGCCTTTTTTGATAATGGACCCCAGGGAAAATATTCAGACAGAACATGCCGTGTAAACGCCAAATCATTGACCCCTGCAGGGCTTAACAATTAGCACATGGTATGCCCAACCAAACACCTCCACTGGGTTTTACTTTGTTATGAGACCACCCAAAGACCACAAAATAGAAAGTAGGAGTATAGCGACACATCGATCCAGATCGACATATCAGTTCAAAGGGCAACAATATGATCCAGCCGTTTCAAAATCATAGCAAAATATTCATTTAAATGTCCATAATCTTGTGGCGGTCTCTGCCAACACGGCCAACATTACTGTTAACGTTTCCGACTGAAGCTCATCATCGCTCGTACAAGTTCTGTCTTTCCTTCCGATACACGTGATGTCGATAAGATTTTGCAGAGAGTGCAAGATCTTAACGACACCTTATTTTGATTGCATGCGTACTATGTAATAGTGCTGTGTTTGCTGGATCAAATATATTGATTGTTTCAAATGATATCAGATCATTTTGGATCATATTGCAGCCAAATTAAATAAGGAACCATTGCCTGAAGAGTAGAAATCGTATGGAATCCTATGGTGGTGAAGCCTGAGGTTTACACCACTGATAGAAGGGGGAGCATACACCACACAGGTAGAGAATGAGCCTGGCGTGAGGCTGAGCCAGATTCCTTTTATGTTAAGAAGTCTATGTTAAGAAGCCACTGCGGAATTCTTTTTTTATTAAATAGCTCAGTCCGGTTTTGGATTTATGCCAGTGAGACAGGATTACACAAGAAACTCATGAACAATCTAATCTGTATAGTGCTGAGGGGGATATTGCCAACGTACATATATCAGCTATTGGTGCCATTTCATTATACAATATGGCCATATTAAATGTAAAGAAAAGTACTACTCAGGCTGAGCACTATGTAAACCTTTTGCGCACTTGAAAGTAAATCAATTTATTATTTAAATTTTTTAAAATAATAACATTAGTTAATATGAGTGCCTGTGACAGAGGGTGCTTGCCATGGGGAAATGTCACTGGAGATTTCCGCCTGTAATGGACCGCAAGTTGACCTGTAGTTGCTTGTTGTGCAGTGCTGAATATCGGCTGTAGTTATCACCTCACTTCGAAAGAAGGCTGCAAACCCTAAGGGGATCCAATATGATGCCTATAAAATGACAACAGTTGTTGGTGTATTTGAAAGATCACACTCTTTTCTGGAGGCTGTGACTATGTATAGCACTTGCCAAGCAACGGAACTTGTGTTGTTTTCTGAATCCTGAAGCAGATGTTCTCACACTCTCTGAAGTAGTATCGAAGTGATGTTCTGTAAAAGTGAGAAATATTTGAGAAAACAACTTAAAAGACAACCTAAAGGCATCCTCAATCTGAAGGCGTCTCTCTTAAAATTGTGATATTGCAGACCCGAACAGGAATCCATCAAAAGGACCTATTAAATACGTGAAAAATGAGCTACTTTTGCAATGAGCTGTTAGGCCTCAGATACCATACCGAGCAGTTATTTTTGTGCTCATATTTTCAGTGATTGAATATCCACCCATATCAGCACTCACATCTTTTTTTTCTCGTCTTTATATATACCAAAAAAGAGACCCAGCTCAAAGTACTACCTCATTTTTCCGTAAGAATGTACTTAGCACCGCACTCCTGCCTTTTTCTTTCCTGGTGAGTCATTCCTCCAGCTTAAATTGGAGCAGCCGTAGGGTACAGCATGCAAAGCCCTTTCATTTCTCTGATGGCTGTATGTGTGTGGGGAGTGGCGGGGGTCGGGGGGGGGGGGGGGGGGGGGGGCGGTATACGGGCTGGAAGAAATAAGGGGTGTAATTTACGCATGTCTAGCCGCCTGCTGTATTTCACTTGCAGACAAGGGCCGGTGAAGCCTGAGGTGCTGCCGGTTCAGTGGCCTGGAAGGCGGTCGAATCGGAGGCTTCAGAGGAATAACAGCCTGTCTCCTAACAACCCGCTCCTCAGCCTCACCAATTCAGGTCGGCTGGTCCTTCGGCTTCCCTGCCTGCCTCAAAAGGGCCAGTTCTCTGCTTAGGCCCCGGAAAATACAGTATCTATAATACAGCAGAGCCTGTAGACTGCCTCTCCTTGCCATGTATATGCTACACATACCTCTTTTTTCCTTTCCCTGAATATATTTTTGTGCACTTCAGGGGCATTTATAAAATGCCCTTATGCAAACTTAGATTCTTAATCGTTCGATACAATCCATATATAAATATATTTACACATTGCGTATACCGAAGCAATTCAAGTTAAGTGCCTTGCTCAGGGGTACAATGGCAGTGCTCCACTTGGCAACTGAACCTACGTTGGCCTTGCAGGCCCAGTTCCTCAGCCATTAAGTTGCACTGCCTCCCCTGAACGGTTTTTCATTAACATGGATGTGCAGTTCTTTTGTTGATATATTTTTAGGTAGGACCTATAAAATATTTCACCCAGTCACGCTGCTGCTGTAACTTTACCTGTCTCCTCGACCACGCTATAATTACACTGGAGGCAGTCCCAGCAGCCATTTTTAGTTTTACAGAAGAGTCTGTAATGTTCTCATTACACTTTAATGTCTAGACCTGGGTGTTTGGTTTCTGAAAATGTTTGAGAAGGAAAAACAGGGTCAGCAGAACGTCAGTGTCGTATGGCCCTTATATCAAATACATCTTGCTTCTCTGATTGGTTCACACATATTCAATCTCACTGAAACAGAAGACAAGCAGCAGTGTGTTTGGGGTGTGCTATTGCAGTGGTTCTCAAACTCGGTCCTGGGGTACCCCTGTGTATGCTGGTTCTCATTCCAACCTCAACAGCTATCCCAGAATTTTAACAAGCTGTTAATTTTTCTTAATTAGGTGCTTTTCGTGTTTTAGAGCTGGGGTCCCCAGTTTTATCCAGAAAGGGCCAGTGTGGGTGCACACACCTGATCCTGATTCTACTAATCAAGGGGCTTAGCAATGACTCTAGTGATTGATTAGTAGAATCAGGTGTGTGCACCCACACTGGCCCTTTCTGGAACCCCAGCTCTAAAACATGAAAATCACCTAATTAAGAAAAATTAACAGCTTGTTAAAATTCTGGGATTGCTGATGGGGTTGGAATGAAAACCAGCATACACAGGGGTCCCCCAGGACCGAGTTTGAGAACCACTGTGCTATTGGAACCAAAAATGACTCAGTCCTCATCTGGCATAAATGAGGCAGATGTTTTTTTTTCCTCTGACATATTTATTTTGCCAGGTCTTTATGACGAAGACAATCAATGGATGACCCAGATCAACAGACTCCAGAAACTGATTGACCGCTTAGAAAAGAAGGTACACAGACCTATATAGTTTTTTTTAAATTTAAAGGGATTATATCCATATTTATTTTAAATTATATTAATGAGTGACTGATGCATAGTGAAATATTTAGAGATGAATTAACAGTGGAGGTTGAATTAACTGTGTGGTCCAGTGCATTGATTACATATTTAATCAAATTTACAGCACATGGCCAAATGTATGTGGACACCTGACATCCAACATCTCATCCAAAATTATGGGCATTAATATGGAATTGGTCCAACCTCTGCTGCAAAAGCAACCTCTGCTGTTCTGGGAAGGCTTTATACTATATTTTGAAGCATTGCTGCAGGGATTTGCTTCCATTTAGACAGAAGAGCATTAGTGAGGTTGGGCACTGATTGGGCTATGAGGCCTGGCTTGCAGTTGGCTTTCCAACTGATCCCAAATGCTTTGGATGGGGCTGAGGTCCGGGCTCTATGGAGGCCTGTCAAGTTCTTCCACACTGTTCTCGACAAAACTATTTATATATGGACCTCGCTGTGTGCCCGGGGGCATTGTCATGCTGAAACAGGAAAGTGCCTTCCCCAAACTTGTAGAAGTGCAGAATCATCTAGAATGTGATTTTATGCTGTAGCATTAAAATTTGCCTTCACTGGAACTAAGGGGCTTAGCCCAAACCATGAAAAACAGCCCCAGACTAAGGGGTGTCCAGATACCTTTTTTCATGTAGTGCATGTGTAATCAAATTTTAAATTAAATATTTTGATTTGTTGAGTTGTCCAGTCTACTTGTGATTGCAGACCAGTGTCTGGGCAGAGCAGATTTTTAAATGTGTACTAGATTTCCTTTTCCCTGCCAGTTACCCTACCCATCTCTATCCCTCTCTCTCTGTTTCTCCCCCCTCCTCCATCTCACACTCTCGCTGGGTAATGATTGCTGTAATTGACCATTGGGGGAAACTCCATTAGTTGTTTCAAATACAGCGGGGAAAGAAAAGAAAATGCAGTTTTTCTTCAGTTGCCCGAACTACTTGAGTTGTAGACCAGTGTGTGGGCAGAAGACATTGTAAAAGTTATGCTAGTTGCCAATTTCTTGCCAGTTATCCTACCCACCCCTCTCTCTGTCTCTCTCTCTCTAACTCACTCTTTCTCTCTTTCACTCTCTGTCTCTCTTTCCCACTTTCTGTCTCTCAGATACATAGGTATACAAGGCGCATAGAGTGTCCTGTTCTTCCTACTGATGGGTCTGAAAGCATACATTGCTGTATATTTCCGAGCCATTCATTTGTCATGACCTGAATCCTAAATTTTCACAGGAGCTTCGAATTGAACCTGTTGAAGAAGAGGTCTTGGAGGGCACCACAAAAGCGGTAACTATTCCAGACAAATATTTACTACAGTATTCACCCTAGCTCAGTTTATAATTAACCACAGTGGAGAATGCTATAACCTCCTAAGACTGCAATTTATTTTTGTCCCCTGTAAGGGACAAAAGTATCTGGTCTTCATCTCAAGAGCCATATATTTTGCTACGTTGAAATTCACACTACTAGGAACATTCAATAAAAATAAAATGATTTCATTTTTTTTTTGTCATCCAAGACAGTTCGTTAATTTTAATTTCTGCTGAGTCTCAGGAGGATAAATAAACGCAGAAATTTTATCAGTTTTATCTCCTGATCTTCATATATTGAGTAGATGTCTTCATTTAAAAGACATCAATGTCCTACTGTACACAGAAAAAATTACTGGTGTTAAATCAGCTGATTACTACTATTGCAATTAAAAATACTCAGAGTTGATATCGGAGTTGATTTTACACTGAACATTTTACTGTGTGATTGTGTGTCAAATGAGGATGAATGATGAATGATAACTGAAGAAGCTGAAGAAAAGGATGCAGAGAATAGAAGATAAATTGTGTACAAAGACAGGAGAGTTAGGAGGACACAAAATGGCTGGACTAATACAGGGAGGAGTCACCAAATGATGACTGTATGTTCATTATATCTATATTGAATTTTATGACAGCTGTGGTGAATTAGGGGGTCTGTGTCAAAGAACATATGGACTCCTAATACGGGGATGACAGTCAAAAGACCTGGAGATGACTTCTCCCAGCAAAGTCATGTGACTGGTTGTTTTTACAGAGCTTATGTAGCTCACTGTTCATTCTATGGTAGCTCAGTGTCCTGTCCATTCTGCTGTAGTACACTGGCCACAGAAATGGCTGTCTAGTTTCTTCAGCTAGTCCTGTCAGCCTGCAAAGAACTCCAGGACATATGAAGGACTGTCATTAAGGGTTATAAATTGTCACTTGTTGCGAAGATTCTAGAAGGCTAGTATTCAAACCTCAAGTCCATGTAATTTTGTATGAGAGCATAATGTATCAGAGCAAGAATAATGAACAATGTCTGGCTTTTTCTTAAAAAAAAGGGAATGATATCATTAGTAATAGACATGCGTTTTGCGGGTGGGAGAGAAGGGATGGAGAGCAAGAAAGAGAAAAGGCAGGCATACTTTAACAAGCCCAGTAATATATTACTTTATTTCATGGTTGAAGAAACAAATGAAAGGCAGAGATTGCCTTTGATTGACAGTCAGGACAGCGCGGAGTGAGAAACTCATTATCGCAGACGCTGCATCGCAAACTCACCGTAACAAATGGCTTATCGCAAGCGCCAGTCGCTGCATCACGAACCCATCATCAAGTGAATGACAGCTCTTCATAAACTCTACAGCTGAGCAACGACGCACAGACGCGATCGCTTCATCAGAAACGCACTGTTACTGTAACAGCAGCTCACCACAAATAAGCAGGGCAAGGTGAGCCTGATTGACATGTCATTATGGTTCATTATGAATACTCCAGCGCACTAGCACAGAGGCAATAAACTGACAAGCCTAAATAAATAATTTAATTTATTACTGATGCAGAATTATCATATATGACGGCTACTGTAATTAATTAATAAAACCTGTCAGTTCTTTACTCAGTATAGAGGACAAATTGCACTGCGGTTTCAGCAAAGCCGAAAAAACTGCTTTGCAGTCGCAAATCACGATTTTATCGGGATCACATGACAGAGCTACTTTGAGCGCTTACATCACGCTTACATCACATGTGCGCTAGCTTGTGGAGAGGTCAGTGGTGTCCCTGGGGACAGAGCTTTCACTTCCCATGCTTTGACACTCGGGCATCTCTGTCACTGTGCTCGGTGTCGCGCTGTGATATGTATCAACTATCGTTATGTCACCGCTTACACAGACTGACAGCTCGTACAGCCCTGTTTAAACGACTGGGGTTTTAGACTTTTAGAGTGGAGGAAGCGCCTGTGCTCGCGTGCTCGGTTTGCTCGTCTCAAAGCAAGAGCGATCTCTGATCGGTTTTCCCCCTGACGAAATGCTGGCATTTTCCATCATGGGCTTACGGGGCGGAACTGATCCGAGGTCAGCGCTCCTGCTCTGAGGCGCTGTGTGTGAATCCCCAGCCTGACCCGAAGCCCGTTTGCCCTGTGCTTTGTTTGCCTGTTCCCGCGCAGCACATCCTGATAGTGCAGCGGCAGCTCTCCGTGCTGGAGGAGGAGCTGGAGGAGTTCCGCCTGGCGCTCCGCCAGTACATCGAGTGCTCCAGCACCCAGACCGGCTGCCTGCAGTGAGTTCACACACGGGAGCGCGCCTCCTCAGCTCCCGTGTGGGAGCGCGCCTCCTCAGCTCCCGCGTGGGAGCGCGCCTCCTCAGCTCCCGTGTGGGAGCGCGCCTCCTCAGCTCAGCTCCCGTGTGCCTTTCTGAACGCGAGCTGCAGCCGCACAAAAGGGCCTGGCGAAGGCAGACTGTGTAGCATGTGATGGGCTTTCATTATTTGCACCGTTGACCTTGTCTGTTCTGGTGTTTAGTGCCCCAGAGTTCCTTCCTGTTCTGCCTAGGGAGGAAACCGCTCCTGTTCATTGGGTAGATTTCTTTTGACAAGGTGTGAGTCTGTGTACAGGGTTTATAGTGTTGGCCTTGGCACTTCATTAAAAAGTTTGTGTAATATTTTTTAGACTGTGCCTAGATCTTGAACTAAAAAATGAAGGACATTTTAATTATAATCTTGCGATGAAGTGAGCACAGAAAGCATGCAGTGTAAAGAATCCGTTCAAATTTTTGTTGTAAAATCTGTTTTACTTTTATGGGGTACAAGAAGATATAATATTAGCAGAATATGACTAACAAATTAGCTTTGACACCTTGAGATACACCACAGGCACAAACTCCAGTTGGAGAGATGAAAGTGACACGTCCTGAGAGCTAAGGGTGAAAAAATAAGCTGTGATGTTTCTGCCATTAGTTTGAAGAATGTTTTACTACGGTTTCTTGGGTAATATCATATCTTGATAATAGTCTCTTGTTAAACTCTCCCCTTCCGCTGTGGGAATCTGCAAAGCAGTGTGTTTGGAGTGTTACATAACGTAGCATAACATTACATAATGACAAGAACAGGCCATTCAGCTCCACAGTGCCCGCCTTTTTCCTGACTGAACGCGTTGTGCACAGTGGCACCAGAGAAGCGTACTGCCCTGTCTGCACTGACCCCAATCTCAGACACGCACGTTTGCTCAGGCCTGGGGTCCCTGCAGTGTGGGCTCGCTGAAGTCCTGTCTGGCATTCTAAAAATGTGTTTGCATAATCTTAATAATCCTTTTTCTTTTGCTCAAATGGCTTTTGGAAATTCATTTTGTTTTCCATGAATGAGTGTAGTATGTTGAAGCATTAGAATTTCCTGCTAATAAGGATTTTATTCTGAGAATTTGTGCTTCTGCAGAACTGGTTCATTTTAAAGGAAAGGTCTTTACATTGATTAAAAAATGCTTTACACTGAGTGAAGTATTTAATTCTAGTTACTGTGCGGTTGTGTCCTTACATTCAAATAAGCAACGGACACTTAACTATTTTATTCTTACATGTCATATGTTCCATTGTTCCATTTCTTGAATAAATAAAAAAATATTGCTTATTTCTATAGTTGTTATATATTCAGGAAACTAGATAGCAGTTGGCTTAAACACCGCCCCCCCCCCCCTGCCCCCTAGCCAGTTTATGTGTTGTTAATAAAAAACGTAACAAATTGCTTTTCCTTTGGCAGTGTTGCTGTCCAGAAGCTCTCCAACGAATCCCGCTTCATGCTGTATGAGTTCTGGGAGCACAGCAATGTATGGAAGAAGTACGTATGTTTGCCAATTACACCTACTCATGACAACTGCTTGCATCAGTTATGATCAGAATAAGTGATAGATTTCAAATACATTTTAATACCACTTATGAATCTGCATTCGTTATCTACTCATTTATTCAAGTTTTTCCTTTAATTTGTCACCCGCCTATGTGTGTGTGTTTGTGTGTGTGTGTGTATATATATATATATATATATATATACATACTGTATCTGTCTTGTATTACCAGGAAGCATAAATAATAAAGCAGAACATGAATAGAATCTTTTTTGGTGTCTGGTTTGTCTTTGCAGTCATCTTCAGACAAACTACAGCAAAACCTTCCAGAGAGGCAATGTTGATTTTCTGGAGACACCAGAGATCATGACCACAATGCTGGTTCCAGGTACAGTATGACACTCAAGTCCATATCTGAATCAAGGGGAACCCACACTGTTAAAGTTCAGTCTACTCAGATGGTTTGAGAAAACCAATGGTCTTCAACCAGGGAAGCTTACTCTATTCAAGCATTTACTGGTCTTTAACTTTGGAGTGAAACTATTTTTTCTTATGTTTAATTGAGTTGTGAAAACCTATTCCATTGTGAATACCCCTACAACTCAATTAATTTTAAATGTATGTTTTGCAGTCTATTTATTACATTATACACTGCTATGGAAACCTAGACATTATACATTTTCTAAATAGATGCACAATGAAACCAAAGTGTATAATTTGATTTTATGTGAATTTTTCATAATTGAATACAAAGCTTAGTTTTCTATTGCATCAGAGTGCAAAGCACTTTTTCACAGCAGTGCACATTTAAAAATAGCCCCCTGGCACTCTAACGGAAGTATCAAGAAGTATCAAGCTATTAACTTTGATTTCAAAGAGGATTGATTTCAAAATGAATGTACTGTAGAAGTAGCATCTGTATAAATACTTCTGAGAATAATCATCCCACGATAATGATTTCATAATGGCTTGTGATCTTTCAGAACTTTTGATTGCGGCTGTCTTACAATATGGCAGGTTGCTTTGAATAATGTCGTGCTTCCTGACCTTGGATATCTGTGCCTGCCAATGTTCTTGAACTACCTTTAATGACACTGAGTGGTGTTAAGAGCATTATAAACGGTTTCATGCAGTACTGTGAGGCACTTAATAAGAAAATGTGTGCATATTCACAAAACCCTCCCCCCTAAGTGAAATGTTACCATGTGATTTTAACACAGGTTTCTTTTTTTGCAGCTTCATGGTGGGTGCTGAACAATAACTAGATGTGGGTGCTTTGGGATGCCAGAGTTAGTCAGGGGCCTGTAGTCATAGTTGTAGTTTTCTGTCAGAAACGATTAGGCTCTTGGAACTGCACCTGATGTTTACTGTGAAACATGGTGGACACATCAGACATGTCTCATCTTTTGTTTCCTTGAGATCACTTGTACCACTAGATGTTACATTCAGATAAAGGCTCTGCTCAAGCAGGGGTGTTTTGAGGAATGACCTTTTGTTATCAGTTGAAGATCTGAAATTCTCATCATATGGTCTGATATAGTACACATTGTGTTGGATGTATATGTAACAGTACTTGTTGAAACCATTTGTGGCGGTGCTTTTGAGATAAACTACCTAAATATCATCTGCCCACCATAACATGGATTTGTACTTTGTAGCAAACCATACAAGTTACTGTGTACAGTTAGTATAGTCATAGTCTTCAGTCTTTTAAGTTTGTAGATGAATTTTATCATAAATAAAAAAATATTTTATTGTCAACTTCTTCATTTTGAGTGACTGAATACTTGATGGTTTTGACCTCCTTAAACATGGGCTCAATGGAAATGAGTATAATGAGCCAATAAGGTTGAAATGGTCATGAATAGGTGCACTAATTATCTGAACACCATTGCAATAAGCTGTCAGTCAGAAGTGTGTTTCTCGGTTGTGATGAGATAACGGAAAAGGAGCGCTTTGATGTGTGGAGTTCTGCTGGAGGGAACCTGAGACATCAGGCCATTCCCAGGTAGTTCTATTCAAGGTGAGGATGGCCATAGACAGACATAATATTAACTGTTATAACAATATCCTGTGAAAATAATCCAATAACAATAATAATATGTTTTTTTGTGTATTGCCTTCTCTGAACCTATTCTACTATACAAGTACATTAGCACAGACATTCACAAGATCCATTGTGATTAGGAATGATCAGATATAATACTGTACTTTATATTGTATTCCTCCAGGTAATAACTGTTGACCCAAACAAATGGGCATGTACTTACAACATATTGTCAACACATCGGATATATGCATTGTAAATTTCATCACATTATAAATACTCTTCTTTAAATGATACACATTCATTGCATTGTATTGCATAATATCACTATGGAATATGCCAGTAGCTTACCATTTAACCACCCTATGTTTCAGTCATGTATTTTTTAGCAGTCTCTGCTAAGCTCCACACTGTATGTTCTTTGTCTGTAAGGTAAACACAGTTTCAGAACTCCTCCTGTACTTTAACCTGTGTTCATGTAATCTGTGGTGTTCCCACCTCCCCAGTTTGGTTTAGATGTTGATGCTGTGCCTTAATTTGTGCATCACGCTCCTGGTAATCTTCATAAGAATTTTATTTATCCCTTGAGCTGGTTCTGCTGGAAATTAATTTTGTTTCAAACATTAACTTGGACAAACACAGAACTCTTTTAGTTGTGAGGACTTCATAAATCAGCAAAATCCTCATTTGATGGTTGTCGTGGGAGATGATTAAGAAAATTGTTCATTAATTGTGACAGTGGAGACATGGCAGTTGAGGGAGAGGAAAAGATATTTACACATTACTGCCATCTAATGGCCTCAAATCTAATATCCATTGTTTTTGGATTTGGTCTTTACCTTCAACAAGAAAAACTACCTTACAATTTGATGTTTTGCTCATGTGAATGGTAAATTATAATTAAATTTGGTATCTTAAAAATAATAAGCTTACTTTATATAGAATGCCAGTGAACACCATGTCCTAGGCATACTAGCCTAGCGGCATATTTGCCATGTTAGCTAACTATACTGCCACAGAAGCATAAAGGGAGTCCAGGAGGTGCCTTACAGAAGTATGGCGTGTTCCAATGAGGTTTTCTTGTAACTTAGATTTTTTTTCAGTTTGCATATGTTTTTCTGATTTATCTATAAGTTTATGTTTCGTGCACTTCAGGTCCAACGCACGTTGTGGCATGGGTCATGTTGGTGCTATAAAAATAGGGAGTGAAAACAGCAACAGCTAGCACAATAGACACATTAGATGTATAATTCATAATTTTTTTTCATTCAGCTTTCTTATGATCTGGTCAGCCTGAATAGACACAGCTGACGTGTGCTTAGCTATAGGACAGTAGTGAACACAGCTGTCTAACTGTTGCATACTGTTGCTGAACTGATGAGACCTATGTGACATTATCTTTTTCAAACAGTGGCCATCTTTATTACACCATAGAAAATTCCTAGAAAAAGATGGGGAAATTGTAAATATAGTCATCTTTAACAAACTTATACAATACAGTTACCTGAGGAAACGCTTCATGTTTTCAGAAGTGGATAAGATTACCTTAACAAACATGTGCGTGGACTAATGCTCCAGATTGATAAGAAAGTTAGGCAACTCAAAACCAGTCAATTTATAACTAGGCAAATTTATATTTCTTGCTGTAGTGGTGTTTTCGTACCACGTAAAAGACACTTATGTAAGTTGTTTTGTCTAAAAGTGGATATTAAATGATAAAATTGTAATTATATTTCTAAAATGACAATATTAATGTATATGTTGGAGAACACTGACAATCTGCAGCACAACAGGAGGCCTGATAGCACTGTACTGAACCTGGCGAGAACTGCTTCACATGTGCAGCTATTAAGGAATGGAGAACTACAGTATTTGCGCAGAAGAACCAATGGCAGCTGCTGTCACTGATGAAGAGGCAACAGTACCAGCCAGAGATGTCGACAGTGGAAGAAATGGAGAGAGGTCTGATCTGTGGATTCCCAAAAGACCAAATCAGCATACAAATTTGAAAAGAGGGAGTTCTGAGAAACCTAGAGACTGAAGAAACTGGCTGCTGAAGAGACGACTACAAAGGAACAAACGGCCGCAGTGAACTATGAGCAGGGTGTAGCTGAAGATGAAAAGGAGGCAGCTATAATGGATAAAGAACAAGCACTTACAATGGACAAATTGAAAGTGGCTGTAATGGACACAGTGGAAGCAACGGTTATAGATGAAGAGGAGGCAGCCTTAATGGAGAAAGAATAATCTGTGAGGGACGAAGCCGAAGCAGCAGTAATTGAGAAAGGGGAAGTGCCTGTAATACATAACCCAAGAGCCACTTTAATGAATGAACAGGGGGAGAGATACAAGATGGCGGCTCCATCCATCTCCAATAAGTGAGGAGCAGGCCAGTGTGTGAACATTATTGCCGTTAAGGCGCAATGCGACTCAGACGCTCAAGTACCAAAAGGTGCAAGGCGATGGTCGCTGATAGCATTTTGGAAAAGGATTTGCAGATGCCTGAGGTGCTGGGGAAAGAGAATTGGGGGATCCTGTCTGTCCCTCAGCAGGAGATCAATGAGAGGCAATCTGCTGTTTCCCATTTTAAAACAATAAGACATGGTCCTCCAGTTACATATTTGTGCTTGTTGAAATGGTCATCAGTACACAAGAATAGAATATATACAAGTAGCTGGAAACTCTATTGAAATCTGTTAAAGATATAATTTATGAAGGATTCTGTAGTTGTTGTTTTTTTCCACCCCCACGGAATCTTTACTTTTGGTACACCAATACTGCAACATACATCTGTTGCAAGATGGTTTTAATTCTGATTCGTGTCTGAGGATACAACACATTCATTTTTGGATTTTTGGATGTGAAATTGGTTACTGTAGGTCCAGAGTAGCAAAATAAGCATTTACATTTCAGTCTTCAAAATGATTTCAGAATGCTAAATCATTTAACTTGATAGCTGTAGCTGGGTATGTTCATTTGAACTGGTGCTACATATGAATTGCTATTTACTTACACTCTGAAAGCTGGCTTTGTATCATTGTTGATTGGCAACCTTGCTGAGGTTGGCCTGAAGCCACACCACTCTGTTGTCATTTCTTGGCTGCAGACTAGAACTTTGTGTTGGTCTAGGCTTGGTTAATGCCTAGTCTGAACCATCAAAGCACCAACAATTATCCTCAAAGCAGCACATGTTCTTAAAGGTGGTTCACTGAATCTGTATGACAGTCTTAGTGCCAAAAATATGTTATCAGGTGATGTTGACAGTGTGCCCAGAATCAGTAGAATACATAGTCACAGGCAGGGGTGTAGCACAAAATGCTGGGCCCTATACATAAGCAGTCTCTGTGGGCCCCCTTCCTCTCTTGATCCATGTTTCTCATGCATCATTCCAGGCTTTTCGAGGGCCCTCCCCCCATTCGGGCCCTGGGTAGTCACTCCCACTTTTCCCCCCACTACGACGCCCCTGGTCACAGGCAAGGTATTACAGATGTTCATCTTGGTGGCTAACATCCCATCTGGATTTTCTATATAATTCAGTATTAGATCAACAGTGCCACCAAAAGGACAAAAGTTTGTATTGCACCATGCTTTATTTTTTCCTGGTGTTTTAATTCCCACACTGTTCCTAGTTACATAAATATAATTATTAAAATAAGCAAATGTATATCCACCCATTTAAGATGTGGTCTTAAAATTTTTTGAAAATAAGATGTAGCCACTCACTCGAAAACTCAAGAGCAAAATGGGAAAAATGCTTTGTTCATTTGGACATACTTTTGAAATTATTCTTTCGCACAAAGTGTCTTTGTCTTTTAAATAATGAGAATTAAAAGTTCTAAAAGGTTATGAACAAAACTACAAACTGAAAAAGCTGTCTACATTAGGTCCTCCCTGTCTACATTAGGTCCTCCCAAAAATGCAGCTGGTGACCACAAGCCACCAGTTATGATCCAGATCTGAGCTCTATGGTAGTGGCTCTGCTCTGCATGACCTGTATTGAATATAATCACTGGCTCATGGATGAGGGGGTTGGAGTGCATGTGCTTCAGCTGCAGCATTCTTGGTATGGCTGTGTGTGGCCCAGCTCAAGAGGCACAGCTAGAAATCCCAATAAAAACTAGCACAGTTTTGTGACTTCCTCTGGAGATTCACAGCTCTACAAAATTTCCATCATATTTTTCGCTTAGTTTTTTAAAATGAAAGGCTTCTGCCTGAATATTGTGGTTGCAGTGTAACATTTTAAAGTGTTCTCAGTTAAAAGGCATATTTTATAGCTCTGATATGAAATTAAACCCAGTGTATGTGTGGAAAAACACCTTACATTAATTAGCCCAACAAAACACTTCCAATGATATAGTTTCAACCATAGCAAAATGTTCAGTGTCATGTCAATCAGTTAATTTATCAGTTTATGAGTCCAATAGGGATAATATCTATTACATCTCATCCCTATTGTTAGATATAGTGATAAGTTAGATATACTCAGGTGATTCACCACAGATTCTGCACTGCATGTGCATGTACAGAAAGCATATTTATTCAAATAATACACAGAAAGTACACAACTGACGTTTTTCAGAGAATAATAACAATGAAAAAGCATACAAGATTGCAATAAATGTTTTACGGTTTTATTGATAAATTATCCTTAAAAAGATCCAAGCCGTATTCGAACTCAAGCTACCATTTCAGCTCGCTGAATTCATTCTGTACAAAGGGTTTCTGTTTCCTCACATTCAGAACGAGATTAGCTGTGCCCATTTTCTCAACAGAATGCTCAACTATGGTAATGCTATCAAAGTTAGCCAATCCAGGCAACAGGCTGTAAGCAGGAAGGATTTACACACAAGCCACAACAGAGTGTGAAGCTGAATGCTTGGCCTGCTGAGGCTGACTGGACAAAAGAGCGCAGTGAAAACGGAAAGCATGCATGAGTCTGTCGTTACATTTCGCTTTCAATCGGCTAATGAGAAGGCCATTTAAGAGAAAATATACAGTGCATAAGGAAAGTGACAAACAAAATGTTTATTGCTCAAACTGAATGCAAGCGTAACTTCAAAACACCAGAACAGCCAAATTTTTTTTGAAAGGCATTTTGTCAACACATACTTACACGGCAACTTTGTTGATAATGGCACAGACGGATTTAACAACGATTTATTTCAAATGTAAATTTGTTCAGTATATGAAAAAAAAAAAAACATAAATAGACGTTGTGTACAGGCAGGATTCTGACACATGAAATACGGCATCCCAGCTGTCAATGGCTGGATAATCTAGCAGCAACACAACAGAATAATTGCATAAAAATGTAGTGCAATGGGCAGTATTTCTTAAAAGGTAACCTCATTTGGTCTAGTTGGTAGCAAGTTCGGTAATTAAACATGTACAGTGCCCAACCAGTGGTGGCCAACATTGGTCCTGAATAGCCCAAATATCCAATAAGGTGTTCAGATACATCACATTTATTAAGACCAAGCAACTTCATTAAAATACGTGTAACTTTTCCTTGTAGGTCCAATCAGACATTCGAAAGAATAAAATAAATAAAATGAATCATTTGCGATAACACAGGTGGCCGATTGCAGGATTTGAGGGGTGAACTCCACATTACCTGGACTAGATCTGGGTTCTCGAGGACAAGGGATGGCTGGCCGGGAACTGGCTGCGTCCAAACGAAACAAACAGTAGACGGGCTCTTTATTCAGCGGGCACAGGCCTACGCAAAGCTGTTCTCTGGATAGCTCACTTTAATGGCTCCCCAGTAGCACGCCCGCACCAGGCATATCAGGCCCAGCAGGTACGCCAAAGCCCAGGACACGTACGTGGCATGATAGCGGCTAGCGAAGTCCTGGGTCCCCACCTGGAGGGAAGCAACAGAGCGCCAATCAAAAGGGTGCCTTTGAAGTTATGCGTAGTTGCTATAACAATGAAATACTCATACAGAACTGTGTCTTGAAAGTTATAACAAGAACACAAAGCGACAATATTCTCAAAACTTTAAAAAACCAAGCATGTACCCTCCCACAATACTACTGCTACTATTAGCAACAACAACAACAACAACAAAAATAATAATATTAATAATAATGATACTACTACTACTACTACTAATAGTCTAATAATAATAAAGATGGCCGTTCAGCACGTGGGGGTGATGTGTGACTTGCAGGACTGCCGGGGGGCGTGTACTCACAGTCAGCCCGACCCCGATGAAGATGCAGATCATTCCCACGGTGATGTATGCGCAGCAGCGCCTTCGCGGGAGAGCGCTGCCCACGGAGGATCTGGGGAAAAGGGCGGCAGCGAGGTCAGGCCACAACCGACACTACTCAACACACGGTCAGGCCACAACCGACACTACTCAACACACGGTCAGGCCACGCTCGACACTACTCAACACACGGCCAGGCCACAACCGACACTACTCAACACACGGTCAGGCCAGAACCGACACTACTCAACACACGGTCAGGCCACAACCGACACTACTCAACACACAGTCCGGCCAGAACTGACACTACTCAACACACAGTCAGGGCCACAACCGACACTACTCAACACAAAGTCAGGCCAGAACTGACACTACTCAACACACAGTCAGGGCCACGCCCGACACTACTCAACACACGGTCAGGCCAGAACTGACACTACTCAACACACAGTCAGGCCAGAACGGACACTACTCAACACACGGTCAGGCCAGAACTGACACTACTCAATACACGGTCAGGCCAGAATGGACACTACTCAACACACAGTCAGGGCCACGCCCGACACTACTCAACACACAGTCAGGGCCACGCCCAACACTACTCAACACACTCGTCAGGCCACGCTCGACACTACTCAACACACGGTCAGGCCACGCTCGACACTACTCAACACACGGTCAGGTCACAATCGACATTACTCAACACACAGCCAGGCCACGCCCAGCACTACTCAACACACGGTCAAGCCACGCCCAGCACTACTCAACACACGGTCAGGCCACGCCCACCACTACTCAACACACGGTCAGGCCATGCCCGACACTACTCAACACACATCCAGGCCACAACTGACACTACTCAACACACGGTCAGGCCACACCCAGCACTACTCAACACACGGTCAGGCCACACCCACCACTACTCAACACACGGTCAGGCCATGCCTGACACTACTCAACACATGGCCGTCTGCTGGGAAAGAGTCCCTGACCGTGCCATCCGAGCTCATTCCACGCAGAAGATACTGCCAACGGATGCGTAAGAGAAGCCTGTGTATTATCCTCCAGAGCCGCAGAACTAACAATGCAGTCCCAAGTTGTGCGTTTTTCTCGCATAGATTAAAGTAAAAAAGGTTTTTCTTTACGTAAAGCAGATAATTACAATTTACAGTACTTTATAGTCGTTAAGAGTAATATCTGTCTGTGCCACAGGCATTTCATCACTTCAAGCAATCAAAGGCCAATCACTCATAGTGGTTTATAATCTGATATCATAACAAAGATTATATTGCCTTATAATTGCTGTGTAGCTCATTATCCAAAATGTTTATTATGAATAATGCCTGAGGGCATTTATAATGTATTACATGTGTGGGCTTCATAGAAAGTGGGTTTTTAATAGCTTTAGATTTCTCTGTTCCAATAATGAACACACATCTGAATATTAATGAGTATCAGTTACTTTGAATATCATCTCGAAAGGGGAAAGTATTCATGGGAGACTAGCAAAGAAAACTATTCCATGATTTAAAACTTTGACTGTTTTAAAGGATTACTGATACAGAACTGTAAAAATAGAGAATGGAGATAACAGGACAGCATTTGGCAGCAAGCCAATATTCACATCCAATTAGACATTGATTTTATTATACCCATTTAGATTTTTTGTGCTTTTTGTGGCTATGACCCAGCCAGGCATGAAGCACAATGGCTGAGAGCCAGAAAACTTGCTCAGTCATAAGCCACTTAGGATAAATGGTGTACATACTGCGGAAACAATTTGGAAGTTGCAGTAGAGTATTACTACTAAAAACTGGTCTTCCCATATCAAACTCGATTTCAATAATATTTTTTTTCAAATGAGGAACAAACATTTAAAATGGTTAAAGTGGACCATGGCTTCGATGGTGTGTTCAATGTTCATTACAGTGATAGGTCCTGCAGTGCTGATGAAATCTAAGCTGTGTGATTACTGAGTAGCCTGGAAACTTCCGTGGGGCATTATTGTACATAGTGTTGTGCAGGGAGGGAGGGAAAGAAGTGATGGCTGACTGCATACTCCTCAGAGGAGAACACTACAGTGTCCATAGTTCTAAAATGGAGAATAAACTGGTAAAAAGATTTTTTGAGAAACTAAGTGTTTTTTGTCCATGATCATGCTTAATGCTTGTGAAAATGCTATACAGAAAACTGTACTTGCTAATAAGGTAGTTTTCAATGGTGCCAAACTGCTTTTACCTTCTCATTTTTCCTGTGTCCCAATAGCAGTATTGCCAATTTTGTCAGTGGATTTAGAAACAGTTTCCTGCAGTGTCCTGATAATTAACTGTTAATCTTTACAAAGTAGTAAAAGAAATAACTGTGATATTTATAATATGTATGCATCATACCAGATTGTTCCAAAATGGAAATAACTATGAAAATAAGTTAAATTTCCCATGGGATAACTCCTAGCATTAGTCCGGAGAGCTGCTGTCTACAAAAAAGAAAAATCAGGGGTTAAAAATGAGTTAGAAAAAAAAGAAAAGAAGCAAAACCCAACTTTTCCCAACTACTCCTATCCCCTACAAATATCACCAGGAGTTCACAGACAGGCTAGCTTTCAAGCATGCTTTGAATTAATGCGGCAAGATGACAATGGCTTTGTGTAAGAGCCCTTATTAAAAAGCCATAGTTCATTGGACAATTAGTCAGGCAATGAAGATAATTTGATAGCATCAAACACATAGCGGTCTTACAGTGCCTAGCATGGATCACATGACCTGCCCGGCTCCCGGTGACATCTCATTAGGCCTCACAGTTACTACCCACGCGTTTCTCATGTGACCGGATTGGGAAACGTGCTTTTGAGCTTGTAGCAAATCAGCTGGTTTAAGACAACCTAATCTCACTCATTGCAGTTACTGGAGCTATTCCCCATTTGCCCCAATGGCATACTTCTCCTTTTCACTAGGAAGGCTGAGTCTGAGCCATGCAGTCAGAACTTAAAAACAGTTACGCACATTAGGAAAATCACTGTTATAGTCCACAAAGCAAGAGAATATGGGTTAGATGAAAAAAAAAACTGAACCAACAGCTTCTTTAAAAAAAAAAAAAACAGCATTAGAAGCTCCAACTACAGAACAGGTCTGTCTGGTTCTGAACAGAACTGAAAAGGAAAACAAGTCCTGTAGCAGTTTGACTTCCATAGCTTTTGCTGCATGCGCAGAGTCTCTGTTACATCAGAGAGTGATTTATTCCCGGTCTCCTGCAGTGGGGCAGTGTCTGTTTCCCTGGCTGTGCCCTGGCTGTCCACATATCAGGGGAAGGTCCCAGTACTTGCGTCACTGAAGCTTTCTTACGAATCCTCCTCACTGCTCTGACCACACTGGCTGCCCAATTGTTTGTTTTTTTTCCCAGCACCAGGATTATCTATTTAAAACTACAGCTTGGCTCTGGTCATAATGCCTGTCACACGCTCCTGTTAACCACCATGGCCTAGAGAGGTTTACCAATCAGACGATGACACAAAATCTATGCATCATTAATGGGGTGGCCAACAAAACCTCTGAAGCATCCAGAATCTTCTGTGAAGCAAGTCTGGTGTAAGTGCACCTCTCAGAACTTACAGCAGCGACACAAACTTACATTTTTTTGCAGTGTGGGCACTTGGCCAGTGTGTTAAACCGCAGTTCCATCCACTGTGAACACAAACAGAGGGACATTTTACTTTCAGTTCACTGACGTTCAGACTGAAATACAGTAACAACACACGCCTGCTCTTTTGATGGGACGCACTGAAGACAGGTCAATGCGTTCCCTCTCTGAATGAAAGGGTTTCAGGAGAGGGAACCCAAAAATCTAGAGCAAAGCTTAGTGATCACAGAGTCCTGGGGCTCCATAAACCCTGCTTTGCACCACGGGCTCTGCTAAGTCCCTGGAAGGAAGAAAATCTTGAATGAATCACACTTGTTTTGGGAGGGCAGTGGTGATGGAGAGGCTTTCCTTCAGTGTTAAACAAGGAAAACAAATTTACTCTTTAGAGTTACATATCTCTCTGTTCTACTATAATCCAGTGGAAAAGGCCTGTATTATTTGGGGAGGGGGCATTATAATGATTTGAAAGGAGTTACGGAGTTGCAGCTTCAACACTCATTCTGCATTGAGTTTAGTATTCAAGTAAAGTTAATTTCAGTTTCTGAGGTAGTGTTATGCTGGTGTTAATTCTATCAGTCACTAAAAGTGCAAGGCTCAGGGACAAGATGCCGAGCTTGTGGACCTTGAATACAGCTGAGACTCCATCAAGAGGAAGGCCAGACACAGGCTGGGGTGGCAAGGCGTCTTCGCCGCCCTAGATGCCAGAGGCATAACGGGCAGACGGTAAACATGAAAGCTACGTCTACTGCCAACACAACTATTCTGCATGACATAGACATACATGTAAAAAAAAAAGCTACCATTACACCCACTTACATGTACACGCAAGTGACTAAAAAAAGACTCAGCAAGCCTACTGTACATATTTTACGTGGCGTGCAGTGCATGGCTGTGTGGAGATGGGCGCTGTAATGGGTACATACGAGGAATGTGTTGCCGCAGTGCCCACACACCACACGCATACCCTCGGGCTGGACGGGCAGGGCCGGCTGACTGGGCTGTTCCTCAGGAATGACCATCACTGGGCTCAGGTTGATGATGCGTCTGCTGTGGGAGGAGACATGATGGCATGATGATGTCACAATGGGTGCCAGTTAATTTAGAAAAACATAGCACAAAAAAAAAAAACATTGTTGGGCATTGCAGCTGGAGGACATTGAAATGCTTTGATAAAATTCTCTCAATTCATCACTCAATGATTTTATAGAATGTAGTCTGCCAAAGCTAACTTTTGTATCCCCAAAATAAACAACAGATTCGGTGTCACTATGCATTATGTCAACAGCCTCATTGAGCTTTTCCCCTGTCAGTTAGTATTTGCAGAATAATGTGATTAGAAATTGTTCAGAAAATATGAAAAGAAACCACTCATCCCTTTTTCTGTATAGTCAAAACACAGATGCCACATCCTTTTATCTTCACTCTTTCACTCCAGAGCACAAAATCCCCCATACTGGGTACTATACATGCCGTAACATGCTCAAGCAGACACGTCTTATGATCCCACCACAACTGCCATATCATTGGACATGCAGTCTTGACATCTAAAAGGGCAGATGCCATCACCCCAGTATTTTACACTTACCAGTTGGGCCTTGGGCATCCTATCCTCCGAGACGTGTCTTTGCAGATTAAAAGGCAGTTGCACGGACAGCGCACATACTTCTTACCGGCCGGCGGGTTTTTGATAGGCTGAGAGAGAAGGGAACGGTACGCCATTAAGATAGCAGGCTTGTCAGCTAGGATTTATTTTGCCTCCTTAATGCAGGTGTGCCTAGTCTGATCATAAACGGACAGCACCCTACACTTATATTCGTGGGCTGGTTTGAAATACTGCGGTGTGCCCTGACTCAGGATTAGCATTATGGGCACTTCAGCGCTCGGGAGATCTATGGCTTGGCAGATTCTTGGAGCATCAAAAGCTGCTAAGAGGACCTCTGACTAGCAGAACACCCCTTCATAACCATACCTTGGCAGGCCTAGCGTTTTAGGGTAATGGATTTACATAGTCTCCCTTACTGAAGAAGGACCACACTGCATTATTTCCCAGTGTTTGATGGGCCATAGCTCATCCAGGTCCACAGCTCATCCAGGTCCACACTGACATAGACAGTGCTGTCTACCCCTTACACTGCTTACTGCCCTGCTCGTTATACCCCCACCAGTCAATGGGCAAGAGCCTCATAGAGACCACAAGTCACAAAAACACTGATGGCCGACATGGGTCATGCTTGCTTTTTGTGCATATAAGACGGTTCTCGTGACACCGGATGGGGGTGTGCTCAACAGCTGAATCGTGCCACCAAGCTGACAGCACCACAGACAGCCCTCTGCAAAATGAACTGCTCCAGCTGGTTAAAACGGACTCGAATGTGACAAGCCTTTGGACAGCACTGTGAGGTCAGTGATAGGGAGAGGTTTGATGGGTCACTGACAGAAAGAACTGCTAAAAATAGTGAAGATAATGAACTGAGACAGAAAGGAGAGCCTTGCAGGAGCCTGTATAGCAGCAAAGCTCAGTGAACAGCTTGACAGTTAAGAGCAACCTCAGGCCATTTGTATACAAGTCACTATTCATTTTTATTTTCAAAGCTAACCAGAAACTACCATGAAAACTATATATTTATTACTCTAAAATGCTGGGAAATGCGCGTTAATGTGCAGAAAAGACTCAATTTCCCCTCAGGAACACCAGCTGTCAAGTGACTTCTGTCAAGAAAAAAAAAGATACCAAATGAAGGCCAAAATGGTGGCTTTCCACTCTGAAGACATGGGCATAGCCCAGTGCGCTGGGGAGATGAGGAGGCGGCGGCCTCACCGTGGCCTCGTTGCAGACGGTGCATTTGACCACATGCTGGTGGAGCTTGCCGTCCAAGTTGATGAGAGACTGGCACACGCGGCAGTTTATCACCGGCACTCCCCCGGCGTCCGGACTGGCGATGGCCGTGTACGGAGGAGGTAGCTCAGCTGCGCAGAGAAAAGCACCAATCACAGCGCAGCACATTAGAAGCAACCGAGAGACCTGTAAAGATGTAAATAAAAATATGCAGTAACAAGCATAAAAAGGGGGCTGTAGGGAAGGGTAAGCAAATTGGACTCCCTGCAATTTACAAGACTATAATTGACTTATACTGATTTGCAGTTAAAGCAAAACTCATTCAGAAACACGTACTGTGGCGCCACAGATGATTACGGCTCTTATGCTTTCATAATATACTTTTATGCCTTTGGACAACTGTCCAATCATGGTATCATTTCTCTCTCTCTCTCCAAAAACTGCAACCGCAGCATTTGAAAAGTGCACAACCTCTACCCCCCACGTTGCCACTTCCTTCTTTCTCTTAAGAATGATGTCTACAGTAAATAGAAGTCAGCAGTGATTAAGTGACTAAGAAAGGGAAATATTTTAATGCTGATGAGAAAAACGGTGACAGTAGCGTGACCTTACAAGCTGCTGAGCAACATCACACGCAGACTCAGTACCCAATGCTGGACCTCATCCCCCATCATGCACAACTGCATTTGTAGGCTATTCAAACATTCAACGATATATGCTGGGTTCAATTGTAGATGTGCTTTTGTTCACTTAATACAATTTGATTTGATCTTTTTCCCCACGGCGCACAGGCAGGACTGTCGCCGTGGGCTATGCGTGGCAAATTGTAGTCACTCACTCACTCATGGGCGACCTGAGAGGGACGTTTTGTAGGACACATGCGTAGGTGGTGCTTCGTTTAGTAGGACGCATGCGCAGGTGGTATGGCACGAGATGTTTAAGCACAGCTTTATCGCTGAACGTTACTTTTGCTAACCCTAACATGTTAGCGTTTCACCTACTTTAGTTAACCTAGTTAGCGTGTACAGATGCTATCCTGCACGCACGAGTAGGAGCTAAGGACACACAGTTACAACCACTGATACAGATGTATGGACACACGGAGGACAACAAATAATGTTACAAAGGTGAGGACATGCCATAGCTAGCTAGCTATATAGTTAGTACAGCTGCGCCATGGGTCTGGACGGTTTTGTGCTTATTCAGTTCAGTTTTGCAATATCATTAGAAGCAATCACTTCTTGTCATTTGTATACACTTACACAATACATGGCTACTGAATGCCATGAATGATATTAAATATAAAGCTCAACAACTGAAGGTTGGTTGGACTTTAGACTGAAACCAGGCCAGTGAGAATAGACATGAATACAATGTCTACTTAGCCATAGCTGGCAATCACATGAACTCAAATGAGATTCAGTCTCCTATATAATACCATTCCTTTGTTCAGGTGATACATGTGTATATTTTTTTTATCTCCAGATGAGGAATGCAAAGTTAAGCACAATGGTCTTTGTGGTTAGATTGAATCAGGGTCTTGATCACTCTTGCATTTGAGCACTGGAGCCAGCCCCAGGAGCTTACAGTAGGTACAAAACAGTAATAACATGGGTCACAATGGGTGAGTGACCGTGATGGCAGGTAAGCCTTTTCAACCTAGTGGTGACAGATGGAGCTGTAATCTGTTGTGATACAGTGCATCGTCAGTGGCTTTCCAGGAAGGAAGAGGCCAAAGGCTTACAGTATGTCCCATTGTGCCACAGCATGTCACACTAAAACACTATGAAGTGAAACTATGGCCCACTTTCAATGCTACTGTGTTATCCACTATTCTTGAGAAATTAACTACCTGCAAAATATTAAAAATTGTAACTTGCAGCAGCTGCCAAAATTAAGCTGCTACATGAGAGGTTCATTTGCCATTTTGTAACCATGTGCAAGGCCAGTATCCTGCATTGATCACATAAATCTGGTGTATAAATGGATAATATCTACATGTGAACTATGCAAAATGTCCTGTCCAGATAAAATCAAATCTGGGCGTGCCACAGATTTTACACACTCAAAAAAATGAATTGCTGGATTTATTTAAAATTACGGAGCGTTTGCATGCAATATTGTTAAGTATACGTGACTTCAACTGATTAATACTTGTACAAATAGGCTACTTAATCAGTTGAAGTATACATATACTTCGTAAGTAGGCACAAAAGGCCCATTTATAATGCAGTTAACAGGAAGGGTGTTACACCTCAGGCTGCACAGGCTGACATTTACATTTGCTTCATACCCGCCACGCCAATCGGGTATCGGTCTCTCCTGATGTACCACCGAAATGCTGGCGTGCTCTGGTTTCCTCAACATTGCACAGAGGTGACTGAAAGAGGAGAGGCCTTCGGAAACAACAGACCTACAGTCTGGAGGCGGCTTCACTTGATACCGCTGTTCTGCCATTAGAGGGTCTCCTGGGATTTGGTGTTCAGCCTACCGAGTGAGAGACTGGCTTGCTGGGTAAGCACAGACAGAGGCAGCATTTCATTGATGACGCTGACAATAACACTGATTATTAATACTGGATTTTCTTTCATTCTTCACTGTCTTATTTATTTGCTTTTCAGCACCCACAATCAGGTGCATTCTGGGATATAAATATTCACAATTGAAAATGATTCGCAATGATTCCCTTCTTCCAGCTCAGATGTAACGATTTTCTCAAATTAATTTTGCATAATAACTGGGGTATGTGAAGGGAAAAGGGTATATTGATTGAATATTAATTTCTAGTTGTTGATGAAAGCTTGAATGATAATTTTTGCCAAATACTACTGTGAGGAGGTATTTTCACTTGCTTTAAATGATGATTGTGAGAGTGGCATTTAGTAATAGAAAAAAAACAGACAAGAAAACACTTCAAGGGCTAATTAGTTAATTGGGAAGCTGAAGACAATTGTTGTCAAAATGTAGGCCTGAGTTGAATACACTTTTCAAAGCAGCAGTATGCTGGGTTGCATTCCTTTCTGGGATGATTTTCAAATGTAATGCCCTGCACCTGTGCAGTCCTATGGATGGGTGTATGTTCTTCTTCTGCAACTGCATTAAGCCATCACAGCTGCTGAAGTAAATGGATACAGGGGTCTTAATTTCACTGGCCATTGCTCAGGGTTCTCGAGTCAAAACAACGATGTCTTTGTGGCCCACTCTATTCGCCCTTGGAGAGTGACAGTGGTTAAGAAGATAACATGGGGAGCTGGGCTACGGGGGAAAGGCTCGCTCTTTGCCATTGCAAAAGCTGCAGTCCATACAGAACATTGACTGTGCTTCTTTGCTTGCGTACAGCCCCTCGGAATCCTAAAACTCTGACTGTAAATCCCCACCAATATTTCTGCAGGTTTAAACATTCAAATCACCAGCTTATTGTTTGGGTTCAGAAAGTGTCTATGCGCGCGTGCAGACCTCAGCATTAACACAGAGAAATCTGTGACACAGAGAGCCGATTGTTTCTGAATCAGTAACCGGGGAAACCGAAAGGCAAGACATTTTGGCTGTAGAAGCAGCAACAGTGATGGCAGTGTTAAAATACAGACGGCTTTTTTTTACTGCAACAGTCTACTACTATTGTGAGCCTTAATTCAAGACGCTGAACCTGCCAACCATGTGACTCTGCCAAATTGTGACGCAATTCACGTGCTTCCGACGTTCTTGAAACATCGCGGTTCCGTTTCTTGCTACAACTCATGACGACCACTTTGGTTTCCTTTCGCAAAGGTCAAGCCAAGGACAATGTAAAATGCTTCTGCAAAACATCACAGAAATGAGGAAAAGACTGCATATCAATCAACGGTCTCTACTCGTTACACATCATGCAATTATTATTTTTAATCTGACAAGAGGACTGATATTTCTGGAGCTCCCCAAAAACATAATGTCCAGTATTGTACAAAAAAGTACAGAAAAAATGTTAAAAAGACTCAAATCAATTCTGAAACACTGAAACTGAGGCACTCATAACACTATTTTTACATAGATAATACTACATGCTGTATATGCTTCAGAAATCCTATCAAATGTTTGTGAGAATGTATGGTTGTTCAGTGTTTATAGCCGTTGTCGGTGCTAAAATTACAATGAGCTCATTAGGTTGTGGAAGCCATGTTGCTTTAAACAGTGGCTTTCATCACAGGTCCAGACATCACGTACATCCATATTTTGGGTCAATTAATGCAGTTAATTAACGGTAACAAATTGACTTTCCCTTCAGAATGTTTTCTTGAAAGAGTTGTGCAAGATTTCTATATAACCAGCTCCTCATTGAGCAGAGGTTTTTGGGAAATGGGCAGAAATTCAGACAGAACAGACATTCTTGCACAGAACACTGCACACAGCCATAATTGTGCAGCACTGCCCTGCTCATTTCTCACATCCCAGTTGAACAGCCATATACAGTGTGTATGCTTGGGTGAGCTGAACAATGAGAAAAAGACATAGGTACCTCTGCATCTCTTATGTATGGCCATTCAACTGCCATATAAATTAATTTCTTATTTTCCCACACTAAAACCTAACCTAACCTGATTTCAGATTTTTTTAGGATCTGGAAATTCACATGTTGCCTTTGTAGGAAAAAGTTCAAAGTGAAAGTAGGCTATAAGTTACTAACAAACCATACAGGCACCACACACGAGGAAGCACACAAGCACTTTAAATGGCACACAGTTACTAGTGGCAACAACAAAACACACACACACAAAAATATGTAGTGTCTCAGCGTTAAAAGGACTTTTTCTGGGCCGTCTGGGTAGTGTAGAGGTAAAAGCACTCGTTAGCATTGTTCGCGGGTGGGAAGCCAGTGAGGGTATGAGTCCTGATCGTTGCATTAGCGACTTCTACTGGTTGGTCGGGGTGCCTGTTCAGCAGGGAGGGGATCTGGGGGAGATAGCGTTAACCTCCGCACGCGTTACACTCTCCCAGTGAATCTCCTCGCTGTCAGGTGAAAAGAAGCGGCTGGCGACTCCACATGTATCAAAGGAGGCATGTGGTAGTCTACACCCTCCCCAGACCAACAGAAGTATAGCGCATCAACCAGGACCGTGATACACATGGGGAATTGGTATAACGACTAAATTGGGGAGAAAAATGGAAAAAAAGGACTCTTTCTAGTCATCCTCCTGATTGCATCTTCTCTAAATCTATTATCTGCTGATTTGAGTGTATCACTGAAGGTAAAAACTACTTTGACTCAATAATACAGTGATAGGATCCCACTGAGACCCATAAAGACTGTGGCTTCCTTAGATGATGGAGAGGATGGATTTGCTTGAAAGGACAAAGAATGCCAGATCATTACAGGAACCATTTCCCCCAAACTGTGGCATCCGTCTGTTTTCAAACTCACTGCTCCAGCCACAAATGAGAAGCTGAAAAGCCCTAATAGCGTCCGTCACGCCCACAGCCATTTTAGTTATTACCTTTACTAATTAGATTTTTTTTCATTCTGAGGATATACCTGAAATTATATATACCTGGGAACTACTGTAAGACAACTAAGAATTTGCAGATAACAAGCTATTCACCGAGGATGAGTACTGGGTCAGTCAGTATTCCTTTTCAGAAAGCAAACCTCTATTGTAATAGGCAAACTAGAGCTGATCTTGAAATACATATATTGCTGATTGAGTCAGTTTGTGAAATAAAGCTCTATTTTCACAACACATTTCTCTGTATGGTGCTTATCTGGTCTGGATAAGGTCTAAGATAACGGCTCAGTAATCTCAACAGGTCAAAATGCAGAATAGTGGCTGTTAGTTCCATGTCTGCGTCAGACATGACCCAAGAAACTCGGTAAATCTTTTGCTCATGTTTACTGCGCCGAGTTTCGCTGAGTTTAGCTGAGTTACAGCGTCCCACTGGATGCTCCTCACTGACAAACCCTGGACAAATTAAGGGCGCTGGGCCAGTTTATTCTTAGGCCTCCTGTGGCCCTGATCCACGGGCCTGTCAGAGCGGTTTAAAGTTTCATGGCGCTCTCCAGAGCGCAGTGGCCACACATCCTAGAACTGTACTCCCAGTTCACAGAACTCTGCAGCCCAACTCAGCAGATTTGTGCTATGGTCACTGCTCACAGCTAATCCCCTTCATACACAAAGAATCTAAGACTTGTAATCAGATATTCCAAAAGGAAAAGAACCAGTAATAATCTAAGGCTCAACAAACTATTCCAAAATGATGTTTAATATACATACTGCTACAGTGCCTCAGATTCTCTGAATGGTAGCAAAACAAACCGACAGATGTCCCTTACAATATAGACTTAATTGTGATACAAATATAACAGTGAAATGACTGATGGATTACCCACAAAAGACATAACTTCTATCTGTCAAAAGTAACATTTCTAAAGGCCATAGTTTGTCAGTAAATCTGCTTTCCCCATAAATCTAGTTTCCCTATTGCCGTAAAGCAAACTGCATGACATGTGAGTCTCCACGATTGAACACAATGGTCCTGTATTTGTTTCCAACTAGGATGGGTTGTTTAGCTCAAACCCTGCTGGTCATGTGGATGACCTTGAGCTCAACATCCACTGTCTGTGCCAGGGCTTGAGGGCTTGCCCATCTCATTCTTTTTCATTAAAGCACTTCAATGAGATGATCTCTCAGAAAATAAACTCAGATTGTGGTTGAGTGAGCATGCTCCTGTGTGGTAAGGAATTGATACAATACATTCCCACCAACACAGCGTATGACACCTCGCGGTTCTCCTCCAAAACATGCCATGTTAGTCAGCTGCTTCTTTTCACAAAGCAGCCACAAGCCATGCACATGCAGAGCTGGGGCAGAGGAGACCAAATCATACTTGTGCGCAGAGAGGAAACCATGGGCACCCAGATGGCCAACAGGGGTCGCTCAAGCAATGAGCACAACTATCCTGATGACTGTATCCCTCCCAAATATCCTTTGGGTGACACAAAAGCCAATTGTGTGCCGCCTCTGCTAGGCTGCCGACCACAGTCTCTGCTGGCATGAGCCAGATTTGATCTGAGATGGCGGTGCTCACTCCTATGCCACAAGTGGTGCTTTTATGGAATGAGCTACCCAGCTACCCCCACCCAATAAAATATGATAATATTTTGGAGGTATAACATTGATAACCCACAGCATTGTAAAGTAGGATTTTCTGCAGGGTGTACATCACAGTAACTTTCCCTTTGCTTTTTTACTTGTACTTAGAGACTCAATCTGGCCATCTTATGTGTAGGATCTGTCAAAAGAAAGGGCTGCCAAAGGCATGCTGCTTGTGCTGAAGACTCTTGGGAGTGTCTCCAAGTTCTCATGCAGTAGCCATGTCGGATATTTATGTTCATGTGAAGGGGGTTGTCCATATCTATTTTCTTTTTATTGGGGGAGGGGGTTCCTTCTTTAAACACACTTTTGGAATCTCCTGTTGCAGTATGCTCTGCTGTGACCATTATGCCACCCACAGCCACACAGTGATCACTGCACCTGAACCTCATGCACTTTTCCAAAACACACACATACAAGCCACATAGGACCTTTAGCATATGCAAAACCTTTTAGCACACGCAAAAATAATAACACAACCAATTATTGGTGCAAAACAAATACCATGACCAATCATTGGTCCATAGTATACATAGGTGCTAGATGATGAGAATCTAGAAGGCCCTTCAGCAGTAGCGACCTAAGGCATGCATGCCGATATAAGGCCACCTTATAAAAAGAGGAGACAACAGGACAACCACCACAGACCCTTCATCACAGTTGACTAGTAACAAAGCCCAGACACTATTGGTGTCGACGCTATAGGGCTCATTTGTTTAGGCTATCTGGTTAGTTCTGTCTGACAGATGAGAAACACTCTTCAGGAGGCATGTGTTAGTGACTACTTATTGTCAGCACACATACAGAACTACAGTGGCAACACTACAACATCCAGAACACTACTTCACTGCAAGAACAGGATGGCCAGGTTACAGTTTGCTAAGAAGTACCCAAAAGAGCCTGCGGAGTTCTGGAAAAAGGCCTTGTGGACAGATGACACCACGATTTACTTACATCAGAGTGAGGGCAAGAGCTAAGTGTGGAAGCCAAAAGGGACTGCCCTGGATCCAAAGCACCTCCCCCCACCCCCCATCTGTGAAATACGGTGGTGGCGGTGTTATGGTTTTGGCATGTATGGTTGCCACAGGTACTGGCTTGTATTCATTGATGAGATAACTGCTGATAGCAGCAGCAGTATGAATTCTGAAGTGTACAGAAGCATCTTATGTGCTCAAGTTCCACCAAATGCCTCCAAACTCATTAGACGGTGCTGCAACATGCAGCAGGACAATGATCCCAAACACACAGCTAAAGTAACCCATGAGATTTTCAAAGCCAAAAACTGGAAAATTCTTGACTGCCCAAGTCAGTCACCCGATCTGAATCCAAATGAACATGCGTGTCATATGCTGAAGAGAAAATGTAAGGCAACTCGCCCCTGAAACAAGCAGGAGCTGAAGACTGCTGCAGCTCAGGCCTGGCAGAGCATCGCCAGAGAAGATACTCAGCATCAGTCAATGTTTATGAGTCATAGACTTCAAGCAGTCATTGCATGACAAGGAAATGCAACAACATACTAAACATGACTTGACTAGTATTTTCATGACATTAATGTGTACCAAATATTATTATTATGTCTTGAGGGGTGGGGGGGAGCTTAGAATCTGTACTATAACCATATGTGAATTATTAATTGATTACAAATCTAAAATTGTGGAGTACAGAGTCAAACCAAGCAATACTAATGTCCCAAACATTTATGGATCTCACTGTATATACACTATCACCTATAGATACTTTAAAGACAGCTCGCCTGTTGGCTAAATAAAGACAGCACATTGTCCCATCCCATACTTGTCTGGCCATGATTAGACAGATACCGAACGACAAACATTCGCACATTTGAAAGTATTGCATTTTAAAATACAAATGGTGCACTGATAAATTGACAAACAACAACACGTTCAAGCCTACTACAGTTTATTTCAGACTTCTGAGGACAAAACAAAGCTCTTCCCTTTCAGAAAAGTGCTTGCTTGCTTCGACAGATATGCGCTGAGATTACAGTCACCACTGAAATTCTAGGGGATGTCCAGGCCCATCAATTACAAAGTCAATTCAAATAAAATTGAATGGTGTACAATTCTTTCAGAATTTGATGTTTTTGTCTCTAACACATTTCACGGCATCAGCATACATTAAGCTATAAATTATTAATGAAATATTCTCATGTTAGCTATCTTAAAATGGTAAAAGATCATACTTTTAAGCTAGCTAACTACGGAATTCAAACCTCCATATATTTATATAATAGTGCAAATGTTTTACATTTTCGAAATTTATACAATAGCATTATTATACATTAGTAGGCTACAATTTACTGTGTACTTTAGTAATTAAGTACTTGTTACAACCCATACTAAGACACCCCACCCTATAAAATTTTATAAGCTAGGTTATCACAACACATCTCGACTCTATACATTATACATCCATCGGGTCACATATGGCACACTATTTCTGGTAAAAAAATAAATAAAAGCAACGGCTGTTCATTTGAGCAGATTTTCAAAACCATTTAATAAAAAAAATTTTGAGACCGTAGTGAAAACGAAATTGCTGCATTGGTAGAATTGTTCAGTACTGTGCAAGACCGAAGGCCTACGTTTACTGCCTTTACTGTCCAAAGCTCCACCTTTTTCATTTACACTGGTCCAGTGATCCGTTGCAGATGCCCTTGTCCGTTCTATTAATTCACTTGCACCACAACACAAAACATTGCACAAGAAGATACGCCCAAAATGAATCAGCACGCTCAGTCTGTCATATCGCCGTCTTACGTATAAGCCTACCTCTTGGACTGGTGTCCTGCAGGTACGGTGGTGCCGTGGGTGTGACATTCCCAGAGTTTGGTGCTGACAACAGAGGGGATCGTTCATCCATGCCATCGGAGGCCATGTCTGCAGCGGTAACACCGGCGTTTGCAGCGGTTGGCAGCGACAGCAAAACAACAACAGCTCCGTCGGGTTCCCTCGGTCTGTTCTTTGGGAAAAGACCAGTGACTCGTGAGAAATGCTCCTCCGGCTTCGGAGAGGGCAGCCTTCTGGAGGCGGGGCTAAAAACGTAAACGGGGAGGGCAGAGCAAGGGAATGCAATACGAAAACACTGAGCGCAACAGTAACATTAAGCATTCGGCATAGCGGAACTTGGTGGTATTAAACGGAAGCATTTTGGTTGTTTCTGGCTTGGTTTTAACATTTGCTGCTGGATCATATCCATTTTTTGTTATGGGAGTCACTGGTGCCACAGATTCTATGACTTTCCATATATTTTGCCATTTCCTCTGTTTTTAGTGCTTTCTGTGATTTTTTTGTTGCCAGTTCAGGATGGTAACTGTCAATCTTAAGGTAGCCTCTGGTGTTGTTACTATAGACCCATGTATTTTAACAATAGCCTATTGCCAAATGCTGGGAGAAACATAGCAAAACAATGCATATGCTACTATGCACATTCTGGAATGCACTGGGATCAAGATTCTTGTCCTTGTCAGTTGTTGCAATCAGATGATTGATGGCCCCTGTCAACAGTGTTGAAGACCATCAGTCGAAGACTCAAACCTTGCAATGTCCAACATATTTAAAGATATAAAACCTGACACACGGTATCCATGTTTACTTTAATAATGCAATTTTACGATGCTTTATTTCTAACAACGTTTTGTTAAATTAAAGGCAAAAAGCTTGCTCTTTCATTCTGTGATGGACCAAATTAAGCAAGTAATTGCAAAACAGCCAGCAACTGCCAGTTTTTTTTTTTTTTAAGCTTCAAGCGCTTGTTACTATTGCTACAGTGGGTCATGTTATCTCAGTTGTTTCCAGGTGCTGGGCATGATATCTATTAAGTCATTTAATAAATTGAATACATTTGATAAATTAATGTTCTGTGATTTCTTCTGCCTTTTTTCAGGTTTCCAAGATTCAGACCAGGGGAACCTGGTTTTTAAATACACATGCTTTGTTTTACATGAGAGGTTTAATGTTATAATTTAATTTTCAAGTGTGAAGCACAATGTCACAACTCAGACTCTTAACTGGACACAGTCATTCCATACTGCATAATATAATTTAAACAATGGGCTGCACACACTCATTGGCAGTGAGTTCAGTACTTCACTCACTAGATGCATATACTGCACTTTCTCAGACAACAACATGCACTCTATGCTATAGTTATTCAGAAAACTAAATGCAGATATAAGAAAGGAAGAGTTTTGATACAGTAGTTTCCCCTGAGGTTACTATAAAACATATTGGTGATCTAAAACCTCTCTTAACAATCAGTTTACTTTATATTGTGGGTTAATAATATTAAAGGTCAAATGTTGTTGTATTGCCTGCTAATCCTGTAGATGAGCTGTTGACTTGTCAGCCGTAATGCCAAATCATGAAATGAACAAAAGGAAATATGACTCCCTTTGTTCCTTATGGGCATATTATGACATACTGCAAAAAAAAAAAAAAAAAAAAAAAAAAAAAAAGACCAATCAATAGCTGGCTTTCTTTGCTGGCTAGGATGTCTCAAGTCTTGGGCTAAATGCTCTGTTGTTTACTGAAGGATGAGGTCCATGGCTCCCAAGGTCATGCCAAATCCTGCCCACATGTTTAACCTGTTAATAATAAAAACACATAATTAAAATGATGCTCACTAATGTTAGAAAACAGTGGGAAACCAGTTGCTCTTTGCTTATGAGGTCATTTTCTTTCTTTGTCTTTGGGACACCATATTTTCACTGGACGAGACAGGCAGTGCTACATCTATCAGTGTCAGTTGCTTTGATTTAATTGTTCTGTTTGTCTACTTCTGCCATTTCTCTTTTTCCTCTGGGCCAGACTGCCTCTTTTCCTTTATGGTCACATTACATTATATCAGCTCTGTGGGTGTGCTGGAGTATGTCAAACCACAGATAATATCTCAATGTAGGTATTCACTGCAGTCACTGTGGTCATCTGAAGTGCTGCAAATTTCCATTGTAATACAGAGTCAAAAATACTCATTTGAAGGTATTTTCACATATTTTACATTTTTCTTTTTTCTCCTGTTCACGTAAAAGAAGAAGCAGGGACTTGCAGAACTAAGTATCCGAATCTAATTAAACGAACACTACGCTGTACGCTCCCAATCAATTTCTCCACACAAACATTTCTCCCAATATTCTCGATTTCCTTTTCTCTAAATCCTGTTGAAATACTGCGTTTTCTGTGATCTGGCAACCCCACTCGCGTCGACGGCAGCTATGCTTTCGAGTGACCAATAAAATGCAAGCATCCGGAAACCAAACGTCATTGACAGTGCGCCTTGTAGATCACTCGGCCCTTCTGTCTGCTGGTCATGGCAGGGAGAAGCATGCTACTGTGTTTGATATTTTTCTGATTAGATATTCACTTATATTTAACACCCTATCAACAACAATGGAAGTAGCTGAGACGCCGGAGGAACTCGTAAGCAAACAACATCGGAAAGAGAAAAAGGATTTGCAGGGTATGTGTGGGCTCGGGATAGTGAACCAGCTTGCTAGTGCTAGCTGGCTAGCAACTAGCCTAGCATGCCCATACAAACCAGACGATTTCATCTTAGCCGGGGGGTTCACAAGCAAAACGCAGTGATTGTTACCATTGTCATTTTCTGCATGAACATTAACACCAGCTCGCTTGCACAGCAAATCCTTTGAATGGGGACAAATGTGTTGTTGCTAGCTAGCTTGCCAAAAATCTTAAGTGAATCAACAAGACTGGCACGCCATTCAGCCTAATATGGACTTGAACGTGTCGTAAGAATATTTAAAATACCGATTTCATGTCTGCTATTAGTGAACCTGCTCTAACCACTAACGCTAACTAACAACAATGACAATAATTGCTAGCATTGATGTTATGTATTGTCATTGTATCTTGGTAGTTTATCTCTCATATGATGACACGGCAACTAACTGGATGAAAGCAAAAGAGAATAGCGGTAACAAATCAGTTCATTTCAAACAACACATACCTAAATATATATTCGATATTTTGCAGCCAAAATTCAAAGCATGAAAAATGCTGTCCCCAAAAACGATAAAAAGAGGAGAAAGCAACTTGTAGAAGACATTGCCAAGCTGGAGGCTGAACTCAATCAAAAACATGAGGAAGAACTTAAGCAGCTAAACGATAACCAAGATGGAGATAAGGTATGCAGTTTTTACAATGTATTTGTTTGAGTATATATATATATATATATATATATATATATATATATATATATATAATGTGCATTGCATAAATTAAAAGGTATTCTCATGAAAGGCTATATTTGGTATTAATTGGTTTCACATCTGAAGTGTTTCTTTAAGGTTGACACCATCGAAAATGGGGTAGAGAAACTGGATTTGGACGTTGAAGAACCGAAAGAAACCAAGCAAAGTCGTACTTCCAAGGCTCAGAAGAGGCGGGTGAGAAAAGCCTCTCAGGGATCTGATAGAACTTCAGTGCTTTCTGATCATAAAACATCACATTCCTGTTTCTCTCATAGCGAATGAGTCTGTGCAAGAGCCACTAAGTTTCATATCATTTGCCTTTGGACCTCTGTCGGGCTTGTGCATATTAGTTTTGTCTGTCTGTCTGTCTATATATATATATATATATGCACTCACACTCACACTTTCTCTCTCTCTCTCTCTCTCACACACACACACACACACAGTGCTCTCCATAATACATTTGGGACTAAAACATTTTTTTCTTGATTTGGCTCTGTACTGTACAATATTAGATTCGTATCAAACAAATAAATTCAAGGTTTTTTTTTGTATTTCTGTTTCACCATTGCATTACAGCACTTTATATACACTTCAAGGGTGCCAAAATGTTTGGGACGAATGGCTTCACAGGTGTTTCTGATTAGCCAGGTGTTTCAATTGCTTCCTTAGTGCTACTATAAGAGAGCTTTCAGTATCTAGTCTTGATTCTAGGCTTTTGATTTCCTTCAAAGTCTGTTATTGGTGTTTGTCTATATGAGGACAAGAGTTGTGCCAATGAAAGCCAAGGCAGCCAATATGAGGTTGACAAATAAGAAAAAACTGCCATAGACATAGGCCAGACTTTAGTCTTACCAAAATCAACTGTTTGGAACATCATTAAGAAGAAAGAGAGCTCAGTATTCACAAAGGGCTTAGTAGGCCAAGGAGGACCTCTACAAGTTTATGACCAAATAATTTTCTCCATAATGATGACAAACCCCCAAACCCCTGTCTGACCGATCAGGAACACTCTTCAGGCCTATGTTAGTGTCTATTGTCCACACAAGAGTTCACATACAGAACTACAGTGGTGACACTACAACAGCCAGAACACTACTTAGCTGCAAGCACAGGATGGCCAGGTTACAGTTTGCTAAGATGTACCTAAAAGAGCCTGCGGAGTTCTGGAAAAATGTCTTGTGGACAGATGAGACCAAGGTTGATTTGTATCAGAGATGTGGAGCAAAATGTGGAGGCCAAAAGCGACTGCCCAACATCCAAAGAATACTGCCTCATCTGTGTAACATGATGATGTAACTGCTGATAGCAGCAGCAGAATGAATTTCGAAGTGTACAGAAACATCTTCTCAAGTTCAAGCAAATGCCTGCATGCCCATTGGATGGCACTTCATCACTTCAGTAAGACAATGATCCCAAACATTCTGCTGTGGCAACAAAGGAGTTTTACAAAGCCAAAAACTGGAAAATTCTTGACTTAACACATCAGTCACCTGGTATGAATCCAATTGAACATGTGTTTTATATGCTGAAGAAAAAGAAAAAAAGGCAACTAGTCCCTGAAACAAGCGGGAGCTGAAGAGGGCTGCAGTACAGGCCTAGCAGAGCACCATCAGACAAGATACTCCGCACCTGACAATGTTTTGGGCCTCAGACTTCAAGCAGCCATTCCATGCGAAGGAAATGCTACGAATTACTGAACATGACTACTTTGACATGACATGAGTGTGTCCCAAATATCATGGTGCCCTGAAATAGGCGGGAGGGGCTGCTATGTATAAAAGAGTGCTGTGAGTTCTACATGGTGAAAATAAAAAGTATGAAAATACCCTTTAATAAAGGCGGAGAATTTGCACTTAACTTCTGAATTGTTTAATTACAAGACTAAAATAGTGTATACAGAGCCAAATCAAGGAAAGAAACACATGTCTCAGTCCCAGTCATTATGGAGGGCACTGTATGTTTGTGTGCATGTATATATATAAAATGGATAACCCCCCCCCCCCCCTCCTAGGATAAGAAGGCAGCCCTTGAGAAGGAGAGGGAGAGCAGGATTGCTGAGGCTGAGGTCATGAACCTGTCGGGCTTCAGGCACCAGGAGAAGCTGAAGGTGTCCGAGAAGTTGGCCGAGCGGCAGCTGCAAATCAGGGAGATCTCCTCGGACGGGCACTGCATGTACCGCGCCGTGGAGGACCAGCTGGGGGCGCGCGGGCACGCCCTGGACCTGGCGCAGCTCCGCACCCTGACCGCCCAGCACATGAGGAGCCACGCCGACGACTTCCTGCCCTTCCTCACCAACCCCAACACTGGGGACATGTACACCGCAGGTGAGGGCTGGAAACGTGGCTATGCTGTTGAATGAAAGCTGGGAAACGATCTATTTTAGTGGTTCATTATAGTGCGTTTTATTGAGTACATAAATAACTCTCTTATCCAAGATGACGTCTGTATGGAGCCCATGACTTTCAGTCAGAAGACCCCTTTCCCTGCCGGTAATCTACATAAACGTGTGTTCGTACTGTAAAGTGAGATTCATACGAAGGGTACAGTTGTTTAGTTGAGTCGGCTTTGATTTCATTTTATACCCATGTTTTTCTTTCTATCCCCGATTGGACTGCCCCTTTGTGTTTGTAGGCGCAACTGCGGCCTTTGTCAATTTTAGAAACGCTCTGAGGCGCAAACCGTCAGCCGCTGCTTCTTCCTTTCACACCGTAGTCCGTCTGAGCTGTGATGTCACTGCAGCAGAAGCCTGCGCGTCTAACGCAGCTGCTGCAGGAGGCCTGCAGTCACCTGTTTGAGCGGGGCAGTTGTTGCTGTGTGATAAGTAGCCTTGTGAAACGGTCTCACCGGGGTCCTGCTTTAGCCCATTGCGCTGCCCACTGTTCGCCTGGCAGCCACTGTTGGCTCTGGCGCCGTCAGGACTCGCTGTCGGACCATCCGGCGTGGCACCCATCTGCCGAGCGTTCCTTCCATTAAATTTTATGTGTGATACTCAGCCATTAAAACACCCTGCAAGGATGGCTGTTGTTTAGACCCAGCGAAGGGCCAGTGTGTGTATCTGGGCTTGATCCAGCCTCTTTTCGGACACTGAGTAAGCAATTGGCTATTGAACACTGGGGAAATGCATTGGTCATGTTTTCCTGTTCAGGTAATTAAGCACATTGATGACCATTTAAAAAAAAAAAAAAAAAATGCATTAAACTGTAGTGCTAGCCAACAGCTCTGTGGAACAAAGTAAGGTCCCATGGGACCAGCATTACTTTTTCAGATCGCATTGCTGCACCAGATGACTTCAGTCCAGTGATGTGTAATTATATCTGCAGCGATCCGCTTCATACACTGGCTGGCTGTTTCGCTAAAAGTGAATCCACCACCCCCCACTCCCGCGAAGTTCGTTACAATATCCAAGAACAGATTAGCCATCACAATGAATCATTCTCTCACTAAATATTGATACTCAGACCGTTTTTAAAAGCTTCCCCCCCCATGCTTAGTCAGGACTGTACATAGATGTTTTATTACAGGGAATAATTGATCTCCACATTTTACACAGTTGTGCAGAATAGTTGCAGCTGTGTGAAGCTGGACTCATGTTTTGTTCCCTGTCATTAAGAGTGTGTGATGTGTGTTCTCAGGTGAATTTGAGAAGTACTGCAGCGATGTGGAGAGCACTGCTGCCTGGGGTGGACAGCTGGAGGTAAGGACACACTCACTGGCTCACCACACTGCCCCCTGCACTGCTGAAGTATGTAATGAGCCTGTGATTCTCTCCTGGTAATGCTGATTTTGGGAGTTGTGTTCGGATCTCACAGTGGTTTATCTGGCTCCTCTGATGATATTTTGGGTGAAACTTTTGGAATTTACGAATATCTCCTATTTGTTCAGCTGGATTTGATCCAAAATAATACAGGTGAAATGTAAAAATGCAGCTAGTTATCCTAATGAAATTAGCAAAGGATGTCCTGTTTTGATAATGGTTGTCATTTGTTTTACAGTTGCGGGCTCTGACTCAGGTCCTCCAGATGCCCATTGAAGTCATCCAGGCCGACTCTCCCACAATAGTGATTGGGGAAGAGTACAAGGGCGCACCAGTCACGCTTATGTGAGTACAGACCTCCCGTGATCTCTGTGGTCCATTTTACACAAGTTTGGTTGTGGGGTTCCATTTCCTGCCCCCCTGTCTGTAACACGTGTCCGTTTTTCTGAAGTTTGGATGTAGGGTTCCATTTGGTTCTCATGTTTTGAAAGTTATGAATTGGCATGCAGTTAAGCAGTCTCTACTTAAGGGTAAAAATTGTGCAAATGCTCTTCTGTGAAGCACTTTGGGCTGCAAACCGTTGTATGAAAAGTACTATATAAATAAAGTGATTATTATTATTAAAAGGATGCCCTGTTCAGATATTCAGTTTTCAGTTCAGTTCTGAAATGCCACACTCTTGCAATACTCTTATTGGCTTGTATTATCTGATACAATGAAAAACATTAGAATAATGTAAAAACCATTAACTAAACAGTAAAATAGTACACGATGGAGTCTGCTTGTATTCTGTTTTCCTTGTTTTCAATTGTCTAGTACTTTTTATAGCAGTCTGTTTGTTTAGGTATGAGTTTGTGAGGGCAGTGTAGTATAAGGTATAAGGAACTGGTCTTTATCCAGTTCGATTCCCGGGTAGTAAACTGCCATTGTACCCTGCAAGGTATTTAACCTACATTGCTTCAGTATATATCTGGCTGTATAAATGCCTGTAATACAATGTAATTTCACAATAGAAACGAAAGTAGAATGGTGAAACGTGCTCTTAATTGTTGCTGTTGTTAGGCAAATTAGCAGAAATGAGTGATATAAGATGTGTCCACAGGTAATAGGCCTGTCTTCCCTCTTCTGAGGAATACCTTCCTCACACCCTATACTGTACGTGTTCTGTTTCAGATACATGCATCATGCGTATGGACTGGGAGAGCACTACAACTCTGTGGAGCCTTTGAAAGAAGCGCCTAAGGAAGAGGAGAGCTGAAATTATCATTCAAAGGATGCTAACCCCCCATATCATTTTAAGGATTCTGTAGGATGTAACTAGACGTGTCTCTCAAGACATTCTTGGGATGCGAGAGAGGAATGAAGTGACTGTTGGATCATGCTTTAGCCTAAAACGTCAGAGACGGCGAATACAGCAGTGTGCTGTTGAAATGAACCATAGAGAGGGTTCAGTAGTGGGTTAAGTGTGTCCGTTCTTGTCAGAGAATAGTCACGTCGTGGAAGTGTGTAATTCAGTGTAGTTTCAGTTGTGTGCCATTTTATTCTTTGGTATATTCTGAAACGGGTAGTGGACTATGTGTATGCTTATGACAACATTGCATCTTGCAATTAAAGTCATAAAGGACACCGCTTATTTAAGTTTTACTTGAGTTAATTGCACCTTCCTGCGGGAAAGAAGAACCTATACCGTAAAGCTGAGTGTAGAAACTGCAGGACATGGGCAATGCCCAAAGACAGAGGCTGTGCCTGAGGGAATTTCATCATGTACCATTTATAATTAGACTGCTGCTTTGTAGCTTCTGTGATCATTAAGAACCAATGTGATTCTGTCTACTGCGGAAGCACAGTGCTATAATCACAGGTATCTCACTTTATAGCTGATTAGATTGGGAGACGCAGTTCTTCGATATCAATGTTACAGGATAGAACACCAAACTATATTGGCACTTTTCATATACTCACAAACATTCAAAATACTGGATTAAGTGGCATACCTTTTCTGACTCAATAAAATACAATCTCCACTGTTGAATATTTTGCCTTTTTATTATTGGTAACATTGGGGGGTGGGGGTTTTCCTCTGGAATTTGTCATAAATATATGTATTATAACAGCAATAGGAAAATTCAAGCTGGTACTTTGGAAGGTGTGTAAGGCGAAAGGAAATATAACAGTTTCAAAATATTTTTTCCATCTTGTTTTTAATACTCATTTTTTAATGATGCAAAATACAGCATTTGTATCCAAACAAGTTTTGTTTGGTCACCAGGAACTGGAATTTGAAATGGGTTAAAACTTTTCTGGTTGACAAAATATGGTGCTATGTTAGTACATTGCTGATGTCTTCAGCAGAAACACTGTGTCGATCAGGCGGAATGCAAGTCTTACCACAAAGTAATGAACATGATCTGAATGAATTGCCACCAACCTGTATGATGTATACATTTTCAAGTGGTTCACGTAGTTCTGGCAATAATTCTGCTCAAATGGTGATCATTTTCATAATGCAATATAATTTTAAAAGGTGCTTTTCTTAGTGAAATTGAAAGTTTTATCGTTCAGTACAGTTTCATACAATAACCAAAATGATGAGAGTAGTTTTAACACCGGAATACAGATACAGCGGTAGAGGTCGCTGTTGTTCTGCGGCCAACAGCATTTTCTCTTGATGCGTCTTATTTCCATAGAAACGCTGTACCTTGAATGCGGAGGTTCAAGGAGAGTGACTTCAAATGGCAAACAATCTTGTCATCAGAGCTTTAAGAGGAAATGCAAAATCGTTTAGTTTGAGTTCTAAGAATATAAACCAGATTCCTAGCACAGTTGCAAATCTTACAAGTCTTTTGAAACTACAGTTAAATAACAATTGCCTTTCAACTCTGCCCATTGAATTGCAGTCTTTGTGCCACGTAAGTACATAACGTAATCATTTTAAAACGACTTTATCGCAACCAGCAGCATTTGCTAAATTTCCACATATAATGAATTAATCATGATCGATTAAACCAGTTTTACCTATCGAAAGTTGACAGAGCTGAACCTGGGAAACAATCTTCTCGAAGAGATTCCACCTGTTCTGAAGTATCTTCCATCGCTAAGAAAACTGTATGTATTTGGAAACCAAATCGAAAATTTGCCTGAAGACATTTTTGGTACGTCCATTCTGATAAACATTACATACACCCGATTTGCTAATGGAATGTTTTATCAGCTATTACAATGAGTACTGAACCTTACCAAAGCTGTCCTCCGCAGGTGCGCTCTCAAAACTTGTCCTTCTGAATTTGAATCACAACAAAATTAGAGTCCTTCCACCAGAGATAAAAGGGTAACTTAAAACATGTTTTTATTTGTGCAAAAGTCATGTCATTGCTGTAAGAATATACTTGTTCATGTATGCCATTGGTATATAAAAAGGCTATTTGAGATAACCATTGCAAAGTTTAGCTTTCCAGTGCATGATTTCAGTTATATTTCTGAATGCTTCACATCTCAGTGCCTAAGGAGATTTTTTTGAACGAATAGTGCAAGGTGAAGGATCCAACTAAAGCATAAGGTCTCATTTATCCACAGGCTTACTCACTTGGAAATTTTGAGTCTGACTCACAACCAACTGGAAGTTATTCCTGCTGAAATAGCTTTGCTTAATAAGCTGACTGAGCTCAACTTAACTAACAACAACCTTGTCACTTTGCCACCACAACTCTGCTTCTTGCCACAACTGTCAAAGCTCTATATTGCAAGAAACTATCTGAAAGAACTACCTGAGGTAAGATCCTTTCATTCTAGTGCAAGCTCTGCAAATATATTATTGAATAATAATGAATTCTTACTCAGTCAGGACAGCTTATACTGTATCTATACATGTCTGTGCTGCTGCAGGTATGAAGAAAATATCTGTGAATGACAGTGTTAAACTTTTATGTGACTCTTAAACTGAAGATTTGGTAAAGGAACTAACAAACCTAAAGCACAAAATTCAGTCCATAGGCCTGCTGTTCAATTTAATATGCAATATTTTTTCCAAATTATAATTTTATATAAAATACCTACTTTACTAAGTCAAGTCTTCATCCTTTTTCACAGGGGATATTCAGACTGTCGAAGCTCAAAGTCCTAGATGTTGCAGGAAATTGTCTGACCATGTTTCCAGTGGATGTATGTATGTCATTTAAAAATGTCTAGAGGTGCTGGCTTATTTTAATGAGACAACATACTGAGGAAAAAAATAATACCAATATCCAATAAGTATATTGGATCTGAATCTATTATTCATTCTTCAAAACAAATCAATTCTATGCTGAGGAAAGGCAAATAACTGTCAAGACGAAGAAGATGTGGTAAAATACAGTTTGTGCTACATAAATACTTATTTACTTTTCACCAGTTGTAAATTCCTGAATTTACTTTCGTTCAGCAGTTAACTGGTTTGTATGATACTGGTCTGCTAGTTCCACCTTGTCAGGGTGGAGGAGCTGTACTGCGAAGGAAATGCTTTCGTCCAGCACAAATTGGTAGAATCCATTCAAGAGACAGAGGTGCTGTCTTTAAAGGTAATGTGTTTAAATTTGAGTGCTTTTCTTACTACTCTTAGTACTTTTATTATTACTGGGGAGCACTGCTGAATGCATTGTATTAGGTTAAGTGCCATCCATGTGCGGTATTTATTCATTTTTCTTGCAATTCCACATATTAATGTTGCAATTAGTGTCAAATAATTTGGAAAAGAGATGTAAATGGAAACATATGTTGCAATGTTTTGTACATACATTTGGAGATGGCCTTGTCTTTATAATCTGTGAAAACTGCTCCAGATCCAGCAACTGACATAGGTTTTCTTTGGCAGATTCGGCGCATACATAACTAAATGTTGATAAAAATGTCTGAACTAACAAACCATACCCGTATGCCCAACAACCCATTGGAAGGAAACACAGCTATACAACCCAAGTGCTCTCTAAGCCATCCATGTTGAATGAAAGAGAGATTTTCTTTGTTCACAGAAAAATGTACGCATTCTTGAAGTAAAGGAGCTCAGACTTAATCTATATTACCATTTATTAAACAAGTTGTTGCTTTGGACAAGCAGGACTAGAAGGTAGCTTGTCAGCCTTTGAATTTTTTCATGGTTTGAACACCTTTGAGCAGGTCATGTATCCCGCACTTCGTAAATTAAAAAACCAACTATATTCCCTCTGGTCATGGGAACGTGTGAAGAATTTGGGCTTTTATGAAAACCACTCAAGACGAGACTGCCCGGGAGGAGAGCGGCGGCCTCTCTGCAGCAGGTTGACGAGCGGGGCTCAATTAGTCATGCCTGTTGCCGTCCCTTCTTGGCCAGGAGCAGGCGGCCAGGCTGATCCTGATGGAGTGCAGGAGGGAGCGCTCTGTCCTGCGCCGGGCCCTGGCGCTCCACCCGGCCGTGGCGGACGCGCTGTCTCTGGCGGGCAGGTGTGCCCTCTGCTCTCAGGCCTTCCTCACCACCTGGCTGGAGTGCGTGCGGTTTGTTAACCTCAGGAAGGTATGGCTCTGCACTTTATGGCAGCACCTGTCTCAATCATAGTCCGTACAGCTACATTTATAGGAATGATGCCAGGGCTGGCAAACTGCTCATCTTGCCAAAGCACTACACCTGCTAGAGATATGATCACAGCACCACAAAGTATGGACACTGATATTTGATATGTAGAATGCATATACAGTTCTAAAATTCCTTCCAATACCCCTTACTTCCTTGTTTTTGAAAAAATTAAGGTTAACGGGAGATTTCTATGCTGTCTGCTGCACTGCAAACTATAGATGTTCAGCCTTCAGCCACTCTCTTTTTGAATATTCATAATGAATGAGCGAATCAGAACAGGTTAACACTTGAGAAAAAAATCACAGTACAGTGCAGTCACCAGATACATTAAGTCCAATATGTCAGAGGGGTCATGCAATACACTATACTTTTTGATTTTGGTTAGGGTCGTTAGCATATGAGGGTGGCACGGTGGTGCAGTGAGCAGCATTGTCGCCTCACAGAAGAAGGTCCTGGGTTCGAATCAGGCCTTTCTCTGTGGAGTTTGCATGTTCTCCCCATGTCCACACGGGTTTCCTTCGGTTTCCTCCCATGGTCCAAAGACATGCAGGTAGGCTAATTGGAGACTCTAAATCGCCCATAGGTATGAGTGAGTGAATGGTGTGTGTGCTCTGCGATAGATTGGCAGCCTGTCCAGGGTGTGTTCTTGCCTCTCGTCCAATGCACGCTGGGATAGGCACCAGCACCCCCCGTGACCCTGCCCAGGATAAGCGGGTATAGATAATGGATGGATGGATTGTTAGCATACTGGTGATACAAGAAGTGACTAACCAGTCAGAGCTTGATAAATCCATTTTAACATCCTTAACATCCTTTATCTTCATCTAATAGTCATGTAGTAGAGGCAGAGACCCTAGGGGTGTTCAAATCCTGGCTTGACACAGTGCTAAATACTCTAATTTGTAGGTGACTGGTCAGCCTAGATGGGCAGGACATTTTACATTTACATTTTAGGCATTTAGTTGAGAGTCTTATCCATAGCGACTTACAGTTAGTGCACAAAGAAAAGGCCTAGATCACCAGCATCCCAAGTAGCAATTAATGAGGGTGCAGTCGTTGAGCCGTAACACACCAGTAATAGAGAATCATTTGTCACTGGAATTAACATGTGGAAGGGAAGGTAGAGAGGGTTTTTTGGGTAGGGAAATAGAGAATAAGGTCTTCAGATTATGCTGAAAGGTAGGGAAGGGCTCTGGTGTCCTGAATGAAGCAGACTGAAGGTCATTCCACCTGTGGGGAGCCAGTAGGGAGATGAGTCGAGGCTGAGAGGACCGATGACTGTGTCAGTGCTGGGAGGGGGGAGCTAGGCACCTGGTGGCAGCAAAGCATAGAGAACAGGTTGTGGAGTAGAGCTGGACCATGACCATATTCCCATCAATATATTCTTATGCTCTCTTATGTCCATATATTCTAATGTTGTTCTGCTGTGTTTGCCTATTCTCAATGGATACAGTGATCTATGGATACTATGACCCTTGTGCGACTGGCAAGGCTGTATTTAGAACAATAATAATATTGTTAATAATAATAATAATAACAATAATAATAAGAATAATAATAATAAGAATAATAATAATATGACAAGCATAAATTATTAGAATATAATGGGAAAACCGGGTATAATTGACATGGAGGATGACTCCTGCCCATTTCTGCCTTCAGGACATGAAGTTGAGAAGCTCGCAGTCCGTCCCAGTGCGAGTTCAGCTCTGTTCCTACAGCTGCTTCAACCAGAGCGGTCACATGTACTACGGAGTTGCATCTGTATAGAAAAAAAGGTGTAAGTCTGTTTATATGCCTCTGAATGGCTTTCTTTAGAATGACCTTTGGTTAAAAGCTACTGTGGCTAAATCTTTATACGGAAGTCTGTGGTGTGATGTGCTCCATTTTACATGGCAAGAAAAAAAAATACATTTATATATATATATATATACACACACACACGGTATATATATATATATATATGTGTGTGTATGTATACACGCATTTTTTAAACCAAAAAATAGCCTGCACATATGTTCAATACTTCTTTGCTAATTCACATCTAAAAGCAGATGCAAAATTTCTTCAGCTATAAATAGATGTGTTCTGCTGCTGTAAACATCTAATGTTCCAAATAAAGTCAGTCCATCTTGTGCTTTTCTCCATGACATCATTTAAAATACACTCAAATTTACATCTGAGAAAAAAAATTAATTACATTACAACATTAAATATACCAAAAGAAAAGAACATATTCCAAATTCAATATTTGTCAGTCTCTAAGCAATTGCATTTTATATCCCGAGACTTACTGGTATTTGCTAAATGCTGTGGCACAAGTCCTCCACTAGGTGACAACAGTAGTACAGAATGATGGCCTGATGTCTTTGTGCAGATATGCAATTGTGTTTTTATATAAATGTCAAAGACATAAATTCTAGTACATTTGAACATGCATGAAGTATTTGGCTATCTTCAGCTTAATTTAGGCATATCACCACATTTCCATACTCCCTGTTCTAGCCAGACTGAGTTCTGAAAAACGTACTCTGTTAAATATTGAAAGGTTGCTGTAGCTGGGGAAAAAGTCTGTATAATGCTGAGAACTTGTCATTCGGCTCTTCTTGGTCCTGTACAGTTCCTTGTGGCTAATTTCTTTTCACATAAAAACAGTATATAAAACATCCAATGTGATGTGTTTTGTGAATTTTATTTGTGCAAAGGGGGCACAAGTTAAAGGTCATGAGTCTCAAACTATGTTTACTGTATACAGTATATTTTTCCAAATCAGAATTTCAAAGAGGCAGGAGGCAAATGGAAAAGTGCACGATGTTCTACTGTCCTTATTCTGAGACTTGGCCTCTCTTAGGCTTAAATAGATGATATGACAGTTAATTTTTCCCGTTTTCCTGCCCAGACCAATGGCATCTGCTCGCTCCCAAGAAGTACGTCATTTCCCAGAATTAATTTCCCATCTAGTCCTCAAGAGCTCATTGCAGTGTCTAAAGACTCGGGGTTGATGAATTATGCATTAGGTTTAATTGCAAACCCAGAAACTAATGACATTGGACTGGTTAACAGCAGGGGGAACCGTACATCTCTGCAAACTGAATGAAAAATCAGTTTAAAGAAAAAAAAAGAAAAAAAAAACGCTAATTGATGAATAATTAAAGCTTGCGCTACGGGGCATAATTGTGACATTTTGTTTCAATCAATCCAGGAGTGCCAGGAAAGTGCACTTAGCAAACTAATGTCAGTGGAGAAGTCCAGTCAAAAAAGAACCTCACGTAAAAGCAGGGCCTTTATTTGAGTGGTTTGAACAAAGTGTGGCATAGTGAGGTCCCCTGAATACAGCCACAGCCTTATAGCCAACAGTGAACATTGGCTTTCGTGGGTATTTTCTTCCACAATCTGCAAGCGTTTGTTTGTTTGTATGTTTGGGTGTGCTACAATAATAATAGTAATAATGCCGCTCTACAGTGCTCATGTTATCAATAGGAATACATTAGCCACAGTACTCCACCTCTATGCAATCCATTATTATGCATTTTCTTAGAGACTTGCAGGCTGTAGGCTGCCCACAAACAGCCCACAGGACTGCAGTAGGTTCAGCTGTGGATGGCTACTGCATTGCTGAGCCGGGGAGTGTGATTTTCCATGTGCTGTGCCTAGCTGCTCAACATTTTCTGTGTTACTACAGTTGACCCACACACACAATCTGTACAAAACAAAGATAACTCACTGAAGCAAAGCAAGATAAGTAACTTATATGGATAAGTGAGAAGTAAAATTGAGTTTTTGCTTCAGATCTATTCCATCACGAGTATAGAACACCTCCATACACCTACAATACTGCAAACTCAAATATACCACACAGCAATATTCAAAAAGTTAAGATACATTAATTACAGTATGAGAGAGTGAGATCATCAGGGAGTCAACCCCTCAACTCTCTGGGCCCCTCCCATTTACTGTATCAAGTATTCAATAGACTGCAGTATATCTGCCATCTACTTTGCTCTACCACATTCTGTTTTATTTTTTCCCCTCTACAGGAAATCTTTAATGCAGTATGTCAACATTCTAAACTGGAAGATATACCAATTTGATAATCCCTTTGTTTTGAAAATAAGCGTCGATTGAATTCATAAAGAACATGCAGAACATTTCTATTCAGTCATTTCTTTTTCCATATAATTCATGACACCTGCTACAACTTGTAATATTTGTAATAAAATGGACTCAGAAGCAATCTGTAACAATCTGTAACGAGCCTTATATTAACCAATTGATGTTTCATAAAGGTGCAACTGTTCATCTCAGTTGAGATGGAATGAGCATATGCTCTGCCAACAACGAACAATACCTGTCCACAATATGAGAAATCCCAGTCTGGTGATGAGTTAAATGGAAAAATGAGGCATGCGTTTATTCTCCTGGCACAGCCTGTTTGTCACGTGACAGGAACTCATTACTGAATATCTCTGCTGTTACGCAGTTATGATATATAATTCCAGGTCTTTTCTTGTGCGAGATTACAGTTGCCAGTGCATATGTAAAGTGCTGTAATTTCTAGATGGTGTAATTATGTTTTTGTCCCAAACATTATGGAGCTTGCTATCTAAAAAAAAACTGCCGTGATTTCTACATAGGGAAATCAGAGTGTATAAAAATACTCTTAAAATCAGAGAACGTTACTTTGACCACATTTAAATCTAAAATTGTGGAGTACAGAGCTCATTAAAGGAAAAATATGTTCCGAACATTATGGAGCTCAGATGTATGTGTGCGTGTGTGTGTGTGTGCGTGCGTACGTGCGTACGTGCGTGCGTGTATGCATGCGTGCTATAGATTTGTTTTCATAAATGTATTTCAAAGATTTATCGCATGAGGGGGATTAAACTATTTCTGTTCCAGAGGTTTGTAGCTATACACATGGAGTTGTTACTGCTTTCAATATGCTTTGAGATGTTTAGAGAACTTCTGTGGCATTTAATGAGTGGGCACATTCCTTAGGCTTATTTTCCCATCTACAGGTATTTAGGGATGGATTACACGGAAAATCAGTTATACATAGAACATAGAACCGTATTTTAGTGATCCTAGTGGATTACATAATGTTACATTTAAATAATGGTCTCCAAAAAACTCAAGCAGGAGAGGGCCTAAGGGAAATGCATTGTATTTTATTTCTTGCTAATTCATTTGCCTTTGTAAACCAATTTGGCTTGCCTTTGAAGCTATTTTTCATAAAGGGAGAGAGAAAAACACTCTCAATGGCACAAAACAGAATTGCAGCATACATTCTGGCCTAATTGTTTTTGGTGAAGTTGTCAGTCCTTTTCAGGTAAACGCTTCTGGGTTTGACTGGTTAGACTGAGTCACCCGTGGAATTCATCGTGTGTCCGTGTATGGTTGAACGATTCTGATTCTGGGACAGATCGGAAATGTCCGAGCATCTGATCAAATAACCTTTTGTCTTTGAAAAGTGGGGGGTAGTACTTCACATTTGTACTACCGAAAAAAGAAAAAAAAAAATTACCATCGAATGCACATTATTCCAGGGACCAGATGTTGGGGCCGGGGGCAGCAAAGCAGCCCTCAGGCTCTGTCTGGTGTCACCCTTGTGTGAATGTCTCTCCATAATGACTCCGGTTTGTTAACACAAGCACGCCAGCCTCTTTGTATTCCTAACCTCATTTCACAGATACAAACAGGAGACACTCTCTGCTCGTGTGCTTTACATGTGATGTGTGGGCACGCCAAGCACCCCTCCAATTTGTATGGAACAAATGCACGTGCTGGAATACGGGTGACTCATGTTTGATGTATGTTGATGGTGTTATAGAATTCTTTTCAAAGGAGTAGATGACGTCCGTAAATGACCAAGACGAAAAGCTCTCGTAAATTCCCCGCGTGCATCCTGTATGATAATTAGCCGGTGTGTTTTTGATGTAATTACTGAGAAGGAATATTGCCCACAGAGAAAAATCTTTTACTGTTACCTCATGGGGAATGTAGAGAATGATGAAGTGGCTGTGCATAAATTTACATTTACCGTGGCTCAGAATGCCTCCGAGTGATCTATCGAAAATCTCACCGGGTCCATTACTTTTCATCTCTCTTACTGCGTGTCTGTTCTTCGGGCTTTGTGATTTCAGAACCACTTTAAAACATGGAACGGTATTACTTCATAGCTTATTTCGAAAGAGATCGAGTATTGTCATTTCTGTCTTGTGTCTCTGATAAACAATATAACTCATATACTGTATAGCTCAAATTTTCAGGGACTTGAACCTTAAACACATGAGATTTATGTATGCGTGATCATTTGAGTAATAAAGAGTTATAGTTAGATTCTGTCTACGCACAAATGGGTCCTAGATTATACCGAGATAGCAATTCGGGTAATTATATTTAAAAATGTAATGATAAAATAATAATACTGGTGGAGATATTTTACTGATTGCCTGAGAGCTGTGTATTCATAGCTCACTCCTATGAGGAGAACTCCTTTAAATTTACTTTGCAACCCAGAGGAATGGCTGTGCAGAAATGAATATTATTTACTGCTTAATTAATCAGGGGCTCATGCCCTGGGAGAAAAAAAAATCACTCAATACCAAGCAGTGAGCTGCCGTCGATCTGCAAGGAGTGCACTCCAATCAGTGAAATCTATTGTCTCACATCTTATGCAGAGTGAAGGATCTCCTATTGTGCTGCTGGCAGCATACCAAGGCATTGTCAGCATACTGTTTCTATGATCAATCTCGTCTCAAGTCGCAGTGATCCTGTTGGCCACTAGATGGCAATGTGTCTCTCTGGAGCATGTTGGAAAAATAATGGAAGCAGCTAGAATTCGAACGTCACCCAAAATACAGACTAGTACCCATGTAACGGAGGAGGCAAAAAATATACAGCTTAAAAAAATCATACAAATTGAAAAATAAGTGTCCATATGACCAAAAAAGATTAGCTATAACTTTGCAAGAAAAAGACAGTTTTGTAACAAACACAGTACATACGGTAAAGTGTAATTCATTTCATTGTGATAACAAATAGATGCATAATACAGAAGAAATATGCTGTATTTGCTGCCAAGTGTTGATGGATTTCACTTACACTGGCTGCTTTCCTTAATGTGGTTTATGTGTCAAGAGTGGATTAAAACCTGGAGGAGAGAAACTGAGGAATGCCATATTTAACAATTTTTTCACATAAATATTTATGGAATATATTTCTGTGATCATCAGCTGTGTACACATCATGTAGCTGGGAAATCTGCCCGAGTCCCTTTTTTTGTGTGATTTTCAGTAATAGCTGTTTTGCTGTCCTTAGACATAAGAAGGAAGCAGCCCCATTTTGCTATTACACCTAGTTATTGTGGTGGATTCAAAGACGAGAAGATGACCTCAAGTTAAATTTGGCAGTTATTCTTTTTCTGACAGAAGACAAACAACTATATTGCTAAGAGGAAAAACAGTGCTTCGCAGAAACTTCAAAGAAAATAAAAGCTTTAATCTTCGTTGTGTGTTTGGAAAACCTGCACACCATTCGTAATGACTAGAGACCTTCCATAAGAGGCACCAGACAGGTCTCCAGGATGAGCTGAATTCCAGAAAAAATCAGTTTCTGGAGGGTTTTAAAACTTTCAGTTTGAAGCTTCTTGTTCATTCTGTTTCACTTAGATTTTTTTTTCTTCAATTTTATGTATCTAACTTTATTTTGACCAAAACATCCCACTGATGTTTAATTTTTAAGCCAAAATGTATACCCAATTTTCAGCACATAAACACACCTACAAGAGAATGATTTTTACTTTGCAATGGCAATGAGTGCCACGGTTATAGGACTTACCCTGTGCACCAAGGATACTTCCATTAGAAGGTATACATCCTGAGAACCAAAATGGACAACGGCGAACCAAATGTACAACAGTTTAATTCATGGTAGAAGGAAACAAACAAAGATTGGCCACTAAACTATACATTACAAATGAAGATGTTGCTTTTTATAAATCCTCCAAACTGAAACATAATTGTGTATGACGTTGATGAACAAAGAATGGCCAGTAATATCTGCCTGTTTTTTCAGAACATGCAAATTGTTATTCAAAACAAATTATAAGGAACACCATTGAAAACATGCAATTGGCATTGCATATAGTCCTGAATGTATTCTTTAGAATGTTTACAATGTGCGAATGTGTAATTCTTTTTGTTCAAAGAGAAATTTGCCTTAAACATTTTGAAATGATTGAGCAATTGTGAAACAATAAAACTGTAAAAAGAAACATGATTTAGAAACTGCACACCTTAGATATACTTACTGTAGATAATTTCAAGTGACACTGCCACAAGCTTCTCACATGTTACCCCATATGATTTGCCTACTTGGCACCGATAAATAGATCTCGTTCGCACATATTCATTATACATGCTAATTTGTAATATAAAATGGAAAAACGGTTTTTAGAATGCTACTACCAAGTGCAAAGCAAATGAAAAAATGAATTTTGTTGAAAAAATACCATAATTACAGGGTGCTCCCAGCTTGGTACAAATCATTTGGTCTAGCTGGGTTGCAGCAATTTTTAAGATTGGGACGATTGGTTGGGCCAGGCCAGAGACTATATTGTGCTCTCTGATCAATCCGCAGCATACAATGTGGTAGCAGTGTAGTATGATGGTCAGTAAAGTTGCCCGGTGATTTAGAGGCTTCAGGCTCATTTTCCCTGTGGAACACTACAGCTGTGCTTGTAGCCATCATTCAAAGGCAGAATTGAACAGCATGTAAAGACAGTAAGCCGTGGATAAGAGTGTCTTCTGTACATAATACAAAAGCAGACTCCATTCGTCATCAGCATATCCACGGTTCGTTCTTTTATTTCAAAAAAGCTGCGCCATGTACTGCAAATTTGGAATACACTGTTAGTCTGAGTGTGTATGTTTTTTGCTTGCTCTGTATGATATTTTGCCAAAATAAAACTGGCTCAATAAAATATTGTTTAGAAACACCATAGGTGATTCAGTGTAATCCCACACAATTTGGGTTGCTTTAATTCTCATAAATTTCAACAAAAATGTTTGTGATTTGATGATGTTTTATATTACAAACATCAGTGAGAAACTATCAGACGACATATGCCATTCATCCACATGCAGATGCTCAGATAATATGCCTAAAAGCACTGAAAGGGTGAAGAAAATGCCTGCCAGGTAATATGCTACTTTTTGAAAAGTATCCAATGAAACAGTGGGATGAAAAGGTGTCCAATGAAACCCACTGAGATCTCTCAATAAGATGAAAAGTCCTCTGAACTTCATGTTTCCAGCTCCCTAAATGGTGCCAGTTTAGTTGCCGCCACATTAATGGTTGAATTTTAACATTTTAACAATTATATCTTAACCGTATAATTACATTAGAATCATGGAAATCATTGAAAATGACCACTGCTTTCTGTAGATACAGTCTGCTGCTTTGGTCATTTGACTTCAGGACAAATATTAAAACAAAGGAAAGGACCATGTCACCCAATACCATAGACCTTCTTGTCTCACCGACTCCACCTGGGGTTGATAAAGGCTATTCTGAAAAGTTTCCGTTACTTCCTGGTTGCCTTTGTCCAAGAATTAAAGCCTTATAATAGCAGTTTTGAGTGTGGCCATTTGATTTACGATGACCCTGATTTATACGCTTTCTGGATTTACTGTCTTTGAGGAGAGAGAGAGAGAGAGAGAGAGAGAGAGAGACAGAGACAGAGAGTGAGAAAGAGAGAGAGAGAAAGAGAGAGACAGAGACAGAGAGTGAGAGAGAGAGAGAGAGAGAGAGAGTGAGAGAGAGAGAGAGAGAGAGAGCCCGGTGGGTCGTGCGCCGGTCGGTCGACGCTCGGGACGGGAGGCAGCTGGCTCGCGGGCCTCGCAGGTAGCGGCATCTGGGCGCTAGCCTTTTTCTAGAACGGGGGGCGCTCGCGGCGGCCGGCTGCCAGTGGCCCAACATCTGGCCGGGGTGGGCAGCGCAGGCCGGAGGGAAGAACGTCCTTGAAGAGGGGGGCTCGTTATTGCTATCTCTCCCTCACACCCGCGCAGCACCAGTCAGGGCCTCCTGTTAACCTAACAGGATTCAGCCCCGGATCTGGTGGTTGGGATTGGGCCGCGGAGGACATCTCAATCATACTTACCGCAGCCAAAAAGGATGGCCGTGAATTAAAACAGGTGCAGAAAGGCAATGTATGAGACCGGGGCCCAGATTTCACACAGCTTCCTTTTCTGTAAATAATCAATTTGGACACTGTCTTTACACAGACAGCCTTCTCCAACTTAGATACCGCGCCAGTCTCAACCGCCAGCTGATTCGGTGGGTTTTTCGAAACGCTCAGACGCGGTTTGATTTGATCCTTCACTGGGCACCGAGATGCCACACTGTGATTTACTTAACCGGAGCAGCAAATGGGAACCAGATGATTTCCGCAACGTCTCGTGTGTGATATTTTTCACATTTGTTTTGGCTTTAATTTTTAATCTGTTTCTCTCTCTTGTGCATTGCCCCCCTTCCACTCATTTTCACAGCACCAAAGGGAAAATGTAACATTTCTTGAATGGAAAGGTAATATCTGAAACAGTTGAGTTGTCCTCATGTTGAAGTGATGCGATGTTCAAATTGATGGAAGATGTATACCCCCTCCTCTTTTGTGGCTGTTTGTGTTTGAAGATGGTTGGGTGTGCAGTGTATTTGGAATTGAGTAAACCATTCAGTTTTCAATGCAATGTTCTTTAAGGTTGCTCAGTGAACTTTGTTCACCTTACTTAGGCTATTATCCTTGTTCCGGTTGGACTCCATACTGTAATATATGGCGAGAGAAAATATGTACAATATAATTTGTTGAATCTCATCCCTCATCGCTCGTCTAATCTCAATCATAGAACAACCTCAGCACATATACAGCCAAAGACAAGATAATAGTTAATATGCAGTGACAATTTTTACTAGACAACAGCTCGGTATTCCAACACGGTAGTACATTTGAGCTATATGTGTACTTTAGAGACATGAACATTTTTATTGACAGATAACAACCTCCGGCACCTATGCAATTCAGAAGGGTTTTGAAAAGAATATAGCCAGAGGCTCTGACAAACACTGAACTAGAAATGATCATCATTTGCAAACATGACCATGTCAGTTCTGCAGCTCTTTCAGTTTCTGTTGAACTCATTAAAAAAGCTTGTATTAAATTAAACATAGTGGCAAAAGTTTGTGCCATTTATCCACAAACGTTTCTGCCATTCTTTGGCACTTCTGTGTACTGATGGGGTTTCAGGGGAGTAGAATGCCTCACTTCATAATTTTCTTTCTCCATTTACTGTTGTTTTTCCTGCTAGGCAATTAGCCTCTCTCACATTTTAGCTTTGAAACTGAAATCGGTGGCTCTGAGACTGTGGATGAGATGCACGTTTCCCATGATTCCGAGCGCAGGTGAGACAGACTCCAGGTGAGACAGACACACTGCTGTATGCTGATGGATTTTTCCCGAGTTTGGCCACAGCTAAGACACTGTCCTTTTCTGTTCAAAGCTGCCTTGAGGTTGGAGAAGAAAGCAGACAGCTGTCACACCTCCAGCCTTTGCCACAGGGTGAGTGTTCTTTCATTTATGTTTGATCTGTATGAACTCACCGGCTTCTGCTTATGCAGACCATTGTACTACTAGCCCAGCATGCTGATGATGTCACATCATGCAGGCTACTGTACACAGTAGCTCCCAACCCAGCTAGAACAAAACTGCCACTGTTGTTGTAAGCAAATATACAGCCATGATTTATAGACCCTCAAACAATGCTAGCTGGCTTCAGGTTTAGAACAAAAGAATTCAGGAGTGTTCCTTGAAATATTATATTCAAAAACAAACATAGGGATTGAAGGTACTGTTTGAATTAATCACACAGCAGTTTTCTCCTTAGGTCTGAGTTACAAATTGTAAGTAAAAAAAGGCACAGGTCCAATCTTCATCAAAGATTTTTATTTGCAGGAATGACAGTTGTCATAATTGCAGGAAACACACTCTGGATTCAGCAGAGTTAATCTGAATGTCTTGCCTCCTCAAAAGTGACTTCTTATACCTGGACATCATTGCATCATACTTTCTGAGACCCAAGTCCATAGATTAATTATAGCTATAAACATTATTAAATGCAGTATCCTTGGCTTAAATAGTTCTTGATCACTTGCTCGGGTTGCTGTTCTATAATCAATACTATGCCCATCGATGGTGACGAGTTGTGCCTTATACTTATCGCCATGTCTTTATGATAAGTTGACTGAAACTATTTGGGCGGCAGGCATGCCAGTATTTGAGACTTGATTGCATTATAGCATTATGGTATATTTCAGATTTGTGCTCAACATTATTCAGTGCTATAAGAGTTTCAGATGGAGGTCACCCTCCAGTGCTTTCTGTGTGTAGTAAAGCCAGCGTCCATTCGGAGACAAGGAAGTAAATAATATTTACATAATTTCTAATGCATACTGGCCCCCCGGGATGACAGTCAATGATACCCAATGCCTGTTCCCAGAATGCAATGCAATCACAGGGGCAGACAAAAAGAAATAAAAAAAAAAACAGGTTCCAGGTGTCTCTCCTGCTGGGAAGGTATGCAAGACCCACCGCATGTGAACTGTGATCCATAATGGATGACAGGGGCCATCTTGCGGGAGAACCTGCACTGACCCAGGTGAGCAGCCTGGAGAAGGTTTCCTGAGAAGGGCTGATGACCAGATGTCAGGAGAGCCAGTGGGGCAGGAGACGTCCTGCTCACCTGTTTACTGGAAGAGGATCTCGATGGCCTTTTGTCTGTAGAGAGAGTGTTCAGGTACACATTCGCTCCACATGCGGTTAGAATTTATCGTGGCTGAGTGATAAAGAACATCTGTATGACCCAAATAATAATAAGGATAAAATGGGAGACAAAAACTCCCCCCCAAAAATGTATACATTATGTGTGGGATTTTTATATATCATAATCTGTTATGACACCGTTAATGGCAGTCCCTTGAAAAGCAGGCAATATACATTTATGGATAAAGCAAGCATCTTAACTGTATAGAAAACTCATTTATGAATGACAATGCGCTTTCTAAGTAAGGGGAGAGAGAACTATAGCTGTAACACAGTCCCACAGTCATGTTATAGAGTGAGAGGTGTACTATGATGAGCAGCTAGGAACCTCATTTATGCTTTTCCTCACTCATGCTAGTATGCAAGGTCTCTCATATGCTCATATGAACACTCGCATGTATGTTCAAACCTCAAACACGTACACCTTCTGTGTGTGTGTGAGTGTGTGTGTGTGTGTGTGTGTTTGTATGCATTGGATATTATTTTCAGTTAGACTGAAATCTGAAGGGAGAGTCAGGCAGGCATAATAATGATGTTGAAGTGATATTGCTGGATATCCAACTAGCTGTCCATATCAAACAGCTAGCAAGACTCCTAGCCATCCAAACTACCTACATAGCTGGCTGGAAAATGCTGGTAAACTTTAATTAGCATACCCATGTTCTTTCACTTTCACTGTTCTTGGTATTTGCGATATTTGTAATGGTTAAAAGGGTCACTTAGCATATGGTATGTAATATAGCTAACTATTCCATCCAACTAGCTGGATAACTTGAAGACTATTTTTTCACATAAAATAGGCCTACTCACACTTTTTGAACATATGAGTATTTAGAATACGTGTGTGAGTTCTGAGTAGTAGCTAAATATACACATGAGCGTTTCATATGAGCGTATGAGATGGTTTCATAGACAAGTGTGAGGTAGAATGAACGAAGTCCCTCGTGGTGGCTCACAGTGTAGCACACGCACGCACACACACGTACAGGTGCGGGGCCGAGCGTCATAAGCCAGAGGCTCCGCTTTTTTTTACGCCCACTCTATAAATGTCGGCCGTGACAAGCCGTTTCGTCACGCGAGTGATGGAGCGGCTCCGGCACCTCGGGACGCGGGGGTTCCGTTGCGCCGCACTCGAATTATCCGGAGCCGAACCCGCCGCGCGCCGACGCTGCGGCGGAGCCTTCTGCCCGTAACTGACAAAATATAAATCATCGCCGCGGCTCACAATGGAGACGGAGCGAACGCCCGTCTGTAAATATTTATTCAGCATTAATACGATTAAACAGTCCAATGCATCTTGTCAGATGTGCACCAATCCTTCATACAGTTGAATGGTACTGTGGACCGGCTCGGTCAAACATTTGTTTTAAATCTGGGAGACAGGAATAAAAGATAGATGAGACAGATGTTTGAAGATAATGCTCTGGAAGCCTTTCAAATTGGCAGCATGTGCCGAGCAAAGCTCGCCTTTCTAACTGAGAGCTAGGACAGATATGCACAGTTTTGAAAGAAAAAGCATTAATCACACCAAACCTGAAATAAGGACAGCTACAGAACAGTGAAGTGAGGTCTTAACTTTGGCTTGCACTCAATCTATTCACAGCCTAAACTGCCTAACTGTTGAAAGATTTCAGCTCTTGTTTCAGAGCGGCACTTTAGGTTACATATTGAATCAAATTACTGTATTATTTTGATTGTCATGGGACTTTCTTGGATAATGTTCTATACAAAGTGAATAACATAAAGATTAGACATATTCTTTTGGGGCAAAGCACATAATAGTTCAATTAAAGTAAATGCTATCCTGTCTGAACTCTGAAGTTAAAACTCCCACAATTTCAGAGAATGGAGAGGATTGGATAGGAGAAGCATAATGATAACTGCCCTATAGGAATTTGGTTTCCCTTGCATTGGTATGATTGGTATGATTGTACCCTTCTGTTATCTGTGAGTTAGCATCTGTTAGAAGCGATCAGACTGCTGGATCACATTCTATAGTTCGGCTCGATTCCCAGCTATGACACTCTGCTCCACCCCCTCACCCCCTCACCCCCTCACGCCTCCCCCCCCCCACCCAAACCGCCATCTGAATAAAAGCGAGAAAAAAATAATAATAAGGGAAAGTAGAAAGTCTTTTCTCATTCAACTCTCAAATTTCAGTTTGCAAACTACTTTAACTAAGAAACATAGCATTATTTTCTCTTTAAAATCAACAATTAGACTAACATAGAAATATAACCATACACAAGCTCCAAAAAGACAAGCCACAACTCCACCCTGTACTATACTCAGATTGCTTATTCACATTGAGAATCCTTTCATAGTTCATTCCACTGTGGGCGTGCATTATTCACTGACTGCATGTGCAAAAGTCGTGTGGTCAAAGCTTCATGGTTACCAAATGCAATGCAAACATAATCATCCACATCAGTGCTTTGTGGACTGGCACACTGACTGCAACACCGACTGGATCACGGTTGAGTCACTGTGTTCCCAATGGTCATTGCGTCTTGAAGTCTCAACCTGACCAGAGCAGAGACTGACTATTTGCTTGGCTCCATAGCTAGCTTTATATATTATGTGTTTGAAAACAGCAAGCTATATAAAAACGTGCACATTAACGGGTGGTCGTAACAATGTGTTATTCTAAAAGATATTGTGCGGCAATTTCCATAATATGATTCAATTCACAAAGCCTATTAAATGTAACAGGCCTGGTACAGTTATGTCATGAGCCTGTCCCTAATAAAACCCGAGATTTCCCTTTGCACTGCGTGATTTATCACAACATGGCTCTAGTATAGGCCTACCATTTGGGGAAAACAGCAAATATTAAATGAAAAGGGCAAATTATATTCCAGTTGTGAGATGTAATATTTTTGGGGGAAAAGAAGAAAATGACAGGAGAACATATATGTCTGCATAATTTTGAGAACGGAGTTAATCTGGCCTTGATTATGCTTGAGACAGGGAGGATCCACCCCGGATATCTCCCGGGTTGCCTGGCTGCCAGACTCTTCCTCTTGGCTTGACAAGCCTCCTCCATCTTACTTCAGTTCCACTTCTCCTGAGCGGGGCTGCTTGGTTAATAAGCCTGGGGAGGGCCCAGAGCTCAGATATATTTCATTAAGATTCAGAATCTGCAAAGTGAAATTAAACTTCTGGAGGAAAAAAAAAAAAGGATGCACTCTAAGTGGCAGCTAGATGCAGAATTCGTTTTGAAAACGGGGGGTAATTTCTGAAAAATGGCATCTCCCATGACACAAAGGTTTCAGTGCATCTCCTTTTATCATTTTTTTGTTAATGTATTTAGAATAACAAGACTGTATGTTCTTCTCAGAGAGCAGATAGATTTGTTTCTTCCCTTGTTTGGTTCTGGGTTTGGGAAATTGTCCCTTGATAGCGTGATACATGGTTAGGTCTCCTTGCATAAAAAGATCAAAACAAAAGATGATAGTTAATCTATTATGATGCAGTTATGGATGGTACAGAAGTATTCATGAACATCTATTATTCATAGTAATGAATTTTCACAAATATTATTCATTTTTATTGTAAACAAAACTGCTATTTTTAAATGGTTTTATTGTATGGAAAAATGGTCCATACAGCTCCATTTTAAAAAGAGGTTCCTTAAGAACAAAACTCTTGCTTTAAAATTAAATTAAGATTAATTCAAATTAAGATGCATCTTCTGCTTGAGGAAGAACAAGAAAAAGTCACAAATGAAATGCCTTACGCTTAAATTAAATTTATACCATTTATGCCAGTACAAGGTTGTCTGCAAAGTACAAAATGTCCGCTATTCTGTAAGTTTGGGTCACAAACTACATCTTTTAATCTAACCTCCATGCCCTCTCTGCCCACACTGCTCATCTCTCAACTCATCATCCTCATCATCATGGAATGCCATCTTATCAGTCCATCACAAAACCTTAGTCTGACCCCAGAGGGTCATCACTTGACAAGTAGCCATTACAATGTCTGCATTGTAATCAAAATATGCACATCTTATCCTTGAAAAATGGTATTAGAGGTACTAATGTATCAGTGCTTCAATGTACAGAGTGTAACAGGCTTTGCATGTATGCTATTAGAAATGAAATGTTATCTGTTTGCCCTCAGATCGAGATAACCAGGGCTGATGTAAAATTAGAATTCTTGCCATCATCTCCCAGCGAGATGGATTTGTGAACTAATGTAGCAGCAAATAATTGCTTTGCAGGTGCTGTAGTTGATACCCCTCAAGTCGGTATGATGTTACATTTCGAATCAACAAATCTTATAAAAAGATCACGGATATGCAATACACTCCAGCGGTTTGACCAACTTTTTACTGCAAATAGATATTTTTGCATCAGATAAATAGTAATTGCCAGAATATTTGTTGATATACTGTTGATTTTTAAAAAATGAATAAAAACAAACCCACACAGACGTTTATACTTGCCTAATAAGCCTATGCAGTGTGACTGAGCATCATGCTGGTCCGTGCACATGAAAAAGAGCACTGCACTGTGCGTGCTTTACCTGCAATTGTTCTGTTTTATGTTTTTGGCAGCACAAATTTTTCAACCAAACAAGCTTCTGGGGATCACACGCATCCGAGCAGTTCATTTGAATACTGCAAGCCGCATCATGTGTCTCGATGGCAGCAAATGGATAGCATTTATCTGAACCAATTTATTTTACCTTTTCACGTCTAAGTGCTAAGTGCATCAGAATGTGAAAGGCAAGAATTCTTCTGGCGTATGCGAGCGTCTTCTAAAAATAGTCGTCTGAAGCAGAACAAAGCTGCGACCACCAGTCAGGAAACCGCAAAATATTGAGCCTTTAAAGTATCAACCACAAAGCCAGCAGTCTGTTCCGACTTAAACAGAGACTTGTGCACACGCATACCCTGTGCCTTAACCTTCAAACACATTAGGAAGTGTGTGAGTGAGGAGTACTGAATCATTGCCCTCATGCATACCTTTCCCATGATTGGGGTGGGAGGGGGTCATCCCCGGCTCAAATCTTCTGGTGCCTACGATATCGTCCTGCCCCCCTTCACCTCCGCACGCCACCCGCCGGGCGTGCCCGGCCCCTCCCCCTCTCGCCCCCTTCCGTCCCCGCCCCCCCCCGCCCCCTGCCCCTCGGAGAGATGGATGGCGCGTCTCTCTCGCGGGCCGCTATCCAGGTGCGGAACAGCTGGGGAAGACCGGGGGAGGCGTGCGCCAGGAGCTATAAATTGCGCAGGAACTCTGGGTACTTACCATCAGCGCGTCCGCGCTCCGATATTAATCACGCGCGGGAGCTCAGGTGTGTCCCGTCACTCCTCTCCCCATCAGCTGCACTTATTCACCTCCTCTCCTCCTGCTCTCCCTGCTCTCGCTCCGCAGAGGAGGGAGGGGGTGGGGGTGGCGGCGGGGGCGGGGGCGGGGGCGGGGGGGGTGTTTGTTGGCCGGGGGTGGGGGGGTGGCGGGTTGGGGGGGGGGGGGGGCAGGCCAGACGGCACCCTGCTGATTTATATCCACACTCAGGTCATTTATTCGATGGAATGTGTGGCGCATCACAGTGTTTGAATGCTGTTTGAATGCTGTATTTCATTTTCAATGGAAAATGGCTGGAGGAGCAGCTGTTGGGAACTCTTACATATAATGTGTTTGAGTGCAAAAGCACTGCGAGGCTCCACCAGCGCAATAAATAATTCAGCCCGGGTAAGATAGAGGGAAGGCTAAAATTAGGTGGTGACTAATAACGTTAATGTAGAGAGAAGAAATCTACAGGACCATTTTCGTGTTTATTGTATTGCGCGTATCTCCCTGCTTAATCAGTACAAATCATTTTTCACGAGAGAAAAATGTAGCCTTGCGGTTCAGAACAGAATGAAAAAGCAATGGAAATTGCCATGTACATTCAGAATATTACATATATTGTTCATCTGAATTCCAGGAGAATGATTCTCAATTCTCCATGACCAAATCCCAACAGAACTCGCTGTCAAAGGGATAATAATAATAATAATAATAATAATAATAATAATCATCATCATCATCATCACCACCATCATCATAATCATCATCATCTTAATAATAATAATAAGTTTCTTAATTCAGGATAAATAACATTAAAATGAGAAAAGATGCATTTCCCAGCCAACCACAACACAGAGCGCTGAGCGATTCCCAAACTTGCTCCCGCAGACATGGCGCTCATTTGCACACAGGCTGGGGGGGGGGGGGGGGGGGGTGCGGCTCTGAATGCAGAGTGATGGATAGCTTATGTTCCTCCGCGGCGAATCACGGCCAATTGTTTTTTCATGGCGGTGCCCCGGCGAGTGGAATCGCTCTCTAAATGGGACGAGTCAGAGCGGGCTCCGCGAGGGGCGCCCCTGACGGGCGCACGATCCGCGGGTGGGGGGGGGTGGGGGGGGGGGAGCCAGCCAAAAAAACGCGCCCGCGCCTCTTCTCTCCTATTAATATTTCATTCTGCCTGTGCTGCCGGAGTGGATCTGCAATTCGAGCGCGTCGTGTTCCTGGGCTGGGGAGCGTAGCGGGGAGGCAGAGGTGCCGGGACACGGGCGTGGGACACGCGGACAGGGCCGACGCTTCAGACGGCGCGGGAGGGAAATGTTCATTCATACGGCGCCTGCGGCCCGCTCGATGTGCTTGTTTTCAATTTTTAAAAACTGCTGCCAACGACCGTGCCACAGGAATGGGTCACCCAAGCGGACTCAATACGGCCACAAATTTACCGGATTCAGGATTGGGACAGAATTGCATTCTGGGCCACAGGTCACACCACTGCACGCCACACTAGTGCATCAGCTGTACAGCCCTTTAGAAGGCAGTTAATATCAAGTTTTCATAATAAAAAGTCGATAAGTACTGTATTACTGCACATAACTGCCATGCAGGGAAAAGGCACCATCAAATAAAGATGTGATAATTGGGGCTTTGCATCATATCATTGACATTATATCATATATATCATATAACATCATGCTATATTACAAGATATACTTGCAATGTAATATATGGCAGCAAAATTGCAGTACACCATCCGTGTAATGTTAGTTTATTTAAACTAAACAGGTTATTGTGGGGACTGGGGAGTAGTGCGGAGCAAAGGTTGAGGATATGTGTATGTGTGTATAAGTTTCCATGCCTAGAACAAATTTTGTATTTGCACGTAACACCCACATCATCATATTTTATTTGCAAAAGCAAGGACAGGGCCACATAAAGAAACATAACCGAGGGGTGGCCATGAGAGGTTTTCTCCACACCCCCTCAATAAATAATGTGCAGTAAAGTCTCCAGTGTAAAGTGAACTAGCATGGCGCTAGATTTTTATAAACTTTCATCATATCCATACAGTATAATTGTGATGTGGAGTCTGTACCAGTCCAACCCACGTGACTTCATCCCATTGGGTCAGGAGGTTTTGAGTCAGCCAGGGTTCCATCGTGTCATAAAAAGCACAGCCTAGTACTTACCAGGTACCTACGAAACAGCCTTTGTTGTTAGAGATGGATGTGTCTCTCCATGGATATGCTAGCTCTCCTGTTGAATGCTGCATGGCTCGTATTGTGAAAAATAGTCACTGGAGGACCAAGAGGCATCGAGAAAACTCTATATTTCACTGAGGCGCGGGTCACAGCGGGACAGTGAGGGGTTTTTATTTTGTTTTTATTTTGTGTGAGTAAGCGAGACCGGGGCCCACATGTGAAGCGGCGAGTGTCAGACTGAGGGGGCGATGGTGGACTGCATCAATCATCCCTTAAACACACAGCGGGCTCCCCGTGCCCCAGTCCCTATTCGGCAGTCCTCAGCAATCAATCATCGCAGCTGGGGATTTCCCCGAGATCAGCGCTCCAGACGGCGTTCGGACCTCAACGCCACCACATCACTGGATTCCCAATGCCACGGCATCATCACCACCCTGCTTATACGCTCAGCAGGCACCAAGGGCCATTCTGCTGAAGCATTCTATTCCAAGAAGTTTCGCTTTCTTCAAAATGAGCTCAAATAGAAAATATGACATAAATTGAATGACATTCTTAAACTGAAAATAATTAATATAGACTATATATTTTTCACAGTAATAAACATATTTTCCTACTTAAATATTTCAGAAACCAGATCCTGCAAAACACCCAACATCAGGGCTGCCAACCCTATTCTTGGAGATCTACCAAGGTTTTCACTCCAATCCTAACAAAACGTACCTCATTCAACAGCTAGAGATCTCATTGAGCTATGAATCAGTAGCATACAATGCGCAAAATTAGGGTTGAAATGAAAACCTCCAGGACGGTAGATCTCCAGGAACAGGGTTGGGCCGCCCAGCTCTACAGTATCAGTCCAACAGAATGTAAAAAAATACAGATAGTTTCAAAATTGATTCCAAAAAGTAAATAAATTAATCATAGGAATTCAAACTTCACTTAGTTGTCCAAACTGTGCAAATATGATTATTTTTAAGGTCACATTTTTCACATATTAAAATTTTGTTTTGTTTTATTCCTTATGTATTCAAATGAAGATTAATTTGGAAAGGTACATATTTGGTCCCGGAGAGGAAGGCAGATACACAAGAATACAAGATTTAAGACGACAAGGACATAAAAGGAAACATGATACTTTCGATATTTTACATTTCTGTCGAGAGGAAAACCCCCATAGCCTGATAACGCATGTTCTCAATTAAATGGGAGCACGTTAATTGTCTGGTAGGCTCTTAACTGCAGTTTACATGAGGCTTAGTTTCCCCTCATTTGTGCCTTTCTGAAACTGAACCAGTTTTTCTGTTGTTCCTAACAAGTGTGGTGGATTACATGTTTTCCCCAGTGGAGCCCAGGGGAGAGTAATATTTTTTTTATAAATCAGGGCTTGAGTTTCAGGGGAGGCTTGAGATAAAAGCATGCTCTTTTTTTGTCCTTGGCTGCGAAGCAGTACAGAGGCCATTAGCTGACATTTAAGCAAAGCTTTTGTCCTTGCCTGGCAGATATTCAGTCAAAGCCATCCAACTGAGCCCATCTTACCAGCGTCCAGTGCACGTTCCAAGCAAAATTGAAAAGTCTCAGCATCCACGGGTGATGGGAAAACCGTTTTAATTCGCAAAAGATGCAGCCGCTGCCTCAGTTCCTTAATAATGTCATTTTGGCTGAATGCTATTAACAGATTACCGAGGCCTAGGGGCAGTGGAGCATGTGCTCAGGAAAGATAACCTTGTGTTGGTAATTTTATATTAACTGTTTTCTCCATGGCACCTCTTTCTACTACATTAACAACAAGCCTATACGTCCTTGCGCCCTCTGGTCGTACTCCACAGTAAAAAATGGATTACAAGATAGCCAGCTCTCGAGCATTTCCACTAAGGTCTTATAAATCACTCAACACCCCACACATATGTAAAAATAATAAATAAAAAACTAAATAAACACGATCAGATTGAACTTAAATTTAGCTTCAAAGCAGTAGAAGGGCGTATTAACGGCTTTCAGGAAAATGTTTTTTTTTTTGTTCCCTTCAGCCCCCCCCTGCCCCCCGAGGGGCTGCTGCGATGCTCGCCACATATCGGATTCATGAAAAGCGGCGAAATTCGTGCGACGCAGTTTGATTCGGCGAAGGGGGAGGCGGGGAATGTAAACCATTTAGAGAAAACTCTTTACGGAATTTTATCCCGCACTCCATCCCTGAAAGCTGAATTTATATCCGCGCATTAGCTATCATAGTGGTGGAGTATTACTCTTCTCTCCCTTTGCGAGCGGTTCAGGGGCCGAGCAAGCGCCTATCACTCACCGGCACTCAGACATACACAGACATTACGGGTTTATCTCATCTCCTCCAGCGAGCGCTAGGCCCCGGCTCAGTCCTCTGGGCTACTTTACTAATAACCTATTCCTTATCAGGCTCTCTCCACCTCTGCCTGTGATCAAAGACCCAATTAATGGGCTGGGGAAAGGTGAAGCATTCAAATAATGGAGACAGCTGTTTTTCTCTGTTTGAGAAAATCCATTTGTATTGTTATCGCTCGAGTGCAGTTCCCCCGGACCCCGCGCTTAATTCAGTCTATTTCTGCTGGCTGATAAAAAATAAAAAAAAAGGGCCGACCACAATGAAGTTTGGAGGACAATGGCAGAAATGTCACAGCGTTTCCAACTCATCCCAGGTCTATCAACTCAAGAGCGGTAATACATAAAGATAAAGTGCGCAAGTCCTCGACAACGTACAGTCTTTTTTTTTTTTTTTTTTTAAACGTGAAAACCCTTTAAGACCGAATTCCTCTCTGGATCTCCGCCGTTTATTTTGAGGTTAGTGAATCGTGTTTTTGAAGTGGGGCGCCAGCACATCAGAGGTTAACTGCAGTCGCATTAGCATTGCATGTAAAAAAAAATCCCACCTGCAGTTTTAATGTGACGGCTTAGTTAAGTGCAACGTCCTGCCGGGGCTCCCCTTGGCCGGGCCTTTCACCTCCGTTAGGACAAAAGGGTTCTCTGCTGGACTACGTCACCGAGCTCGCCAAAGAGGACCCGTGCCGAGAGGAACCCACAAAGGGAACGCATTGTCGAGCGCGAGGTAAAAATCTAAACCCCGGAAAAACCAACAGAATTAAATGACACTTTAAATACACACCGTCTGCTTAAAAGGCACTTCATTGAGGAAGAGGGAGGGCATTTCCATGCAATGAGTTGTGGAACCCATCTATCACGCGGAGAAAAGGGTTTTAAAGGCTTTGCTATTAACACAGCGAGCGAAGCGCTTTATTATCTTAAGTAAATGACAAGCCTTAAAAAGGTTTATTTAAATCACTGCAGAAATTGATGTGCATCAGGAAATCTCTTTACTGTAAGTCTGCATTGAATTATGAATTCCTTTCACAAAGGAAATATGGCCAAAAGAATAAAAAACCACCTATAAAAGTTTAACACTTTCAAACCATCACATCACCTGGCTGATAAAAACCAATATGAGTAAAATACCAGATTTGTTTTTCAAAACAAATGTGATTGTGGAGTTCTTTTAAAATTCACATTCTAAATGATTCTTCTTCACTTCTGTCCAGTGTTTCTAATAAAATACACCACATACCACCATAAGACCAAACCACAATCAAATTGTTCATGTTTGTCAAGTAGACATTGATTTTGAAATGTCATCCATGATTTATATAAAATGTAATTCTGTGGCCTAGTTCAATAAAAATAAAATAAATTAACTGAATGCATTAAATGGCACTGCTCTTCTCGTGCAGTATTGCTTATAGATCATTACATGTGCAAAATTAAGGTTCACAGTTGGAAATAATCCATCTTGTACAATGTGTTCTGATGTCTGTTTCAATGGTCACTTCCTCTAATCAAAAGCCATTGCACTATATATGTTTGCTCTCAGGAAAGGTCAGAGAGGAGGAAACTAACAAGGGCCTGAACAATGCTGTTAAAAGGCACCCCACCAAAAATAATTCAGAATCCTCAGCAAGGTCTCGACTAAGCAAGATCCAGTCAGGATGGCCTCTGCGTGAGGCGTGAGTGTTAATGTACGATATTTGCATACATAATCACTCAGTATATTTTAAAGCCTACAATGTTGTCAAAGAGGTCAGGGATCCTGCGAAATGAAGAAGTCTCTGAACCTGACGAAGGACAGAGATGTAACTGGGTCTTCAATTACCATTCAGGAGTCCATACCGAGGAGACTCATGGAAAATAGAAAGCTGTGAACACTACGTTGAATACTTAATTATTTCCCTATCAGAGGAGAAACAAGGGAAATGCGGAGAAAGAAAAAAAATGGATGAAAGAAGAGAAAAACAGATATAGAGAAGGGCAAACAAAATGGGATCACTGGGGAAATTAACAGCAGTCATCGGGGAATGACCTCACAGCGAGGATCAGCTGGTCCAACAGACAGGAGTGGGTGTAATGTGATCACCCAGGTGTGCTCAGGTGGCATCGCAGTGCAACACAGGGACTATGGGTAAGGCACGCTCCCCCACAGGAACACTCTCCAGGGACTAACCTCCAAAAAAAAAAACCTTACAAAACGTGCAATTCTAGGGCATACAAGCTAGTAGCCGATTTGTGCGTACTGAGTGAAAGCAATCGACTCATTTTCGAGGTTCATTGTGTCTTGTGTGCTTTTTGGATAAAAAACAAAAAAACAAAAATGAGATGAATCTTTAAAAAATGAAAATCATTTTTTTCTTTTTCTTTTTTTACCATTAATCAGATGCTGCAACCATAGCCGGGATCGAAATTACACACTACCTCAATGCTTTTTTGTGTGTGCTGTTGTTAAGATAAGTGTTATGATGTCTTTTTGGACAAAATTTACATGCGGCTATTGACTGGAGTCATAATAGGCAGCTCTGAATTTGTCAGGTTGAAATGCATTTCTCCAGACCAAGGCTCCTGCATGACGCCTTTCCCTAATGCATTCCCACGTACATACCCCGCTGTGGAAAAAAAAGGAACAGAGTAAATGCAGCACTACTTCACCTGGTAGTTTTATTTTTCCCCGCTAATTTATACAGTTAAGTCCTGGGGTATTATTTAGATAGAGTTAGATGCATAATTTCACAAATATCTCCATGGTAACCGCGGAAGAAAATGAAATTTCTCTGTTTAAGTGCTGCAGCTGGCCACAGCAGCACGTCCAGGTTCACCGGTGCAAATCAGCAGGTATGAAAAGGACTTGGGATAATTGAAAACCTGCTATTTGGACAAATTTGTCTGTCGGCATACAGATGACATTATCTATTGCTGTGAGCGATAACATGCGCTTTGTATCTGTATAAGTAAATAAACTGAATATGCACAAGACTACTCTCTCTCTGTCTCTATAATGGGGGGGGGGGGGGGTGGGGGGGGGGGGGGGGGGAAGACCATGTATCAAAACTGCTGTAATATCTACATGGAGAAACCGAAGTGTATAGAAATACTCTTATATAAAAGCTGAGAATGTGCTCTTTAACCACATGTGAATGTGTTATTTGTGTGTTTGATTACAAATGTGGAATTGTGGTATACAGAGCCAAATCAAGAAAAAATATGTATTTGTCATTTATTGCATATATTGAAAGACAATGTACAAATTTATTGAATTAAAATAAATCTCTCATCACTCCTGACGGCTGGTCTATGTCAGTTCGTACCCATTCTGTTGCAGTAAAAGTCTAGATATTGAAAAGTACAAGACAAGTACAAGCTGAGTGAGCGAGTGAGAAGGGATTCAGCAACGTCCTGTCAGTAAAGAGCTAAACATTGAAAGGATATGTCAGCATGTATGAATGAAAGTCAGCGGCACAGAAGGTGTGGTCTGTAGCTATTCCTCCTGGGACCACCCAATAGACCCTGTCCCTGTGGGTAATGGATACTGTGCTGGCTGAGACTGCAGTGTGTCATAATGGATGATTCTGGACTGAAAGCCCGTTTTTCACCAAGTTCACATTTATTGCGGTCTTGAGAATTATTTCGAGGGCTTCTTTGTGCTGTTAGTCGTTATTATAAATCCATTCCTGTATATTGTTATGTATTTATGACTTGGCCATCTTTTTATAGTATTGGTTAAATAATGCTATCACAATTGATAGCATTATTTTTCACTCCACAGTGAAACTGTATAGAAATCTAGGAAAATGCATGCTTTCTATTCATGTTCTTGGATTATCTACCATAGATACGTCAATCCCCAATGTATAAAGTCAGGGCCTCCAAATAAAGTCAGACCATAAAAACATTGTTTTATTTAAAAAAGCTTAGTGTGTGTTTATTAGTTCTTTTTTTGACACAGTCGTGTCCATAATTTAACATGTGCCTCTTCTGAATAACAAATAAGTATAATATTATCAGGCTTATATATGGGCATCAGCCAAATGAAATAACTACCGTACAGTACAGCTGTGGTCATGGATTATTCCGGTAAAACTGCAGGGGAGGGGGACACAGTGAGAGACACAGTGCTAATTTGAATTAAACTGCTGATTAGCAAAGGTTTCATCCTCACCCTGTGATGTCACCTTTTCCCCCTGTAATAAATTTGAAAGGAAGAGCACCTGGAGCCTGTTTTCGCCCCTTTGCAGAGTAGACACATTTGGCTGACTTGATTTATCCAGAAAAAGGGGGGTGATGTCCCGTTAATGACTTCATTTCACCTCCAAAAATAGTTGGGTCAAAGTAATTCTTTGGTCAACTGCAACATTATAGCATTATAACATTATAGAGTGTCATTGCTTTAATGGTGTCCATGATGACAACAATAGCTCTGATTGTTATTTTTAATGTCCCACTGTTCTGCTAATGTATTTATTTAACTTGACAAGGCACTTGAGAACCAATCCTCATTTTTCAGTAAAAACTTGGGCCGAGAAACAACACAGTTACGAAAGAAGTATCGGTCTGGAGAAACAGAAACTTTCCGAGTTTATTTTGCGGCTCAACGCTTCAGGTGTGACAGAGACACATACTCCCGGGCCCAGGTGTACTCCGCGAACGTTTGATGCGAACGATTCATTATGCGCGTAACGTGCAGCCGCATCCGAAGCAGGACAGCGAACACGCTTCTGTTTTTAGCCCCTCGTTCGCGGGGTGGAGACGCGTCAGACATCTGGTGCGCCAGCTGAGAGATCCATTTCAGCATAGCTTGTCTTTAACATCTGGTCCATCCCTCAATCTTTCAGACTGTGGGTTATGGGAAATGGGACTGTGATCATAAGCCAGTTAGGACACTTTGCCCATACTGTAGCAGAGGCAGGACTCCCTCTTCCACTGTGGAAGGAAGTTGTTTTTTGAGGAAATCCAGCACATTAACACAACAGGGTTCTTTTGTCTGCTTAAAGCATTTGGGACATTGTGTTTGATGCGGTAGTAACTGTGAAATACAGCTGCTCAGAACTGAAAATAATTTCTCATTGAAGGGAGTAAATTCTATTGAGGTTATTAGTATCTTCCATTTCCACCCAACCTCCATTCAACGTGCTGTGAAAGTCTTTCCTACCCAAGTAGAGGAGGAGCAGGCTTTTGCACAGCTAAGCTAAATGATAAACCAAACAGGTGAAGGAGGGCAAAAATGTGAAAAATTGTGCTGTTCATTGTAATGCTGTTCACCCAATAAAATAAATGGATAATCAGGCCAAAAATGATCAGCCACTGTTCAACAGAATAAGAAGCCTACCCAGTGATTAACCAGATAACTTCAAACTCAGTTGAAAAAATAATAATTTTCATTGTCTCCCCTTGATTACCGCAAGTATTGTTGATTACGTGTAAATTGCATGATCAAATGGTAAGAAATTAAAAATAAAAAATAAAAAACTTGTGATGGGGAATTACTGTCACAAGTTAATTATGGTATGATGCATTGCCACTTTCTTTTATCAACTGATTATAATAATAGAATAATAAAATAGCAATTTGCTAGGCGGCTACTGATCATGGCTTGCAATAAATAACAATAAAATAAATATGGAACGGTGCATTTCCTTTAGTGCTTTTATGTAATTCCTGATTAGATGTCATGGAAATTTTCACACGGCACATAAGTTATTGCAGAGAACAAACAGGTGCATTAATGGAGTCGTGATCTGCATCACGTTCAGGACAGATTGAGTAATATTTCTTCATTTCACACTATTGCAGTGTGACACATGTATTGTCTAAATTGAATAAAAGGAAAGGGATGGCGAACTGGTGCTTTCATCTGGTAATTCTCTTTGTTTTACTCACTTGTGACGGCTCGGCTGGTGACAGGATCTTAGAAGCTGCTCTCAATAAATCATCACAAGCCTTTGATTGAATGAATTGTGCAACTTGACATATTTTGCCTGGGGCCCCACATTATATATATATATATATATATATATATATATATATATATAAACATTCAATAATACAGAATTTTAAATTCCAAAAATATTTAAAAGTAAAGACATTTTTGAAGATTATACAGGCTGTGCCTTTCATTTGTTTGAAATGTAGTTTGGGCTATTGCTTCAGTCTCGTGATTTTCTTTACTTCTGTGGTTACATTTCTATCTATCTATCATTTCAGTCAGAAACATTAACTAATGACTTTGAAAATACTAAGGGAGCAGTTCACCCAAAAATGAAATTAAGGTATGTTTACACTTACCCGGAGTAGGATCTGCCCATCCTGATATTTTTGCTGAAATGTGAGAAGTTTTAGAGATATTTGCCACAGCTTACCCTGATAAAATGCACCTCGTGGGTCTTAGTGTGGCCCCAAAAATTTACAATTGAAAAATTCAACAGCCACATCTCCCAAATACATGCTACATGGCCAAAAGTATGTGGACGCCTGACATCTAACATCTCATCCAAAATTATGGGCATCAATATGGAGGTGGTCCACCCTTTGCTACTTTAACAGCCTCTACTCTTCTGGGAAGGCTTCATACTTTAACAAAACAGAATTCACTGTAGATTATGAAAGTTATGAATGCCTCAACAAAGGTTACGTTTTTGAACACTTGGGAGGAGTCAGATTGAAACAGAATTTACAGAATTCATTCTTTGCTCTGGAACTGTAGGATGAGTGCCATGGCCCAACATTTTAAACTTTGTTGTTTCTGTCTTCCAGTTCCCATCTTAAGGCAGAGATGATTTCGATGACCTGGATGGCATACCGACTCTTCGTGGGCTTTGTGTGTTTCCGGCCTCCCTGCTGTGCCCATCACACGCAGTAGCCACAGAATCCGCAGCCCATGAAAACAAACCCCACGGTCTGTTTTCTGTCGGAGTTCAAGTGCCGGTTCATTTATATAACAGGAAGGACAACAATCCCAGCCACGAGACTGGTCCACAGGGGGTCCCGGCATTCAGCAGGAGCCTGTTTCCTGACCCCAGATAAGACAGTAGTCCTAAATATAACTGCATGGATTAATGTGACAAAACAATCAAGATGGACACTAGTTCACAAACATGGGAGAAAAAAATTCACAGGGATAACAGTTATTTAAACCGGAAAGATTGTCATATGGATAATGCATTATTGGCCTGGCATAGCTATTGCACATGCTACGTCATAAGACTGATTTCATAATTGGCCCCAACAATTGGAAATCTTAAGCCACAAATATATCAGTCCACCACAAACATGCTAGTGAAGAGCCAAGCTATTCAGCCATACCACATGCAAGCTGGAAATGACAAAAGGTTCTGGAAATGATCTTTTGAACATGTGTTTGTTGCAGCAATAATGAAAAGGTTGAGCTTTTTGGGTTTAAACAATCACAACTCTCATTTTTTCTTGCTATACCAAGACTGCCCCATTATATTTCCAGTTACTGAGAAGATTCACTCCCCTGGAAATAAAACATACAACAAAACAAAACTGTCATGCCTGAGCCAATCAGTATGCCTTACCACTTTTTGGTCAAATATTTGAAATAATTACAGACATTGCTATGTCTTTAAAGTGCTTCTGGATGTGTGCAAGGCACTATTGTTTTAACTAGCTAAGACTTCATTTCAGTGGCATTCATTTCAAAGGATATTATCAAAATGAATGATGCACACATGAAAGGCACACAGCATGTGCAGCTTGAGCACTGGGATGTGGCGTGCAGTTCGAGGCTGTGGTTGCTGCCACAGAATACAGAAGGACATTATGGAAGGAATGCTTGGAATACTGATCTTGGCAATGGCAGGGTACTCATGCCTGGCCCTCTAAGATGGAGCTAGGAGTGATGAACAGTGGTTAAACAGCACAGACATGCAATGCTTTATGTCTTCAGCTAACTTTGCCAGAAAGCTCAGCAGTGAGTATAGGGCTGACGCCAATTAGAGAAAAGTGTACTCGTCGGACTAGACAGCTTGTTAGCAATTCAGCTGATTTGCAAGCAAGTGGAATAGGCAGTTATGCTTCACTCCCAGAAGACAAAATGAAGAAATGCCTCCGAAATAAGAATTCAGTTGCTAGTTTGATAATTTTGTTGCAAGGACAGGACTATAAGCTAGCCTTAATGGCTATACTAACCAACCTTTCAGTAGTTTCTTTGACCATGGACAGACTGTTTAAAAAATTGTTAACTTATCTCATGGCTTTGGTTGCTGTTTTCTTGCACTGTATAGTCGTGTAAAATAGCTGCTGCATGAGTGAGTGTGTGAGTGTGTGATTACTAGGCTGCCTGAGACAACATACTGTACTCATAAATAATGGGGGGAAAAACCCAGAGAATAAACTAACATCCAAATCAAAATGTAAGACAGAAAAAACAGCATACTGTGACATACAGATGAACCACAATAGACAAGAGGAAGTGTCCTTGGCCCAGAGCCTCTGTGTGGTTGGAAGGCCATGATTGGTTATTGAAATCAGTCTACGTGACTGCCAACACACTTGGGAAAAGAAGAAAAAGGCAGCGTATTTTTATCTTGAGTTAAATTGCACCAATAGACGCATTTTTACCACCCGTACTCCTAGAGCATTGCCGTTAAACTGGGGTGGATCTGCCGGAAGCGAAATGCCACCGCCGGGAGTAAGCCCTGTTCACGTCAGTTCGACGGGGAAAACGACGGCCATTTGCCGTAAGTGTGCGCGGTGGAAATTGCGTTGCTGTTTTAGAAGTTGTAGAAAAACTCTTTAGCTGAAATAATTGCCGCATTTCGCCCTGGGGACAAGTGGTTCGGCGCTATCCTTGAGAAGTCTCACACTGGTGCCAGCATGGCGCAATCGCAGCTTCCTCCCACAGCTGTGCTCTCTGGAGCTAATCTTGACAGGAATGGATTCCATAACATTGATTAATTGGATGTGTAAGCAGAGGAAGCAAGTGCATTCACCGAACCACAAAGGCAGAATCATTACTGACGCTCTTGAGGTGAACGTTAAACTCACTTCATTTCCTTAAATCCTACTTGGCAGGATGGAAATTAATGGTTAACTTGTTACACAACACCTCGAGAGGTTTCCCTACTTTAAACCGGTTGAAAGATGCAGATTTTAAAATGCCTTATCTTTTCTGAGAAGAGTAGATCCACAAACATTCAAGTCTTTGTATAAGAAGAACACTCACACTGGACTGCAGACCTAGGTAAAATAATTGTTTGAAATTGTATTAACTATTTAGATGGCAAAAAAATATGCTGATTGTATAACCAAAATATACAATCACGTGAAAGAAGAATTTTTATTCTGAGTGCTGGTGAAAAAATATATATTTATTGTGAATAATTAACAAAAACTTCACTGGTGTACAAATGCTTTAAGTATTTAAAATAATTATTTTAGTCAATTCTGTCCCAAAAATGTCTGTAAGAAGACAGAAATTAAAAATGCAAGCCTTTAGCAAACATAAACAGCCTCTGAAACAGACATAAAAGAGAATGCTCTGAGCATTCATATTTTAGCCAGACTGCATCACTGAAAACTGAACAGATGAAAAGATGGAAAATCAGTGAACATACTGTGGCTAAAATGATGTCCACAATCCCCACCTGTTTTGTTCCTGGTTCTGAGCTGAAATTGCTGGAAGGGTGCTGGGAGCATGATTCAGAGGTGACTGGCTTAATCAAGCTCGGCTGAAACCAAACAGCATGCTAGAACAGGTGCCCGCTTCTGCAGAGTTCTCATGCTCAAAATATGTGGGTATTCTATTTTGCATTTTATGGCGCTATTCCGTAATTATTTAGAAATTTTCTGTATATAGGACAATTCACAAAAACATACTAGCTACTACGAATAATTATTGATATTATTGTGTTCATAAAAGCTATTTAGCTCAGTTCACGTGAGAGTAGGAACACTTCGAACAGCAGTTTGTTGTTAATCTTAGCCTTACCTTTGAAAAAATGTTGAAAAATGAAGTTATACATAAGATAATGTATATTAGCAGAAAAAAACTATACAAATCTATAATAGACCATCATGGACATCCCTTTAAATAAGTAACCTCAGTCTTTTAAATCACCTGTGTAAATATATTCTGATGATATCATGAATTTGGGTGGTTAAAAATATGTTTTATGACTTCCAGTTTATATTTTGTGGCTCTATATTTTCATACAAATATAATAAAATAAAACAAAGTACAACTGAAATAATTTGACTATGAGCATACCAGAACAGAATAAAACCAGATTACTAAAGATATGTATCAGATATCAATCTCGTGGGGCACCTAATCAGAGCAAAGATCCCTATGAATAAACTTAACTGTGAGTTTTTAGATTCTTTGCTGCTGATAACATTTATTCCTTTGCATATAACAAAAATGAAATGTCCTGCAAGCGACAATAGACAACACAGTCTATAGATCATTACCTACATTTCAGCTTCTAGAAATGCAACCTTCTGGATCGCATTGCATCAGGTGCTCACACTTCACAAACCTGCTATTGATCAAAAAGCATAATATGACCCTTTTCTTACACCCTCAGATGGTGATATTACTCTGTTTCTGTTCAAAGAAGGACCAAGCTGCACATACACAACATGGCCAAAAGTATGTGGACACCTGACATTCAACATCTCATACAAAATTATGGGCATAAATATGGAATTGGTCCACCTTTTGCTGCTATAACAACCTATATACTTCTGGGAAGGCTTTATACTAGATATTGGAACATCGCTGCAGGGATTTTCTTCCGTTCAGCAAGATGAGCATTTGTGAGGTCAGGCATTGATTGGGCAATTAGGCCTGGCTCATAGTTAGCTTTCCAATGGATCCCAAAGGTGTTTGGTGGGGTTGAGGTCTGGGCTCTCTGTAGGCCAGTCAAGTTCTTCCACACTGCTCTTGACAAAACCTTTTCTACATGGAACTCGCTGTGTGCCCTTTCCTGTGTTATGCTGAAACAGGAAAGGGCCTTCCCCGAACTGTTCGGGAAGCACAGAATTGTCTAGAATGTGACTGAACGCTGTAGCATTAAGATTAGCCTTTACTGGAACTAAGGGGCCCAAACCATGAAAAACAGCCCCATACCAAGGGGTTTACAGATACTTTTGGTCATATAGTGTATATAGAGTAATGAATGAGAATTAGTGCTTGTGGTCACTTCATGATTTGAAATGAAAATGATCAACTCATAATCAGAACATGAGGGGGCTCCCAAATTGTGTCAATTTTCACTCATTTGTGACCTGTAGTCATGAAGTTTTGAACATTGTCTACCCATTATGATCCCTTGATTACATCAGCATTGAGGCTGGGTAGGCAAACATTCTGTGCTGTTTTCTGCTGTTCCCCCAAAGTTCGAAAAATTAATGAAGAGAAATACATTCTCGTAAAATATCACCCATTCACCCCCCCCCCCATGCATAAACACACACCCACACACACGCACACGCACGCACGCACGCACGCACATGCACACACACACACACACAGCCCTCATGGGAGCTAATATTACATTGTTGAGTGAATGATTGATTGCTGTCTTTGGCTTTAATGTGTGAATCTGGCTGGTCTGACTGAAGCGTGATGGAGAAAGAGCTGCGCGCTGCATGATCAAAGCAGCGTAATGCTTCACACATACGCACCCATTCCCTTTGACACAGACGTCACATCTCAGAACAACGGACTTCCTCCAAAGGAAAATCATAATTAAAAATGTGATGCCCACATAGCTGTTTTTCATGCTTTTCACTAAAGTTTAACATTCAATGTGTGACTGACAGAAAGCTAAAATCTAAAATATGCTGATGTATTGTGTAATGGTGTATTCAGTGTGCAAATAAATATTAAAAGTACTGCTGAGGATCCCGTGCATATGCTCCATTGATGGTAATGTTGGGTAACTCACAAATAAATGTACACAGCCAGAGGTTTAGCCATCTAGACAGTTTAACTTTGCTTTACTGCAAGGACCAATCCTCGGCAGTTCACTCAAGCTCTGCAGACACCATATACAGCAATAATAATTATAAAATAGCTTATAAAACCATAAAACCACCTATATTGTTACAGCTGAGAAGAACAAAGCATCTCAGCATGAGAGAAAGGTAGGCTCCATAGTTTCTTCCACAACCGTAGGGAAGGAGCCGATTTCAAATGCTGCGTGTATTTACATCATCAGAGACGGCAGGTATCACATGAAGAGACTGCTGGTTTTATTACTAAGCTCTTAATTAGACTTCCGTGGTTAGAAGCAAGGACAAACGATGAATTGGGTACAGGTTTTAAAATATTTATTACACAGTAAGGAGTACAACAATACCGGAATCATACTTCAAAAGGTTCACAGGTTGACAGACCATACGTTACAGTCCAACTAAAGAAAACCAAAAAAACCAAAACAAAAAAACAAAGAATTACGAGAAGCCACAGTCCCGACATAGTAGACTTAAAAGCTCAAGAGTATGCCAACAATGCAAGATGAAGGACCAACCCCAGTGTTAGTCTACCATTAGCGTGTGGTACATGTCTGAATTAAGTATTGCACAACAACTTCAATTGTTTATTTTTTCACAATAAAACTTTCATAACCGCCCCCCCCCCCCCCCCCGTCCCCACCCCTGCTCTGCTCCCTAAAACCATTTGTCTGCATTTCCACCATCTCCACATTTTCTCTTTTTAAAATTCATCATTCATCTATTTTACAAACTGGAGATAACAGTTCCTTTCCCCCTTGATACATCGTCAAGGCATGCGTCTATGAACCAGCCTTCATTTTTCGAAACACTTTTTTTTTTACTCGTTATTAATTTCTTTTTCAAAATGAATCCCCATGATATGAACCTAAACAACAGGCGGCCTACTGTAGCATGTCTAATGACAGAGAAAAGCAAGAGAAAAGAGCATGAGAGTGAAAGAGAGATAGATAGAGAGAGGGGGGGTAGGGAGAAAACGAGGATGCCATATTTTCCCATCAGCAATCCTTTTGACTACATCGAATGGAGTTAACACATTTTTTTAAAGTCACGGCCTTTAATTTGCTATACATACAATTATACTTCAGGTGATCTGTATATATGACAAGCAAAAAGGAACAAAAAAGTTGTTTTTTTTCTTTTTTCTTCTCTTCATTAGGTTTATGAGGTCTGCATTGTTACCAAGTAGTGATATGGTTTTTGCAGCTGTTTAAGCTTAGATTTGGTTTTTTTTCCTGTTCTCTTGTGCCCATTTGGTTTGACTAGACCAGTATCTGTTCAACAACTGGCGCTAATAACATGCGATCAGAGGTAGAGTGAGACTTTTTGCCACTGAGGAGGTTGTAGCAAAACAGGAGTAGAGGAAAGGAGAGGAGGAGATAGAGCTTCAAGAGTTCTCAACTTTTATTTATTCACCTCTTTTTTTTTTTTACCCAGGTTGCCCTGAAATGCAACAACATGACACACTAATCCTTTTATTTTTCAAATACAATACACTAGTGTTAAAACAGCTTTGCTGTTTCGTGTAAAATCACAGCTTCTGAGGAAATGTTAACTGGGTGTCAGACACCTTTTTGGATTATTTAACCCTTTAGAGTCTAGAACATAGGCTTACAGTGTGGGAACACAGGAGAATCCCACCAATCAGACTGCCTGTACCCACCACCAGGCCACCTCAGTGAGGTCAAAGGTCAAATACACATCTATTAGCACCATGGTTTCTGGGAGAAAAAGCGTACTGTGTGCATCTGATTAAGTGCTTGTCAATTTCCATCTTCATTCCTGTAAATTGATGACATTTTTTAGACTGTACTCTCTATTTTTGTTTTGTTATTGTCAAACAAAATAAATTGCACTTACATTTATTGGCATTGTGAAAAGAATGTTCAGACAATGAATATACTTCTTTGAAAGGCCCAGAATTCTATTATTCTGTTATTGGAGTTATATACTATAATTAACAAATGCCCAAAAAAAGAAGAAATAAAACCTGACATGAAGTATCTGAAAATAGTTTAATAAATAATTTTTAAGAGAGGAATCCTCATTGTGGTTTGTGCTACCTTGGATATTATTGCTCATTTTATTTCAAAATACATCTGATGGTGTGTGAGGGAAGAATCTATCTGTCTGAAATGTCCGTTTCATAAATGTTTCCCCCAATCTTGTTGAGCAGTGCTGATCTCAGTTCTGGACAGGAAAGGGTTAAAGTTTTTTTTTATTTTATTAAAACATTGCTGAAACTGGTTTCACCTGATGATAGCTTGGTTCAAAGAAAAATAAATAATCATGCATTTGCGTGTATCTCTTTTGACTTCAGAATAAAATCAGATTTTGGTCCTTCGTGTCTGTCTTTGGCTGACTTCCGTGTTTTAATTCTTGTAATACTGTGTAACCTGGCATTCAGCAGTGTTAAAGCTGTCAGTCTACACCTGTGCATTTGGAACGTTAGTTTTAATTAGTTTTTTTTTTCTTTTTTCTTTTTTTTTTTTGGAAAAACAACAATACTTAACAAACGATCAGTGATGTGCATGCACGGCCCTTTAAAAAAAGTTATGATATCTTCTTTTGCTCAAAACATCACCAACAATTGTGGGTTTTGTTACAATATTTCCATATAACAGAAAGAAAATCACACTACAACTACAGGATAAATCAGTGTGGAATGGACCTATACCGAAAGAGCTTGCCAAAAGATGCATGCCTAGAGTCTTTGTGACAGTGCAAATACATTTGTGTACATCCCCTGTACAAAACATTTATGTTAGCATTCCATGAAGCATGCTAGTTCTCAGAAAAGATCTGAATAGACTGAAATAGCAGCTCTGAGAGTTTTCTTGAGGACAACAAAAATCCTTCTTATAGAACTACTAGAGAACTATCACTAATACATACAAATATAAAAGCAGCTCAGAAAGGTTAAATTTTCTTTTTGCACCAACAAGGAACAAAGAGACTAAAGTTGTGGGCATGGTTAAACTACTATGCATCTTCACAATTGTCCAACACATATACATTAAATCACCATTGGGAACTGCACAGGACAAGTGTTTTTTTTTTTACACCATGAGAAATATTTAGAAAACAAAAAAAGGAGAGAGAGAGAGAGAGAGAGAGAAAACCTGGGGCTGAGGGCACACTGGACATCAAAGGGCTGAACGGCATCCAGGAGGCGGGCCTTCACCTTATTCGTCCCAGCCTTCTGCTCGCAAAGTGCGGCTTTGTCTCTCACCTTGCTGAGGCTGGATGACATCACATCCTGTTCTTGAACCGAAAGGGATGATATTTAAACATAAATAAGTATATTCTATTTTTTTAATCCCCCAATCCAGTGCTGTATTCCTCCAAACTCTCATCCCTTTGCCGTGAAGGCTCACTTCTCCCTCAGTCCACTGACCTGGATATTATTACGCTTCTTTCAGAAGTTGTGGGGGATGGATGAACATCTGGGTTTCATCGCAATCTGGTGCACATCTGCAGGTTTCTGTGAGAGGTCTTCGGAGTTCAGTCAGCGAGCCAAGTATGGCATTCATCTTCCCAGAAAAATATCTGCAGTCCTCCATCCAGCACTTGAGCCCTTGAGGGGGGTGGGGGGTGGGGGGTGGGGGGGGGGGTGGGGTTGGTGTTTTTTTCTGCCCCCTTCCTTCCAACCCCCACATATTGTTCAAAACAAACGTGTCTCTTTAGCACACGGAACATTATCTGTTTTTTGCTTTCAACAGCAATTAGTAATCCCTTGGTTTGCTGTTTGGTAAAGCATCTTTTAATGAGGTCAACTAGTTTCAGATCCCAGCTACTGGAAAAAGAACAGAGGGGAGGTCAAATGTACTCATCTGCAATTCTCTGCTGTCTCTTCAGCTTCCGCTTCGTATTTACAGGAAGGTAAAATAGCGACGACGATGATAATAATATTAATAGCGACAACAATGACATTGATAATAAAAACAAAGAATATCTTTGTGTTCTTAATCATGGCAAGTCAATATGACCCGTTATTGGCCTTCTGTGTATAATCGTTACTCCGAGACCAGTCCTCTCTCTTTGTAGCATCTTACATTTTTTAAAATCTATGAGCGGGTGAGGGAAGCAAAAGAGTTTGACGGGGACGAGCTGGAGCCGCTCTAGCGCGGCGCGGCTTCCATGGCGGAGGGAGTGCCCGGGGTGGTGGAGCGCGGCGTGGCGGCGGGCGGGGTGTCCGCGGGGCTGCCCGCGCCGCTGCTGGGCGTGGCGGAGGAGCCGACGGCGGCGGGCGTCTCGCCCTGCTGCTGCGCCTGCAGAGTCTGTCCGCACACGTGGTGGTGCTTCTCCCAGTCCTTGTGTTGGCAGAAAGAGCCGCAGTACCGCGCGGTGTTGCAGCCGCTGCACGTCTCGCTCGCCTTGCGGCCGCAGTTCCAGCAGCTCTGTGGAGGGGGCAGCAGAGAGACGGAATTAAGAGGCCCGGACTTCAAATGGAAAGGACACTACCTCAAATTGACAACTGCTTAAACTACTTTTTTTTTATATGACACAAAGACAAATGGGAACTTCTTACACCAAAAATGAATGAATCACTTGGAGTTCATTCTGAAGGAGCCGGAACGTCAAATGTTACTCCTTTGACTCGTGCTTGCCTGACGAAGGGTTCCATTAAGTTTTTCAAACAACCACCATTTTGGCACAGGAAAATGTGGTTGTTCTAAATGCTACCAGTTTAACTGTTTCACTGGATTTTACTGGTTAAGTGTAATACCCTGAACGGAACATGCAGTCAAGAGACATAAAACGAATGAATATAATGCATTGCCCAGGCTGTACATGACTTCCCTTTGAATATGCGCCTTACAAGCAGAAGCGCATCAAAGATGAAAGACCCTTGAATGTTTAGCAGAACAGGAAGCAGCATTTATAAACAGCTACTGAAGCTATACTCCAGGGAGAGAGTCAAATAAACATGGCCCGTTCAATTAAACTCAGCTGTGAGAATAATTCTAATTTCTCAAGTTCCCCGCTGAGATTTAATTTCGGTGCTCCACTCCCTCTTCCCACTTCCCCATTTCCAAATTGTTACCACCTTTACTAAGATCCAGTCTAAGAAGGAAAAAAAGAGAAAAAAACTAAATTGCAGTTGGGTAGGGACGCTTGAAGTGTTGACGCTGATCCCTCGTTGCGTGACTACACAAAACCCGCATTAATTAGCTCTAATGCAAGGAACAAATTTTACATTAAAATACAGAGATGAGCTGTCAAAGACAGATTCTTTGTACTTCTGAGAATCAGGGGCTCTTTATGGATGTTGCGGCACGCCAGCTGAGATCAGTGAGATATGGTTTCTCCTGATCTTTGTTGAGCGCTTCACACAGAAATCGCAATTTCAAGCCACAAACGCATGTCACAGAGCGATTTAATGTCGGCAATCAACTATAGTAAACTGGCTATATCGTTCTCTTATCCCTGCCTCGTGCTGGTTCTGTATTAAACTTGTTCACACAAAATTACAGTGCTCCTCTGCTGGGGCATATGGGTGTAAGCAGCCAAGGTTTCAAGGGGAGTCTGAGAGGTGGAAAAACTTGGCTAGCAGTCACATTAAATTGTAATTATAAATAGTAGGCCTAATATAAAAATCTAATTTTAATTATTTATTTTATTTGAACTATTAGGTCTTCCCAGTAGACCTAATATAGCCCACACTTTAAATTTGTACTATTTGTAGTGTTCAAATTAAACCTACGCACTGCCACCAAGAAGCCATTCATCAGTAATATCTCCTCTGATAAGGCGGTGGCACAATTCACAGTTGCTCCAAATGTAACTCGAGTGCGCTTCCACAGCGTCTGATGTTCTACGTTTGGCTTCACATATGACTTGTGCGCTAATTGATTGGTACCCTTTTCTACATACAAGAGTGTGTTTGTTCTCAGTTGGTGCCCTGAAGGGAATTATCAAACTATAAAAGTGCACCAAGGATTTCTGGGAGACCACACAATGTGTAAAGGTTTCACTCGACGCCTGTGTTGGGGGCTCGGGAAGCCGAATGAAATCACGACGGGTAGAGCTGTTGTAACTTTACGGATGCATCTGGATGCAGAGGCTTTGCTTATTCTGTGTTTTCTTAACTAAATCCAAGGTAGTGTACTCAGAATGCACTTTCACTTTACTTTCCAGAATTAAACTTACATGGTTTAAAATATAAAATACTTAACTTAAGTTGAGAATAAATGGTGTACTGTATGTATTCCGGGAAATACTTAAGGTATACTTAAAACAGGCCAATTCAGTTTAATAGAGTACTTACTTTTAAATATAAACTTCATGTACTTAGGTAGCCTATACTTAAACATAATGCTGTATGTACTATTTCTTTGTAAGGGAACACTTGAAGCAAGACTGGTAGGACTCCCGTTTGTAATTGACCTAAGACCTGTATCAAGAAGGCTGCATAAACATATTATTTGTTTGATCGACTCATTATCTCCGTAGTTATCTAAAGGGTGAGCGTGATCACAGAACATTCTTCCTGGAGCCTGGCCTCTGGCTCCACTCTATCAGAGGAAATGCCGTACTTGCCAGGAAGAAATGGGCTGTGCGAGAAGCCTGTAGTCGCCGCAGTTCTATTTGCGATTCACGAGTGATGCGTTTTCGTGAAACGCGTCTTGAAAACGTGTTTTGGCTCATTTTGCTTTTATTAAAGGAGGTCCAGTATTGTATGCCATCCATTTGAAAAGTAAGATTATTGTAATTTGATATACAACCAGAAACACAGAGACAAGAACCAGATTTCCAGCTTATCCCCACTGTTGTGTAAGTTACACTCATGAGGGTATAAAATACCTTACGGTGTGAAAAGGGCATTCCTACATACTTATTTTTTGACAATAACGTGAATACTTTATTATGATCTTTAATAAATAAGCTATTGAAGAAGTTTGGCTAGATAGATAGATTTCAACAACCAAGTTCACAGATATTCCAACTGTGATCTAATCAAAAACAAACAAACAAACAAAAAGATCAAATAGATTTAAAGGACTATTAAAAATGTTTGAGCTCCTCCACTGTTGCTGCCACTGTCCTACCCTGTTGACTTGCTCTATGGTTGCCCTGCGAAGGGTGGCCGGCCCCTGGGATTGTGGGATTGGCGTCTCACCTCGCTGGAGTCCTCCTGCTGATTAATGACAGACAGCGCGTCCTCCGCCGCTTGCCGCTTGGCCTCGGCCACCGTGCGCTCCATCTTGGCCCGCTCCGTGCTGATCATCTCGTGGGCCTTGCGCTCCGCCTCCGACACGGCCTTCTGCAGCTCCGACATGGCCTGCCTCTTCACCTCGTTCACAGCCTCTTCTGGAAGAGACGACACCGCACTCAAGGACCGGCTCGTACAAGCTGTCCCCAAACACTCCCGCCATCACCGCGCTACGTGACGCCGCGAAGCTCTGCAACTTCCAAATGTACAATATACTGTACGCAACATCGAGCTGATAACTTACACATTATGAACAGCTCTTACTTAAAAAAAGGCACTTCTTTACCAATGAGTATCTGTTCAGCCATAATCCCATCTTACTTCATTCAGAAAGAAAGGACACTTCAATGTCAGGACTAAATCAAAGACCAAAATCAAGACTTAAACTGGCTAATAAATGCACCACTAATTCCAGCCTATTTCACTGAACTGGGAAAATAAGCGGCCTCTGTACATTTTCATTTTAATTACAAACATTTCTAATTATAAGATAAATTGGGCCCGCTGTTAACAAATCAAAAAAAAAAATCTTTTTGTTTCTATTTAACGTTTTACCTTCATTTAGTAATTGTAGCATAATAACATGTTTAGTTGTTTTTTCTGGTTTGGTTTTTTTAAAGAAATGTATAATTTTTGTACAATCAATGGATTTCGGGGAACGCCACATATATTTTGAATGGATGTTACACTGAATATTCAAGGTCAATTAAAATTCCATCAAAATGGCAACAGGACAATATTTCTGCACTCCGATCAAGGCTGCAGCTTGACTAATTGTATATGTAAATCAGGCAATTTATATTTAAATTATGCATTTCTATTGTGGTCCCAAAGGCTCATGCAGATCAGTAAATGAGAGCTGGTAGGACATTGTGCAAGGCGCCTGAATATTTATTACCAACTGTAAACATTTTGCCTTTGCAGGGAAAAAAAACAATGCAAAAAAGGCACAGCTCCTGAATTTTCTGCAACCCTCTCAGGGAGACATAAAAAAGAAAAAAAAAGCCTATTTGAAGCATTTCTTAAATTTACATTGAACAATGCTCTATCTCGCCTGGCACCGAGCTCATAAGTTGAGTCCCCAATGTAATGGAATACAGAGGAGACGGGCAAAGCAGTCTGCGGACAAGGTGTCAATATAATTCATTGTTTTTCAGATGCTTTAAGTATAATTTATTAAAACAAAGACTGGGGCCTATTACAGCAGCGAAACCCCAAGCACAAATGTACAGTGCAGTAAGTACTCCACCAATGCATGTAATGTGTGATATTCTACACTTAAGAACATATTTTTGCTCGAGATGTTTTAAACCACTGAGGCACTGTTCACATACAGCCTGATGCATTAAGCTCACTGAAATTGTTCCTGAAGACATATTTGTTGGCGAAGGGAAAAATACAATTCATAGCAGAAGGAAATTGGTTGTGAGAAACATGATTACATTTAAGGGTATGTCACTATATCTGAAAAACAGCAGTGTTCCTAGAGCAATACTTGCAGTGATAGCTTAACCATTGACATTTCAAGAGAATACGCACACAGGCTACTTCATCACAATAAAAATCATGAAGTAACTTTACGATCTGACATCATATTTGGATGCAGAGCACAGCGTGCGGTGAAATTTCATTGGTTGGCTACTGTACTGTACAACTGTGCATGGCTGTCCAAATTTCCTTCCCTCCCTCTGCAGAAACGCAGAAGCAGAGGTGACTGACAGAAGGCTTTCTCATTCAAAGCCAGAAAGCTCTGTCTGAATAATTTCTCTTCGATTTTCCCCGCTTCCAAAGGCCACTCTGGATAAAACTTGCTGCAAGACGTCTGAGACAGAATGACGGTGTTGATTCCGTTTGACATACACCCGTGTTGCACTGAGGTGCATGCATGCTTGCTGTCCTCACCAGCTTTTTTCCAGATCTCCTCAGGCACGTATCCTGACACCGGTCTGTGGAGCAGCTCCCTGTGTATTTCTAAAAGAAGTAAGAACATTTTTTTTAACAATCCCATTGTTTATACTACAGCTCACAAGTAATATACATCCTTACGAACATCAGGAAATTATTTGAATGCAGATCTGACATACTGACGCGCATTCATTTATTTAGGTGCACATTTTTGTAGAGTGGAGTAAGATAAATGTTAGCCTTATCCATGCTCTCAACATATTACCCATAACATCTTAAAATCGGTGATAAGGCTCCAGTAATTCGCGGCATGTGAATTACGCGAGGTCTGTTTCGACTGAGTGTGATGCGATTTGGTATTTGTGGTGCTGCAAAAACCAGAGCGCTGATATTAAAGAAACAGGCCCGGATCTGTACCTGGCGTGGAGGCCTCCTGGCTGGCCGGACTCTGCTGTCTGGACTGGCTGCTGCTGCTGCCGCCCTTCTTCAGGTCCTCGGCGTCGCTGTACCGGCGGATCCAGTAGTTGAGCTCCTCCCGGTCGGCCTCCTGGCAGCGGCGGAGCACGGTGAGGGAGCGCCGGGTCTTCTCCACCATGTCCATGATGCAGTTCAGCAGCTGCGGGCGGAAACAGGCTGAGTACGCAGGCTAACGGGCTAACGGGCTAACGCTCGGCTGGCTGGCCTGAGGGCTTTGGGCTGAAGGCAGATCAGGAGTGAATGAAAATCACATACACAGAGTTGACCTGGAATGCACCAATGGTAAAAACTGTGGATCTGATTATAACATTTTTTTTTAAATCTAAAAGACACAACCAGTCACTGAACATAGATTTAACAATGTTTAATAGATACAGACAAACTGGGACACAAACAAACACAGACTCTTAGACTCGACTCAACTTGGCAGGATAAGATTATACAATTTTAAGTGTTTGAATCACCTTTATTAAAAACCCTTAGCTATTTTAATTGTAATTCCAATTGTAGTAAATGATGGGGCTTGTCTGGCTTCTATATATACACACATACCTTAAACACATTAGCATACTGTATTGCATGCCACAGCAATACTGGTAGAGTGCTGTTTTGCTGATAGTCATTCAAAATTTTTGGTTCTATATGGAAATAGAATTAAATACACTGCAGTTGTCTGAAGCATCTTGCTCTTCAATACAGCACAGTGTAAACTATGCATCTATTTAGTATATATGTGTGTTTGTGTGGGTGCACTCATGATGTGCATATGTCTTTTTGACATGTTGATGGAAAAATAAATTATTTTACCAATGTTTCTAAATGAATCTTAAACATAATCTTAGCTGAAAATGCATAGCTTTTTCAATTGAGGGACGGTTTTGATGCAAATTTGTTTGATTTGTAAATTTTAACATTGTTTTCCCATTTAAATCCAATCCTTCCAAGCTTACACAGCATCTCCTAATATTTTGCATGCTGGGTACATCTCTAATACATCTCTAATACTTTTTTTTCCCGGGTATGTTTACGTAGAAGATAAAAATCTGTTTCCAGAGATTTCCATGCATAAGCAATTTCTTTGTGTTAAAACCATACTGTAAATCTGCTATTCTGTATGCGGCATAGACAATGAAGAGTAAGCTTATTTTTCAACACTGATTTGAAAAAAACAGAAAACTTGATAAGATATAAATTTCAAAAGCCAAGTTCTGAAATACACACATCAAAATTCTACGTGTGTATTCTAAAATGAATATATATACTTTTGTGTGTGTGCGTGTGCCTATGTGTGTGTGTGTGTGTGTGTGCGTATGTGTGCAATACTAGTCTTACCTGTAAATGAGTTACAGTTCATAAAAACCTTCACATTTTAACGCTTTGCTCGCTGTAGATCCCTATCAATATATATCACTAACCATTTGCAATAACGTCCCTGGTCGTCCTCACCCAGTGTGCACTAATGCATGGGGGCACTTTTGTTTTTCTGACACACGCACAGTACAGAGACACACACTCGAACAGTCTTAGTAATAAAAAATGTTATTACTTTTCTTACATGGTCAAGGTGCTTCCACTCCTCCGCCCATTCCCTGTCAGTGAGCCTGTGATCGATGACTTCCTCCTGCCGTGTGCCGTGCATCCCTGCCAGGAGGAAGTGAGGAGGAATTAGAACTGAGGCTGCTCTGGGAGGTGGAGGAGAAATAAGGGGGGGGGGGCGGGGAGGAGAGGTGTGGGCTGGGGTTGGGGGTGGAGAGGTGCGGGCTGGGTGGGGGGGCTGGCGTTGGGGGTGGGGGGGGGGTGGAGAGGTGTGGGCTGGGTGGGGGGGCTGGGGTTGGGGGTGGGACCTCGCCTTCATTCATCCCGCTCATTACATTCGCGGTGAGTCACCGGCGCCTTGCACCGCCCTCATCTTTCACCCTCGCCGACACCTTCCATCCCTCACCCGCGCGCTCTCCATTTTTCCCAGCATGCCTGCGGGCCAGTCACTTATGGGGAAGGGTCGAAAGGGGGGGGGGAACGACAGGCCCCCCTATAAACATAGATCATGGAGCAAATTCATCTTTGGCCTTTTTGTATTTTTGGAACGGGCGGTGTGGCGTTATGAGCTTCCTGAGGGGACACTTCATGGGTCAGCTCCCGTCCTGCGGGAGGGGAGATCTACTTCGGCACCTTTCTCACTTCATTAGGGCCTTTATTTCCTCAGGCACCGCTGCCTCGTTTGAGGGACTGCTATCAGACACAAGGAGCAGGGCTCCAGCACTCCACACCACTCTGCAGAGTTCTGTGCACTCTGAACATAACTGTATCGATGCTTTGCTGTCAGTACGAACACTTCACACTTTGGATTCACTCATGGGGCAGAGAAATGCATGTTCTCATGTAAAAAAAAATGGGTTCTTTTTTCATCGCATTAACCCGCACAAGTTGGAGGGAACAAAAATGAAGGCAACGAAATTGCGAGGTGGTGCTATGCACTCTCAGCTAATCTAACCAAAGCAGATCAGGGAGGCCATCCAATTCTGTCTCGCTAGCCCTGCATGTAGACGGGCTTCCCGGTTTACCAGGGTCCTGAGGTCCTTACCCAGAGGCCGGGCGCGATCCCTGAGGTCACGGGGGTTGGGGTGCCTGTAGGTGTCCCTGTAGTGGTGTGCGATGGCCATGTCGTCCAGGCGGTAGTGCTGAGGTGGGGGCGGCGTGGGGTGAGGCAGGCCGTTGGGCTGGTAGGAGAGCCCGTTGCTGGGGCTGTAGCGCTGGCCAGGGCTGATCGTGCAGGGCCTCTTGCTGGGGTGATCTGGGTGCAAAGGCTCCCGGTCAAAGCCGTTCTCTTTGGTTCTGTCCAGAAGAGAGAGAGAAGGACACATTAATGGACACGGCCAGACACCCATCATTTGCACTTTAATTTGTCTTTAATTATCCCTCAAATCTGTTTAATGAACTCAGTAGCAAACTACATGCACAGCTATACACCTGTGTTGATATCGGCTGAACTTGATATCAGCTAACTAGCAACATAATGCTTTATAGGAGATCATGATGAGCACTATTTGGGTGCTCAAACTAGCACAAACATTCTCTCCAGTTTTTGAACGCAACAAACAAAGAAACAGGGAACAGTCATGACCAAATATGGAAGGAAGACTCCTGAGAACAGCACACTGTAGTGCTCAGCAAAGCGAGAGCCACATTTTTCATTGAAATTCACTTTCCTCCTGTCACATTTAAAAGTCAGCCGTGGGGTCTTCCGGAAGGGGGACGAAATGACGGATCAGTCATCCGAAGTGTCCGCGGAGGAGGAAGGGGGAGCCTCCGCGCTGAGCGAGCGCCTCCCCATGCCCTTGCCACTCACTGGGGCATCTGCAGATCCCACGACCCCGTCCCCCCCCGATGTCACCCCCGCCCCCGCTTCCCTGACGTATGGCTCCCCACATCACGGCAGAAACAGATTGAGCATCTTAACGAGCTGTTTTATGGACTCAGAATCCTCATTCACAGCAGACCATATGCACCCTCAACTCCCTTCCCCCAACGCGAGCATTTCTGTCCTCCAAGAAGATACATTTTTTTTCCATGCAACACTGGTCAGTTATTTAATGAAGATACAGCACTTTTACCAAATATTTACCGAACCACAGTGGCAAAAATACAGCACGATTAAAATTTTTTGTAAAAGAAAAAAAAAAAACCTTTTCCCTCTTGTCGGGTAAATGCCATTCATGGCGTGCAATACGCAGCACGCAGCACTTCCCGCATATTCATACCGCTGCCTTTGATAATAAAAGGCTGGAATGCTCTCGCATTGTATTCTAATGATCAAGAGTAGTGTTTCCAATTCAAATTCCAGCATTCCAATTTTTTCCTACAACAAAGCAAAGCCAAACTAAGCAGAAAAATCCAGCTTAGCAAGCCGGATTGGAGAAGGGACTCATCTGTATACGTTGCTGCCGATTTCCCTAGGCTCACTCTCCACACCTCTCAGATCTCAGAAATATGCAGGAATTACAAAAAGGCGTCACATGCAAAGTTCTTACGGCAACGGAGGCCGAAGGTGACGATTGTTCGTGTGTCTTTTTTTATTTTTTCGAGTACATTTTCTTTTCTGCAGAAACAGACAAATGAAAAAGTACGACATGCTCTGGATTAAGAGTTTAGGAAACGGCGGAACCAATAACTCACTCTCGTTTTCTGCACATTCACGGCAGACCTGTTCATTTTTGCAAAAAAAAAAAAAAAAAAAAGAAAGAAGTTCGCTTCAGTTTTACGATCATCACCGCTGGCCTGCACGTTTCACTGCGATTCCAGTAGACTGAGTAACAGCAGGTCATTACGGGACCGAATCAGAAAGCCAGCCGCGCCGCCACGCTGGCTGGGGACCGCGCCCGCCTTCTCCAGATGTGTCCCGCAAAAACCGCCGCGAACGCTCGGTTCCGCTCCATTAAGGAGTGTCCTCCGAAAATCCAGCGGACCGCGACGCGAGGCGCGCGACGGGCGACGATGAGCGCCTCGCAGGTTCCCCGTCTCTGCACCGAACCGGGCCCGTCCACCGAGGGAGCGGCCGTCCACAGTTCATACGGCAGCCGCCGCTGGGGAACCCGCGCAATTTCATGCTGGAACACAAAGACCCAACTGTTCACGAAAAAAAAAAAGCAATTTAGAACAAAACCAGGCATACGCCTAAAGGGGATGAGTGCACTCGCAAGACCTGCAAGAGCCCCGTCCCCAGGCTTGCATCGGAGAGAAGCTCGCTGACAGAGAGAAAATGGCTCTCCCCTGCCACCATGGCCAGGAATAATAAAGACCAGTAACGCTATGGCACATATGCCCCTGTAGCCTGAAACTACAAAACAGGGTTTTCGGCAGCGGAGTGACATAGAAATCAAATGAAAGTATCTCATAAATGAATGGGTCCACCATTAGTAAATCAGTGTCTCTTTCTTGGTTCCCAATGTCGTACCAGAGAAAATGGCAGATTCACGCATACATTCAATGGAAATTGGTAGATTCTTCAATGGAGAATGGCACGATGTGTTGAACGCTACACTTGTGACATCAAGGCTCAGTACAATAAAACTACATGGCCAATGCCTGTGGTCGCTGTCACAGTCTAGCTGACAACAGCAGAGGCTTCTGACAGTTCGAGGTGGGGAGGGCCTGTGCCTCACCTGTCAGGGGTCCTCCTCTTGCCGTTTTCGTTGACGTCCAGCAGCAGTTCGGAAGAGTCCACGGGAGAGGTGGTACTGGTGTCGAGGAGCAGCTGCTCGTGCTGGGCCAGGTACTGAGCTGGGTTCTGCTTGGCCAGCCGCGCACAGTGCAGGAGCTCGCGCTGCAGTAACGGTAGGTTGGCCTGTAGGGGGAGACACAGTTTTGTCCTCAATCTCTAATTCGAAGCACATTTGAAGCAACGTTCTCTTCTCATCTTTAGAGTTCTGGTATAGCTCCTTGAATCTGCTGTTTTCTCTGAGTATCCTCTGACCCATTGAGTGCTAAAGCACTCTTGGGCTTCCTTGTCACTGGAAAGTGCATGTAAACCACCCTAACTGCAGGAAGCAACATCAAAGTAGGCGGTTTAGAAGTGGATGGCATTTTGCTTTGTACCTGACAGCAAGGAGGTAACTGTTAGTAAACACGATCAGAAAGAAGACCCAGAAGTGCACAACTTCAAAGCCATTCTTAGGAACATTTTACAACAGGTGAAAGGTTTTCATTTTTTCATCCTGAGATGTAGAGGCCATTACTGAATTTTAATGAAATTAGGGGCCACTGTAGCTGGCCAAATTCAGAGAAACTTCAATAAGACCTTTCTCTCAAGGCCCTTTCATTACTTTCATTATTCTCAGACAAAGCTCTCTACCTTTGTTGCTTCACTGCTGTGTACATCTTCAAGAATACAAGCAATCAAACTCGTATTGTACTTTGAATGCCAAGTAGTGCTCTGAAGGACTTTTCAATAAACATTCAGGCAACTTCGATCGACAAAAACAAACCAAAAGCACTCTCATCAATTCATTAGCTAGAGCAATTCAAGAACCTGACAGAAATAACCAGACAAGTATTACAGACACTGTTATTTGTGTTTCTGACTTCTTGTGAAAATGAATGGTTGCTGTAAGTCAATGTTTCTTATTTAGAAAAAGAAAACACTTGAGCGTAATAATTCCATGAACTAGTATACAGATAAATACTTTCCTCAATTTTGTTTGAACAAAAGGCTCTAATGGGAGAATTTTCCACTTTGCATAGCCCCTGCTTGAAAATTGAGTAAAAAAAAGGTTTATGAGAAATAACAGGCGCCAATCACTGACTGTGCCGATAGCTGTTTAAGTTAATGATCCGTTAATAGTTTATGATGCCAATTACAGCAAACCTGGATTGCTTTAACCCCACTGACCCCCAAGCTTTAATTTACCGAAGGTCATTTTAATTGCTCGCACTTCATACTGTCAGACTGGCCTAGAATATACAGAGCAAAAAAACACAAAAAAAAAAACAAAGCAAGAAAATGCTCAATATCAACACAACACTGAAAACAGCTAATGTCCAAAAGCAAGCAAGCCCTTCCCCCCACATATAAACAACCATTAGCTTTGAGCAACATTTATTGTTACTGCGGAGGTAGAGATTCCCAGCATTCACGGGCTCACTATGCTAGAACAAAATATCACATTATGGACTGTTGACATTGGTATTCATTGTAATTTTAGTTTTTTAAAATTGCATGACTACATTATAACTCTTCCAGTATCTTCACATTCCCACTAGATAATTTTTACATACTCTATTACTGCTCAATGTAGGCTTCCACTGACATCATCTGCATGTTTTGTAAAATGTCTAATTGGTTTTATCTTAAGCATTAATTTTGCAACAGTTGCTTGACGTATCACTGATTGAAATATTGTCACTATTCTTATTACAAAGAAACAGCAACCACAAAAATGTACGCTGAGGTTTATTTCAAAGCCACATTGTGTCGTTCTTATGAGAAAGCTGTACTCATGCTTAGTATTCGTTAGTATGCCTCATGGGTTAATCACGCAATTAATAACTTTTTATATATAAGTATCGTGTTGCTATTGTGTGAGTGTTTCTATCGACTGTATTATGAGTTTGTTTTCCTGAGGGGTGAAATATAAGTGTATATTTACTTACAGTTCATTTTAAAGAGAATTTAAAAATGACAAATGCATACATTTATGGCCGTATATGATTGTCTTTAACACTTGCAGGCACACATTTATGCACTTGTTTTGTTCAGTGAGTCATCGCACTGAGATTTCCATAACCATACACGTTCAGTATAACAAGCTCGATAAGTGGTTTATGCTACTGGCCCCATAAAAGCCGGCCCTTGAAAGGCAAGGCAACCCGGAGTTGTCCTGCTGGCTCTTGTTTTGGTCCCAGATTAGATCATTAGAAGAGTGTGTAATATCCTTCCAGTAAATGTTTCTCCATAAACACAAAATGGAAGAGAGGGTCGGGAGGTGACATTAGCCTAATGAAACTAAGACTCTAATGCACATTGTTGCAGCTGCGTTCGAATGCACTTATAAAAACCCACAGTCCCACCGCCATATGGTATTTGTCATTAAGGGCTCCTTTGAGGAAAAGCACTAAAATTAGAAAAGGAAAAAAAAGTTGCATCTTTGACTCCGACCGTTCTGACTCAGTGATAAAGTAGCCATATGGAGGACGGTAGTGAGAAAGTTCTGGAAGTGTCCTTGTATGCTTCTCTCGATCCGTCAGCCGCCATAACCCCTAATGGAAGAAATTTCTGCAGCACGGAGTCGTCCTGGAGTTTCTACTGAGATGATGAAATGCAAGAGAATGACTCAGTGCATGTACAGGGGCGAGACATTCTGGGATCAATTCATCATGTTTCCGGACATGAACAGGACACGGATGATCCATACTTAGAGAGTTCATATTTCAGAGCAGAGAGAGAGAAAATATCAATCATGGACCTGCTGCAGCAGAAAAGCTGACATTTCCCTCAGGTTAGAGGAAAAAAAATCAAAGGAAATATGTGGCTGTATATATACCAAGCATCAAATTTTACCTAGATCAGTTGAGGACATTCTGACACAGTCCACAGTACGCGCCATACTGAGATTTTCCAGTACGTCCATGTAGTTTGTAACACTCAAGGCAAAATGCATTAGAATGGTTTGAGTCTATGCTACGTCATTAGCCAGCTATGAAACCACAAGAGATGGGACACAACTGACCTCATCCCACCAGTGTTAAGTCTGCCATGATTCCTGGCCACATCAGGGGTTTCATAACCAGCTAGATAAAAGCCCAGTTGACCCATACATGCTCTGCAGTATATGTAGATGCACAATATCTATAATTTTCTCACATTTACACCATCAGAGTGTAGTTGCCACACTTCATATTTTTACATAATGCATGGCCTGCAATTAACTAATTGCGCAGTGGAATGATGTAACACTACCAGCTATTTGCGATTATAATTGTCTTTATTTGTGCGCTGTTGCTTCTTATTGTTGCTACTTGGCTATACTGACGAAGCTGTTTGCTAAGCAGGACTGCGGACTTCCAATATTAAAATATTAAGAGTTTAAAATGATGCTATATTGCTACTATTGTGCAAACAATTACCTGGATGCAAACTGCAGACCCAAGTAGGAATCCATCTAATCCTAAAGACACATCAACTGTACGCCTCTTGCATAGCTTCTATAAGTTTCATTCATATCTTTCAAGCTAAAATACTATAGGAAAATGCAACAAAAATCCCTTCAGACACATTCACAGGGAACATGTCAATTTATGCCTTTCTCCTTTCTTCCATTCACTTTAAAAAAAGGAATGGTAATAGAAACATGCACAATTCAGCTTCAGAACCATTCAAATGGTTTCCAGATCAGTGGGTTGTGCAATACCTTTAGAAATGGGATGACAAAAGGTCGTAGTGGGAAGTTTGTAGCTTCTTGAAGTTTGGAATGAAATTCTTCTATGGTCAGGGTGGAGTTCTGTGAGAGAGAGAAAGAGAGAGAAAGAGCAAGAGAGAGAAAGAGAGAGAGAGAGGAAGAGAGAGAGATCACATATGGAACATGTTACGTGAGAATATTCTTATTGGAGGTAAAAAAATATCCCGCTACAGACGGAATGGTTTTAGGATGTAGAACCCTAATAGGAAGCACATGGTGGACTAGAGCAAAGCAAGCTGCGCAGGGAGGGTAGCTTTAGGCTCCTTAAGAAACGTGCAGACTCTGACCCCCTGAATGCACAGCACAGGGTCTGAAATATTGAAATGAGCTGCTGGTGCTGTATACATGCGCAGGTTACAGTAACAGAGCAAATGTTTAACCACGGAATCATGTTTTTTTCTCTCTCTCTCTGGGAGATATAAGACGGTTTAAATACTTTTGCACGTATGTGTGATACGGTAATCTGTGTGGGGGGGAGGGGGGGGTTTGAGCCGATTCTGTTTGATCCGTTTAATAATGATACCGAGCGAACAAGGCGCCTACCCCAGTGGGGCTGGCGTGCATCTCCCCCAGACGGCTCGCGGCTGAATTGGTTTTCACATCATTTAGTTTCTTAAAAAGACTCCTTTTTTTATCTGCCCCCTTGCCAGTTTATCTTATTTAAACAGACAGACAGCACAGTGACACTATTTTCAATTTCAAAAATGCCAGTTTAAGATATAAATAAATAAATAAATAAGTAAATAAAACCCACAGCCTCTTCCTCATTTTCCCAGACCTGAATTTTGTTACATTAGTCCTACATCTGTTCCCCCAGATTGCACAGTTCTGTTTTGACAGCCAGAAATCCTCCAGAGCTTTCCTTTAGCATTGCGAGTGCTAATTAAGTGTGTCACTCTTTTCAATAAAGTGGAGCGTGGAGAGAATTAAAGAAAAATAAGGAAGCCAAAGAGACTCTGAAGCCTTGTGCGTAAAGGATGCGAAAAGCGTAATGGCAAAAGGATACAGAACAAAGTACAAATTCCACTTATTTTTATGATTGTATTTATTTGTAACTGTAATTAAAGGCATTCTATGTTTTCCAGGAATACATTATTGCGCAATTATTCCTTTTCCTGAAATCAGTGCATCATTGAACACAGCTGGAATGCATATGGGCTTTCTTTGCTGGATGTCATCCAGACCAGATGAAACGAATATCTACTTGGTAATCAAAAATCATGAAACCGGAGCAATTTGGTGTTTCCGTACGGGGTGGAACCTGTTAAATTCAGTGCCCATAAAAGCTTTGTAATTTGAGGAAAGCGGGAAGGTCAAAGACTTGAACCCATTGCACAGAACATTCATCCAGCTGTTCGGTCAATGAAACACAATAACCATAGATTGCTCAATCCTGACCTTATTTGGCCTAAACTGTACTGTGACTGTGTGACTCCCTGCTCGAGAATCCCAGTAGCTTTTTGTTGTATAAAATACTGAATATATACATATATGCTGACAATATTAATGGAAAAAAGTATTTCCATTAATATTCTGAACTAACTCCCTCTTTTATACAATTGTACCTTTTTGTGAGTATTTAGTTGAAAATCTCTCTCTCTCTCTCTCTCTCTCTCTCACACACACACACACACACACACAGCTCTTACATGTGTGTAACCATTGCTCTTCATGAGCCTACCACTCTTAGTCCATCCATATGCGCTGAAACTCACCACGAGGCCCAGCACCAGCGTGCGGACTCTCTCGCCGATCTCCGGGGAGATGTCATTCCCGAACTGCTGCAGCGTCGTGAGGAAGCGCTTCAGCTTGCTGAGCTGCCGGGCGCCACAGGCCGGCGGGAGCTGCTGATTGGCCAGCGAGGAGGACGAGGATGAGGAGGGCCCGTTGCTGAAGCCATTGGGCGGTGAGGGAGCTCCGTTCAAAGCCGTAGGAGAGTGGCTGGTGCCATTGGTTACTGAGCACAGGAACAATGCAAGGAAAATATGTGCAACGTGGTTATCTATTGTATAATATATTTATAATAATAAATTTATAATATAAAATTTTGTACAGTTTCAATGTATTCCATGTTTATTCTATTTGATTTATTTATGTATAGTTATTTGAGGATTTGCATGCCAATGACAACATTTTAATCTTAACACGTACGATATATATATTGCGAAACCAAAACAAATCCACATAGTAAAAACCTTTTTCTACAGGCATAAGTGAAAGCAAGAACACAAAACTCAATCCCTTAATGGGATTAAGCTGTGTGCCCCCCCCCCCCCCACAGGAATGAAGGAACAAGATACTCCAGCTACATCTGGTAACAATTGCATAAAATCAAAGCGCTCACTTTGTTAAACCTTCAGAATTTATAATTACAGCTTGTTATTAAGGGCTCCTCGTTGCTCTACAACCAGCTATATGCGTGCTAATTGCAGAGTCCAAGTGATCTGGTTAAGGGATCTGGCATCATCCACTATGAACAAAAGCTGCTGCTGACAGCCAATCGCTGTTCATTTACTCTGATGTGATGTTTCAAGCAACAGCAAAGACTTAAAAAAAGACGGTAAAAAAGGCCTTTAAAGTCTTTTTAATGTTTTTAATGTGCATCATTTTGAATATAAATGAAGACATGATCTATTAAGACATTAGTTGGGAATGGTTGGCATGGCATATGTTAAATGCTGTGCATGCCCCGTGAAATGGCTTTAAAAATAAATGAACAAGCGATTTGGAGTGACCTTGACTAGCGCGCGTCTCTTGACTAACTATAATGAAATCACTTATCTGGCCTGAGCCAGCCCTAATCAGTGAAACCATCCATTGAGAATGAACATTGATTGTGCTGGCCCTGCCTGGCCTGTGAGGCCCCAGTGAGGTGTCTGAGCGTGTGCGTTCTTCAGGGTCTGCGCTCACGTGTGGTGGGCGTGAACGAGCTGGTCCTGGGGGCACCCTGCGTGGTCGGAGGCGGCGGCATGGTGGGCGGAGTCAACCTGGATTGTGTCTTCACATCCGCAGGTGAGTCGGGCATGGTGGAGAGCTTCTCAGTACGATCTGAGGAGATAAAAGGAGGGCGGGATTATTCTCGTTTGTTCGCTGACCTGACGCCTTCATCGATGGTGATGTACTGTAGGTGTGCAACAGAGCTGGACTTCAAGCAAAGCCATTAGAGTCAATGTTATGGCCTAGAAAAAAACTCCCAGCCCCTGAGGTCTCTCCACGCACTTTGTGCTCTCCCCACATGTGACGGATCTGGGCCAATTACAGATGAGCGCTCCGCGTGCGATGCCAAGCGAGTCAGCCCCGGTCAAGGGTACAATGCTAGTTATGATTCCATTTCCTCCACATCAATTCAGCGGTAACAGCCTCCATAGGAGTCTTCCTCAGGCAGACTCCGAGCCCTGACCAGGGCAGCAGACTCTTAACAACTCCCAGAGCCCGGAGAGAGCACCCCTGATGCAGCCCGGCCCCGACGACGGGCTCAGATGTGCAGCTCCTCAGTCCTCCGGCTGCAGAGCCCCTGCACCTGTACCGCGGAACGGACAGATGTTTCCTCCGCTAATGACAGACCTTTCATCCAGCCACCCCTGCGGCAGATTTGAAAGCCTAAGTATCTCACGCGCGGATGTTGCGGGGGAGACCCTAACAAGTCCCAGAGTTCTGTGCAAAACCCGGGGCTGGCATTGTTTCAGTGGGGTCAGTGCAGAGGCTTTCTGCAGGCAGTTCGATGCTCTTATTTTAAGTACCTGTAACTACTGCAAAAACTAGCGCTATTCTGCGTGCTAGGCAATCGTGAACTATCCTTATGCCAGAGTGATACATTCATCTACCCAAAAACTATTTCATTCAAAGTACGGAAATATGGTAAGGGCACAGAAACTGCAACTATAGAAAGACTCTCAGGTGATAAAAGCGTAAAAATGGCAAAAAAAAGAAAGTTGTTTCCACCTAGGTGTTAACAAGTGTCTTGAGCTCTCAATCGTATCACGAAAGTCAACAACTGCTATCAGGCAGCCGTATTTTGAAAACAGAAGGAAAGAGGAGCACACAATTGTGTCTAAGGGAAGGAGGAAGGGAGGAAAGGGAGGTCCTTCCATGGAAACAGCCATTATCTGTGGTGGAGGACTCACAGGACACACTATAATCAGGGTGGTAGATGGACATATTCCAGACACAGGCCTCGCTGACAGTTCCCAGAACTGAGGCATGATGGGACAGGCAAGAGATGGTAGGAGACACCTCCGTTACTCCCTTCTCAGCCAATGACAGAGGCTATAATCGTCCACACTCTCTTCTCAGCCAATGACAGAGGTCACAATTGTCCACACTTGCCTCTCAGCCAATGACTGATGCTAAACCCTCCCACACTCCCTTCATAGCTAGTGACAGGGGGCGGTAAACTACCACACTTTCTAGTTGTTTTAGAGCAAACAACTCAGATAGTCAGCTGCATGCCACATAAAGCACCTAGTAATGAGGTACAGAAGTGTTATTCTGTTTAACTGTCAACTCTTCTTATTTAATATATATATATATATATATATATATATATATATATAGATGACACTTTGATGAGCTTATATATTCATTGTATGTTCTGTTTAGTTTAGAAATTTCTGGGCAAAGCATGCTGTCCATCTGTGCAACAACAATTGCTATAGAGAAAATAAACCGCACCAGCATCTGATATATCTCATACACACACTTCTGGACCAAAAATAAACATTATTTCAGAAATTGCTGCACATAATGAAATTTATGATCACAAAAAGTCACCTTGGATTTCTACACTGAATTCAATGGGCAGCAAGCGCTTTTGCCCTCAAGCATGTGCAGTAAAGGCTGTTTCCCCTTACTTCCTAGGCTTCACCGCTTGGCCCCTCCTACCCTCTCCCGTTCCTATGTAAGCAGGTATAAGTGCACCGCACTGAATTGTATAAGAACACGTGCATTACAGGCTTACTTCCAGGACGGGAGCATTCTTATTGCTACATAGGCTATAATTACATTGGAAGTGCCCTTACGGTGTCATAAACTGTGCAGTGAGTTTAGGTTCCCCTCATCCTGAACTGAGTGCAATATTAACACCTTGAAACTGCACCTGCATCTGTACACTGTACATTACTGCTTTGGGCAAAACACTGACCTATGTGCTGACTGTCCTGAGCATTGACCAGAGATGGAAAGCCCAGAGGTTGGAAAGTAAAAATCCTGCCATGTATTTTTTCCACCCATGAACTCAGCCAGGTGATTTAACTAATGAGCAAATCCAGGTGGATAGGGGATACTGGGGAGGAGATTTACTTTCTGAACTTGGACTGCCCACCCCTGGCTCTGACTGACCTGTGTATTGACGGACATGTCCACTGACTGCCCTGTGCCAAATCAAGTAAAGGCCAGAGGTTTTCCATGGGTAGCCTGTCGCAACCCTCCTAAATGGAGTAGAACCCCTCTCATGCCAGGGCTAGGTCCTGCCAGGGTGATAAAGATCCACAATTTTTGGCTCCATCTGACCCTTCCTCCCGGGCACTGGTGATGAGCTATGAGGGTAGGGAGGCAGTGAAGGCAACAGAGTCCAAACCACATCTGTGAAAACTGACTGACTCTCCAATAATAATCTGCTCAGTGCTCAGCGAGCCCCCTCCAGCTCTCTCCCTGAACCCGCTTCCATAGATAACAGTCCTTGTCGCCAAGAGCGAAAAAAAATACAAAATAAAAATCACACTCTGTACCCTTGGTTAAAAAATGAGGTTTTCATTAAAATAGTTTATTTGTTCCAGCGCTGGAAATACTTGAGCCGCATATTTATTTTATTAGGTAAAGATGTAACGGGATAATTACGGAAGTATATAGTTTTACTAAATTGCTTCTTTACGTTATCATTTCCTTTAAGCGTCAAAACGAAAAAAAAAAAAAACGGGTCTGAAATAACAGGCGTAATTAAACGATGGATCAGCTTTCAGTTCTCTGAAGGTTGCAAAATATCTCAGAAGAAAATCTAGAAAATTCCAAATGCTACAAAAATAACTGTCAGGCCACATGGAAGTCTTGCGCAACTTTAAAACCAGCTTTCTGGAGATTGAAAGGAATATCCATTGAGGATATGGCTTTATTTTTTCCCTCTTCTGCATCATACATTCAGTGGGATTCTGTGTGGTTGTCTCTGACAGCCTGACGGGTCTCACAGATTTGAGGAAACTGTTGTGAAACATTGACTTGGATGACGATGAGAAGTAAATTAATCTGAACAACAACAGGAAAGAACTGACAAGATAAGAGGTGAGACATGACACATTTATGCAGGATTAAAGACTTAAATTAACCAACCTCACACACTGGAGTCCTACAAGAGAGTATTGTTGCAAGATGACAAATTCATCCATTATTTCCAGTCAAATGGCTCCCTCCCTGTCACAAATGCTCAGAAGAGGGGTGTAACTGGGCCATCAAAAAGGAAAGGAACCAAATAGCACCATTACACCATTCACTGGAAACAGATCTGAAAGCCATTGCAAATGGTCACGCATCTTAGAGTAATATTAACAATATGAGTATTACTAAAGCATTTGTTAATATAATATAAAGTAAACACCCTTATCAGGGGCCAAGCAAAATGTAGAACACAATCACGGCAGAAAAAAAAGAAAACATTCGTAAACAAAATCTTGAATGTAATATTACAATATTTCAATATGATTTGTTGCAGATAGAACCAACAGCCTCCTTTGATTAAAAAGGGGGAGGGGGAAGCTTATATTGGTACGAGGTTTGCAGTGGAGGATTAGCCGTGGGGTCAGTGCTATGATTGAATTCATGTTGAGGGCAGGCCGTGAGGAGTGCGACCCTCCATCGCTTATGTTCCTCCCCCTCTACGACGGAGCCGGATGATAAAGGAAGGGGTCGGCCTCTAATCCATTCGTACACTCAAAGAGAACAGGCCCCCAGTGGCTCATGGGATTTCAGATAAATTCAAGAAAGATGGCTCCAACATTCAGTCACCATCGCATTTGTTTCTTGTTAAACTCCCCACCAATCGCACCAAGGAGTGTCTCTGGCGTTTGGACGGTACCTGTGTCCAAAATCATCAAGCCTTTTCAGAAAGAGCATGTGCAAGTTCCTCCAAAGAACAGTGACCTGCCATTATGTGTAATTTTCCATATTTTCAAAAGTGAAGATGAAATTATTGCATTTTAAATGCTCAAAAAGCACAAAAATTAACAGGAAGTAAAGATATAGAAATCATAGTCTTCGAGAAATAAAAATATAAATTGCAGCCTTTCATAAAACAAAACAAACTACTGCCAAAATTGTCCTTAATGGAGGGGATCTATACTGAAAACAAACTGTTGGGAGTTTACAATCATGAATTCCACAAACCGCCAATCATGGTATTATAAATCAGTGTTGTCACAATAAAAATTTTAAAACTTTGGTAAGACAAAGACATTCGAAAGGACTTTTAATGAATGACTAAACTGTTGACATGATTAAAAACTATTTTTTATAGATAACTCGAGGTAGTGCAGAGGAACATTAATTTTCAATGGACTATGTGTAATATACTATGTGTAGGCTACACTACTTGAGCTTTATCACAGAGGCGAGTTGTCAATCACAGCAGCATGCATCTACCACTCTTATTAATGGCCTGGTAGCTCTGCGGGGGGTCAGCTTAGTGCATTAAAATGGCCGTTTGGGCATTAGTAGAAGTCATCAATCAACGGCGTCGAATATGGCAAAATATCATATCAAGATATGTTCAGCCAGTTTCACCGCATACGATAGGCTACCAGGACATTTACATTTAGCAGTTCTACTGCAAATGTACAAGTTAACTGAACCGGCACAACGCAACTAACAATGCAGCAGCCTACTCAATTAGTATTTTATTAAACATAAAAGGTTAATTGCATTAACTGTTATTATTTTGTTTCATTTAGCATATTTTACAAATAAAGGTGGTTTCTTAATTAAATGTCGAATTTTGAAAATCCAAACCAGCTCCAAAAAACGGAGCCAGCCCCCTTTTGTGACTAGTTCTTACGTCACATTGGCCATTTTCATTTCCTTTGAGGAAAACTAGCAAACTCAGTTAACCATCTATAGTATGGTAAGTAGAAAAATACGTTGTGGCACTGTAAACATTTTTCTGTATATAGTCAGCTGTTTGTTTCTGTGCAGTTTTTCCCATAAAAAAACTATGACACCATTGGTTGAAATATAAATGAATTACGATGAATTAACAATGCGGTTGTTGACGAATAGGCTAACAGCGATCTCCACGATAAGCTGGGAATAGCATTTTCAACAGGTGACGGGGTAGCCAGTTTCACCATATCGCCAACCCCTAGCCATCAATAGCTAACTATAATTTACAGGGCCATAATAATGTTTCACCATAGCCAGGATAGTTTACCAAGGCCACATAAAGTCTCAGTGACTTTGTAGAAATGGAAATGGCGGCTCTCACTAACTAAATTATGCACATTATTTGTAAAGGGCGGCATGTTCCTTTGCCAAATTTGTTGTGGTCGGACCCTTATGCGCTGCTCTTGGCGATAGCATCACTTATACGTGGGCTTAGTGGTGCCCTTCACCTTTCCTTCTTCGTTTGCCTCAAATGAGAAGTTTTTCGAAACAGCGTGTTGTGTTCTTTTTCTACCAAAACCGGTAGCGGAGGCTTGCACTTGTCATTATAAGGGAATACCGCAAAATATCGTTGGGTATCACAGTCAAAAGCAGCACAACGAGTGAGAGGTTTAGCTGGCTTGGAGAGAGACGGGGCTGCACTATGTGGGCAACTTATGTGTGCGTTTTCTCGGCTGTTTGTTGCTGGCGGAGCAAACAAAATGGTCGTTGTGATATTGCCCTTTCCTCTCGATAAATAGTCCAGTTTTTCATGGGAAAATGGCACGTGCTGGTTTTGATTGATAAATTAATATTTATCGAAAAATCTATATTTTTGACAACACTATTACAAATATGCAAAAAAAAAAAAAAAAAAAACAAAAAAAAAAAAACTGGAGGTCCTAAATAAAATACAGGAAACCAGAAGCATCTGCATCTAATTCAGTGCTGACAAAGAAGACAAAAAGAGATCACAGCTAAGGACTTCAAAAGTTAATTTATCTGGCAGATACCTCACCTGTGAGAGTGCAGATGATGGTAAATACCAGTATGACATAAAACTGAAGGCGGAATAAATACATATTCCATAGGCTGGGGTGGATATTGAAATGCTAAGTGATTTACTGGTACTCCCAGGGAGAACCTAGAGTGCTTTCAATTTCCCCATACTCAGAGAATTCCTTTAATGCATTTTGAAATGTGCCTGGGCAATACAGATTGCCATTAAATGAGGGCATTCAGCGGCCAATTTAAGCAGAAAAGAGCACTAAAGACCTTAACTTCACTTCTCTCCTAATGCTTTTCATTACCTGCAGCAATGTTACTGATCATCTTGTTACATTCAGGATTAAAGGATCAAAGTTTTATGCCTGCGCACTATTGATTTTGTACCCTCCTTACCGTCTGCACTTTCTTGTGTGAACCATTAAAGGTTTAGCATTATGCTCACATATCCTCAGCTTATAAACAGCTTCTGTGGAGACGGCGAGGTAAAAGGCCAGCAGTACGGCCTGCTGTGCCTATTGTTACAGCAATTTGTTTTAAGATTTATGATAAACATGCCAATAAATTTGATCAATGTCTATGGCTGTGAAGAAGAAAGATGTCTCTTTTTAGCCCGTCCAACAGAGGACCAGAGGCTAATTTCTCAGGGGAGCGAACTACCTCTTTATGCAAGTGATTGACTGCATATCCTGCCAGAAGCACAATCCTTTGCAGCACTATCGCTTGACCCCGCTTCCCCAAGTTACTGGCGTAGTCAAATGCAATTGCTAAACCATGGCAGGTTCAATAATTGATTGTTTGACTGACACGCATTTAGCTCTGATTTGTGACACTAAAGAAATGCATAAAGCCTTTGCTGGTGAAGACCTTGTTAGTTCTGGTCAAAAGGCAGCTTCTTTCCGTGACTTGAATGGATTCTAGAGACTCATTTGCTGCGGACATCATCCGGTTTAGTTTTCTTTTTTCATGCTAACTAATCACCAGGTGAGAAAATTCTCTCCAGCAGAGCTGCTCTCTCCCCGTGGTGTTTCGGTGATTATCCTCCTAATTGTTTACGCGATTTGAGATATGGGATCGGCTAAACGCTGGAATGCTTCACTGTCACCGAGCCCTGGTACTGAACTGTGGAGTAAGGACTGCCGACAATAAACTCAGCAAAATCTCAACCAAATAAGGATCCAAGCACACCCTGTTTCTTGGTTCCAAGAAAACCATGGTGACTCACAGAAATGAAATGGCTCTTTTTTGGTCTCTCGCTCAGCTTCGTGTCAAGAAATCAGAACCAGCTCAGTGCTCTCACAGAGCAACAGGCCTGTTCATATATATCATTCCTCGACCACAGACTTATTCTTATCTGTCTTTCATCACTAGGCTGTTCCTGACAGTGCTCTTTACTCACACGAAAACCAAAAAGACCAGAAACATAATACACTCCACTTCAAATATCCCTCTAATTGCTGTGCCTAACTGTAAGACGTACATCTGGAATGAACATCTTGATTTCATTTCAGAGATTACACAGACTACAATAACTCAAACACTGTTGAGCATATATGGCTCCTGAGGTGGTAACGGGGGGAAAGATCAGCTTCTTAACACTAATGCAGAAATCTGGGAGGCTAATTGCAAGGACTGATGGATATTCGCATTATAGAATGCCTCAGACTAAAATGGGATTGTTATTGTTAAAAATAGGCAAAAATGTAAACAAAGAAAACTGCAAGCCTAAATCAAACATTCAAGCATTCCCATAAAATTGAGATTTCATTGGAAATGATATGACTCAAATGTTTTGTTGATTGTTTGAGTACTGTGAGTGATCAGAGAACTAGGTAAAAGCCCCTTTCAAGAAAGCCTAATGAACAGCAAATAGACACATAATAAATCCAGTGGTATCTTCTGCAATTAATATTGCATCTGCTTTTATGCCACATGTGAAAAATCAATTTGTCTTCCTCTACACGTCATATTAACAAATGCTTTTATTGTCACACATAAACCCACATATTTCCTCCTCCTTTGACATCATATCAAAGCTGGACTGCATTTATAAATTCAAGCTTCGGTCAAATACAAACGTTCTTAAAATAGGTAACGCTGGATACAGCTAATCAAAACGTGCTCAGGAAATGTTATGGCCTGCTTTATCAAACCTTTCTAACATATAGCCTACGCCCAGACAGATGGAAAAAGCAATGCCATCTGTCTAATTTATTCTGTAACATAAGAGCTCTGAGGGCCTCCCGAGCCTCAGTCTATACGCTAGCGCTTAGCAGTGACCTGCCCAAGGCCAGAATCCAAATCCTGACCAGGCCAGGGCCGGCTGTGGCAGGGAGTACTGTGGGAGCTGTGTCCGTTTCCCCATAATGTTGCTCGGCCCAGGACAGATGGTTTCAGCGGGCTGGATTCGCCTCGCCTAATCCCACAACAGTGACTCCTTTAGGCCAATCAGGCTCGCGCAGGCTGTGTGCACCAGCAGTGCGCGAATCGCAAGGACGGCACAGCTTCTGTGCAAAGCAGCGGCTGGCAGCGTGAGCTTCAGAGAGCGAGCGTGCCCGTCTGAACTCTCCCAAAATTATTGGGAGGACATTATAGCAGAAAAATGGCCCAACAAATACAACTGGGTATTGCAACAGAGAGTAAAAGTACAAATGAAAAATGTAAATTGGTCAAATAGAAGTAAGTTGTAAGACAAAGACGAATATACAGCCGGCATATGAAATGATCATGAATAGATACCCAGCTAATGCACAGTTGATTATGTGTCTATGAAAATGACAAAATTCACAGAAAAATATGATGGAAGCTAAATGAGTAGCTAGAGAACAGCTGGCAAACAATAATCAAAAACAGGCTACGTAAAGTCAAATGCCTGGTGGAGTTGTCACATCAACACAAAAAATGTATCTATAAACAAATTTAAAAATCGGATAAGATGTGATATGACAATAAAATTCTTTAAACTCTCCGAACTGACACTAAAGAAGACACGTGAAACAATTTTCTACCTGGCACGTATTTCTCAGAAAAATTGCATGCAAGCTAAGTTTCTGCAGTGTCTCACAGCCATCCATCCTATAATAGTAATAACAACCTTAACTGTGTTGCTGGCAGGAATTGTATTTTACAACCATAGGAAACTTCATATTATCAGAAAATATTATTTGAGAAACATGGTGGGGCTGCATGATAAGGCTGCAGAAAAAAATGAAATGCAAAAATGAGATGCGAAAATTGCCCAGTGATCATTTTAATGACTATAATCTATATATAATAAGTATATACACTATAAACAATTCATCTACCAAATGTGGGCCAAGCAAAGCTGAATTATGTAAAATCATATTCTGTTGAAACCGTACTGGATGTGGTCAGTCCTAAACAGTTCATGCATACAGTATGTAGTCTTTGCCTGAGTAATATGATATGCCATGTGTGTGACATGAACAAGTGAATGAATGCTATGAAAACATACTGAAAACCATATTGTGTAACATGATGTAGCACGCACATCTATGGTCCGTGGCTGATAAACGTTCAACGTTTTCAAGTTGATTATCAGTGTCACCAAGGTTTGAATGGAAGAAAAACAGAGAAATCATATCCATCAGTTTGGCTGTACCCCTGTCCACAGGAATGTATTTAGCAGGATTTAAATGCAAAAAAAAAACCTTGCAGGGCTGCATTTAATTTCACAATAAGGGTAGAACTGTTAACTGCTGCTCTCCTGGGCACATGTGTATGTGCATTATAAGTGCTATGTGAAATAAATAAATAAACAAATAAACAACAGCTACAACACCAACAACAACAACATAATAATAATAATAATAATAATAATAAGAAGAAGAACCACCTTGCTTGACTTGTTCAGCTTTAATGAAGTAGAAAACATCTGTGATAATAGCCCTACCCATTTTTTCACAGTTTCTATGGATTTCAAATCCTCGGTGAGTTAGAATGTGTTTTGCCTGTTACAAACAATTTATGCAGAGAGACATCTAACCATATGGCTGCGTCTGAGATAACATTTACCTAACAGAATCAATTCTAGACTGGTTGGAAAATATTTGCTTGGAGAGGTTCCTTTTCTTCAGGGATGCCCTTTGCACTGATTTAAAAACCACAAAACAGGGAGGCAACAGGAAGCAAACTAACCGCTAATGGAGACAATTTGCTGCAGCCTCTGCAACAGAACGACACCTTCAGCTAGCAGCCTGTATTCATGTTAGATGTAAAATTTGAGAGGTAAGGCATACCAGAGGGAAATCAGGTTAGCAGGTGTATGTAAGAGAGAGGGATAAATGCAAAGAGAAGGAAAGGACGGTAAGAGAAGAACAGAGATTAGAATCTTTTAAATTCCTATCTAATATTTTTGCATTATTTATTTTTCCGTCTGGCAACTCTTTCCATACATACATTGCGTTAAATCATATACATTTTTTCTTATGTACATGTATAAGCTTTGGCAATACAAATAAGTTGTTTATGACAATATTGCCAGTCTGAAAAGGGAAGAAAGAAACGGAGAGAGGCAGACAGAGACAGAGCGTGAGAGAGATGCTGGATGATTAAAATTCGGATGCAGTGGAAAGCGATGGGCGCCGCTCCATTGGTATGCAAGTGACGTCCCGGCACCCGGAATACATTATGAACTGGCGGCGCGCTAATACGCCATGCAATCATCAACACCAGATGGAACAGTTGGCGGTACACGTCCCATCAAACCCCTCCTGCTTGTCAGGAAGATGTATTAATGTCCCTTCTTCCCCTCCCTCTCACCCCCCCCCCCCCCCCCCGCACATACACAAACCAAACCCCTCCACCACCCTCCCCCCCACCCCCCCACACACACACAAACCCAACCCCTCCACCGCCCTCCCCCCCCCGCCCCCACACACACACACACAAACCCAACCCCTCCACCACCCTCCCCCCCACCCCCCCACACACACACAAACCCAACGCCTCCACCACCCTCCCCTCCCCCCCACCCACCCCCACCCCCCCGCCCCCCCACACACACACAAACCCAACCCCTCCACCACCCTCCCCCCATCCCCACCCCCCACCCCCCCACACACACACAAACCCAACCCCTCCACCACCCTCCCCCCCACCCCCACCCCCCACCCCCCCACACACACACAAACCCAACCCCTCCACCCCCCGCCCCCACCCTTTTTTATTCCCAGGGCTTATTTATTTATTTATTTCCCCAGTAGGATCCCCGGCTCCGCCGTCCTCCTGGATGCTTTCCGGAACCTTCCGCGTCCCAGGCCGCTCCTGGAAGCGGCGCTCCTCCCACGGCCTGCCTCGGCGGAGCCAGGTGGTGTGCAGCCATTCCATTCCATCCCATCAAATAAGGTGAGGGCCCTGGGACTGCATCAGCTCGCGCTCACTCAAGGGTTACCAGCTGCAGCGGCTAACAACCTGTGCAGTTTAATATTTAAAGAGACCGCGCCGCTAGCTCCTCACACACTTCTCTTTACAGCACCGTAGGAAAAGGGCATTAAAGCTGCATGAGCCAACATGGACGAACCACGTTTAGACAAAAACATTACGGGATGTGCATGAACGCAGGTAACAAATGAACTGCGGTCCGGTTGTAGACAGAACAGCGAAGCTCTCAGCTACAGATTTGGAAGCGATACCTTAATAAATATGTCCGCGGCTGTAGGCATTAAATGCTGCAGGCATTTAGCTATATAGATCTGAAAGATCATGTGCCACAATTTTAATGCATTTAATTATCACGGCCCACAGGAGTTTTAATGTTCTTATGAAATGAATTTATTTATTGTTCACTAGAAACCAGCATGAAGTTGTGAAAAGAACGGTCAGATTTAGGTTTTTACTGTAGGCAGTAGGAAACAGACTGCAAGCAGGGGCTGTGCAAGAACAGCATTATGCTGTAAACTACCGAGATGACTTCATTTAATTCAATTTCAGCTACCAACAGACTAACATATGCACAGATCACACAGAAAAGCTGAAATTCTGAGGCATTCAAGATGGTTCCTTTCAACAGTAAAGCAGCACGAATATCAGCAATGTCTTATTTAAAACAAAGAAGCTACAGTGTAGTTTAAGGGCAAGTTTTAATTTAATTTTGAGAAAGTAAGATAACAATGGTAGCGTTGTCTAAAGCAATATTGTATGGAAATATCTGAGTTTCAAAATTCAGCATACGGTCTCATCGATTGTTGTGACTGTTCATTATGCAGACATGATATGATTTAAAATGCACATCATATCACTTATTATGCAGCATCTGTTGTCATATCCGCATTAGACAACATTTTAATCCCAGGTTCCTTTGGAAAAGCAACTGACACAACTTGCCACACAAAAGGCAAATACAGTATGTACACACAGACACACACATACTGTATGCACACACTTGGGATGGTGGTGCATTATAAGACAGTAAGTTAAATTCCTTATTATACACTCAGTACAGTGTCTGCCCTTCTAATCAATATGGTGACATTTTTCTGTTGATGATTGTATTTCTGTATAAAACAGTATTTATAATTGTGACAAATATCTATTTTTAAGCCCTCCAAATAAACAAGAACCTGTTTTTTTTGTATTTCTGAAAGAAACAGATGTTCAATTGTTATATGCACTGTGCATTTGCTATGGATCAGTGACCAGTTTACACATTAATACTACTTTGCTATTCAATTCATTGTCCACAGATATGTACATTTACACTCCTGATAGAAGTTATAATTCTGTGAGTGCCGGTTTGTGGATGAAAAATTTCCATGTGTGTCTCAAAGGAAGCACATTTCTTTCCCTTTTTTTAGCAATTAAACAAAAGCGCCCTTTCAAAATGAAAACACACCTTTTCTTCCTCGAAATGGATTTGCAAGAACGTCTGTTTTAACCATCTGCCTCACTGATTTGTAGCACAGAAGAAGAAATAATAAAAGTGATTCATGTTTTTGCTGTTACAGGAGGTGTCAAAAGATACAGTAATTCCACTGAAAGCTTAACACCGCATTTAGCTCCAATGTGAGTAGATTCTAAGTGCCTGGCCCACACAATGAAAAAAACCCCTACAAAACCCCTTATAAAATGCAATTTATCAGAATCTCTGACTGCACTTATATACTTGTATGTAGTATTACACAAATAACTGCAGATTTCCCCTTGTTGGTGCTAAGTAAATGCAACTAAACTTCATTTTAGCAGAATTCAAAACACTTTCACTGTAATGATTATTATCTATAGGACTGCACTATGACCTGCATGACATCCATAAAAAAACCAAGAAGCTAATTTGTGGAGGCTGGGTTGCTGTAAATTTCACCAGGTGATTTAGCATGGAAAATGCTGGGGCTCAGAAAGGTCAAAAGGTGCATGAAAGTGCATGAAAAAGACCGACATCGAGATTTAAGCTATCGGGATGTTGACGGATGCAGCCATATGTTCAAATGGAAAGACAAAGTATGTACAGATTCCCACAATATCATTACAGTAGCAGGTTCATGGCCTAGTTTTCCCTAATTTCAACAAACAGCACTTTTGGGGGGTGGGGGGTTGGGGGGTGGGGGGGGGGTGGACTGTGGTATAACAGAAAAGAGCTCTTGTTAAAGTAGCGGTGTCCCTGCTCTGCGTGACATAAACAAGCCCGCCTGTTTGCACGCGGATCTTGCCAAGGAGGAGCGGTGTCCGGTGAGAAAACAGGACAATTAGAACAGCACGATCTCTGCAGTTCGGCTCGCGTCTGCGGCGCGAATCTCCCATCCCAAACGCCGACCCACGCCGCTCCCTTCTAACCAGATCCTGCAATTACGGCAGCGTTAGCTCGAGCCCCCGCGCCGCCGCCGCCGCCGCCGCCGCCGCCCGAGAGAGAGGGGCGCCTTCGCCGCGTCCCGCGCGGTTTTTCGCCACGCCCTCTCGGTCGGTCACCGTGGTCACCGGCGCCGGGGGGCCCCCCATGTTAAAACGGAGTCGGGTCCACGGCCATAAATGCCAAATCAATTCTCAACAGACAATAAAGAGGCTCGTGTTTTACATCCGGGGGAAACGCGATCCGAAAAAAAACGTGAACTAATAGCGTATCGCCCCTCTAACTGAAAACACAGACGCGCGGTCAGAGGAGAAGAGACGGGAACGAGGGGAGAGGAGGGAGGAAGAGCGACCTGGCGGCAGGCTGACGCTTCGTTCCCGCCGGGACCCCCATCTGCAAGTGTTTTCCAGCGTATCACATGACGGGGGCCATGTGTTAGAAATTACAGCCAGTTAAGTTCCCTGCTCAGAAAAATATGTGGACAATTTATGAAATGCGGTCCGGGATGGAGATGTACTAAGTAGAACCAGGTTCCGAAAACACCCTCCTCCCCCGCCTCCTCCTTCTCCTCGCCCGCCCACCCGCCCCCCCCCCCCCCCCCACCGCGTCTCTCGCTCTCTCCTGCGACCCCTCCTTCGCCGAAACCTTAAAATAAGAACCGCAGTCACATCTGGCAGGCAGGGGATGTAAGAGACGGTGGTGTGACCCACTGTTAAGGCCATTCAAATACGAACAATTTGTGTGCCGGAGTGTCTGCGCCCGCTAATGGCTCTGAGTGGAGCAGGCTAGGCCGAGGCCTGCCTCAGGCAACAACAACAAGGTCACTGGCAAATCGCTGGCTGATGCCAGGCCCCAGCACGTTAATGACAAACATACACTTTCTAGAGCTCTTTCCAAATGCCAAGAACCGCAAAACTATACTTCGACGTTTGCGCATCCATAGAAAAGAGGGGGGGGGGGGAAAGAACAGGTCTGTTTTTATCGTTGCGTTCCAAAGGGAAGTTTTTTTTCAGACCTCCCTCTTTTCGAAACTCCAGATTTTTGCAGGGTTTGCAGCGGGTACGACGAGGGCATGTAAGGCCAGAGACGACAGAGCGCACGTGACTCACGACAAGGCCTTAAAAAAACGCCCCAAACACAGTAAGGAGGCACTGAGAAGGAGGCCGGGGTGAAAACAGCTCTGGGTGAAAAGGGGGCAGAGCAGAACCAGGGCTACACCGCAGGGTTAGAAAAATCATCCCAGTTCCAGTGTTCCCTGACGCTCCTGACATTTCCTCCGAAACACTTCTCAAAATCCCCCACCTTCTGGTGACTGCCTTAAGATTTTTCGACATGTTTCCCCCATTTTGTCTGATTTTAAAATCCCCCATCTGTCATTGATAGTGCATTTTCCCTCTGAAGCGTACCCAGGGGATTTTTATAAGCCCTAATTCTTTTTTTTTTTTTGGGGGGGGGGAATCTGGGGGATTTCCCCACTCTGACATGGATAGGGCAGGCTGGTTTGCATTACACACCAATCAACTCCCCCTGGAGTGCTTCATCCATTACATTCGTATACTGTAACTCAACATAATATAAACATGGCTGCAATGAACATGCTAAAGAAGAACTGTGTAGATGGCTTCTCCCCACTCTTCATCACACATGTAATCTGCTACTCTTACATTTAAGATCATATATCAAACATGGATTATTCTAATGCATTTACTGACGTATTGTCCTGAATTACGTAGATAAATGGACAGTAAAGTCTAACTTAATCTAAAAAGTAGCAATAAACAATAGGTACGTTTTGTTTTCAAATTGTATCTATTTCAAATAAGAAAGGCACTTGATCCCCAAATGCAAACTTGTTCTTGTATTTCTTTTCTCATTTATTTAATTTAATTTAATTTAATTTAATTTAATTTTTTATTTCAACCTATAATAACGATAAATAAATAGCGTATATTCTAAAAATGTCGCTTGTTTCATTTCGGTATTAGTACTCAGTGAGAGTTTCCCGTGCCAGTGCAGAAGGAGAGGTCACACTCCGTTCCTTACGTTATTAATTCAACACAATACTATAACACAAAAAAAAAACCAACAGAAAAAAACCAAAACAACACCATCAGCTCCCCCCAACAATAACAGTAAACGCCGCCATTCCTTTAATGTGCGGAGCCCCAGTCCCCGCGCAGATGGACGCCGCTCTCTCTGGCGCGCTGCCAGGGCCCCGACAGACTGCCAGCCGCTTCGCCCCCGAGAAGAGGCGGCGCGTGTGCAGATGGGCGTCCGAAATAGCCAAGTGTCACTCCTGCTCAAGTGTCCCTGACCTGCCGCATGCCCCCAGTCACATCTGCTTCCCATGTTCCCCCTGGAGTGCAAGGGCACACACACACACACCAGAGCACACACACACGAGCACACACATGAACACACACACACACACACACACACACGAGCACACACATGAACACACACACACACACACACACACACACGAGCACACACATGAACACACACACACACACACACACACACACGAGCACACACATGAACACACACACACGCACACACACGAGCACACACATGAACACACACACACGAACACGAGTGCACACAAGAACACACAGACACACACATACATGCACACACACACGCACACAAGAGTACATACACATACACACACACACGCACACACACGCAAGAGCACACACACACGCATGCACACACACACGGCTCTTGAGGGGATAGGCCTATGCACACTGAAACACGACTTCCGCCTCAGAAGCATGCATGTGCACATAGGGCAGGATTCCTTTAACATCACTGCACTCTCATAACCCTTGATACAGTCTATATGTATACCTCACCTACTAACCTACAGACACACAGCACTATTCAGTCTGTCTGCTTCAGTTCCACACAGTCTGTTCTCCACCGTTATACCAACATATTCCACTAATGAAACAAAATGAACGGGCAGTTCAGTTTAATATTAGAGTCTGAAATATCAGAGAAAGAAAAAACGGTAAAATTTTTTTCAACGGTTGGGCGTCACTCTTTCTTGGAAATGACAACAGCAGTGGAAACTTAGTTTTGCTACTCCTGAGAAATACCTGAAAAGACGCAATCTGTGCAGCTAAAGGAAAACGAAAACAACAACCAAGACACTAATTAAAGGACTGCTCATATAGGCAGATGAGGATAAATGAAAAAGATGAAATTAATAAAGATCTGTTTGTTGTGTCTCCTTTCTGTCTCACCGCTCCGTGTTCAAACGCATCGGAAACGAGCGGGAGAGAGGGAGGGAGGGAGGGAGAGAGAGAGAGAGAGGGAGAGAGAGACGCCTCGCTTTTTAAAACCGTCCAGATTAACTCCAGCAGCCGCTCCATTGATACCTCACCACTTTTCACGCTCGGCACCTTGTTGCCATTAATCCTCTTAGCGGGCTTCCTTTTGAACCGGCAATCTTCTCTATCGGCGGGATCGATGCTTACCCCTCTCAAAGAGTGCGTGCGGCGGCCCCTCCGCGTTTCCCGCCAGGCCGACGGGCGCGGGACAGGCACGGGCGGGGACGGGCACGGGACAGGGGGGACGGGCGCGGGACGGGCGGGGATGGGCACGGGGACGGGCGAGGCCGGGCGGGGACGGGCACGGGGACGGGCACGGGGACGGGCACGGCCGCTGGCAGCAGCGCCGCGCCCGCGTTACCCAGAAGGCTACGGCAGCCGCCCGAGCCAGCCGAGCCAGCCGGGCCGGTCTCGCAGCACCATCTGCGCGGTGGAGGGACTGTTCTGCTTCCCTGGCTCGGCTCGGCACGTCCTCCCCTAGCCATCCACAAAATGCCAGCTGCAACCTCTCTCTCTCTCTATCTCTCTTTATCTCTATTTCTCTCTCTCTCCCTCTCTCTATCTCTCTTCCCTCTCTCTCTTTCTCTGTCTCTCTCTTTCTCTCTTTATCTCTCCCTCTCTCTATCTCTCTCTCTCTATGCTCTGTCACTCTCTGTTTGTCCCCCTCAGTCTAAATTTTTCCAAATTTCAATTTGCTTAACTGGCATGGAAAACAGTACGCTCACGTTGCCAAAGCATATGCATTTTACATGCAACGAAGAAACATTAATACAAAAAAGTATAACTAGCAATTTACCACGGCAACAGATAATAATATTGGATTACAGGCAATGGGAAAGAATGAAACCTCTCTCTGCTCTTCTCCTGCTGCGTCCACAGTCTCTCTCACCATCTCTCTCTCCTTCTGTCCGTGTTATCAAGTGTCTGGAGTTTTTTTCCCTTCTCTCACAGCCACCTCCAGCGCTCACCAGGGGTGCAACAATTCATTCACAATACACATGATTCATCGATTGTAATTCTCGCGGTGCGTCTGATCGATGTGCATGCTCTAATAATAAGGACAGAGGAGTAGACAGGCTCGATTGAGTATTGATTCAGAAGCACCGTTATGGGCCCGGCGGTACGGGAAAAAAAAGTTTATCTGTCTTCGCCTTGTCTTTTTTATAAGACGTTTGCTTTAATTAGACGGAGGACGACATCATCGTTCACTTAGACTTGTTAATCACGTTTCAGGAAAGCAGGGCTCTGGACAGAAACTGCATTCCTTGCACCTGATTGGCTGAATCAAATCATCCTCAATGTCAGCCCGTCAAACTGTACGGTAAAGATTTTGCTCCAAATTGAGTACCACAACCTATCAATGAACCTCATTTACATTCACACCTTCTAGAACTTTCAGACTGAGGGCCAGACAACCCAGGAGACACCTGGCAACAGGCTACCAACAGCACAAGGGCGTTAGTTTTGTGCTCGTATTACCACTTCCACTGGGGGGGGGTGGGCCCACTAGTGCATGTTTCCAATTTCACACCGGCCTATGGACGAGCGTGAGACCCCCTCTCAGCTCGGCCCGGTCGGAGCAGGGGGTCAAGTGTGGGTCAAGCGGCGCTGCGTTTCGGGAAACTGCTATTTCCACTCTGGGTCCGGAGCTGCAGACAGGACCTGCTACCCCTACGCTTCAAAACGCTTTCAAAAACCAATGAAAAAATGCGAACATAAACACAAGACAGGAAGCACCACCATATACTGCATGCTAAAAAACTGCTTCAAAACATGAAACTTATGCTGATTTACCAAACACTTACTAAATTGCTTGTAGCTGCACACTCCAAAAAAAAAAAAAACTACAAATCAAATTGACCACAGGTTTTCAAAACACCTCCATACCTTCCTCTCAAATCAATCCCCCCCCCCCCCAACAAAATATAAATAAAAAGAACATGTGTTCACCAATGTGCGCACACACACGTGCACGTGCACACGTGCCCACATATGCACACATGCACACGCACGGAGCTGTTCCCTCTCTAGCCCTCCAGCCATAGAACCTTCAGGCTTACCTGGCATCCCGACACGCAAGACGCCGAATAAGGAGGGGAGAGACTCCCAGACTCTCTCTGGCTGTGCAGCCGCGGGCACGTGCAGTTTCTCCCCCTAACCTCCCCTCCGCCTCCCTCCCTCTCGCTCACTCGGTCACTGGCCCCCGCTCAGGAGCTACAGGGACGAGAGACGGGGGTGCCCAGGCGGCGCGGCGTGGCCGGCGCTGGGAGCGGGAGGGCGGGCGCGGGCTCTTTTTCGGCGGGCGGAGACAGACGGAGGGCTGACGCTCCGCGCCGCGCCGCGATGCGCTCGAAGCGGGCGGGCGAGGGACGGCGGGGCCACATGCGGCCACAGGCCACTCTCAGGCAGACACAGCGACGGGAACGCACGCGCAAGTAATCTCAGCTGACTCGCGGCAACCATACATTTCACAGCACGAGAGAGAGAGAGAGAGAGAGGGAGAAATGGGGGAAGGGGAAAGGCTTAGGAGGGAGGGAGAGAGAGAGAGGGAGTCAGACAGTGAGAGAGCAAGGGAGGGAGGGGAGTGAGGAGAGAAGAAGGGGGAGTCGCACGAAGACTGAATGCACAAGTGCAGGAATGCAGACCGAATCATCACTTCCTGTGTCCACGGGCTCGGTTGACGTATTAGTTCCGCGTGCGCGAGGTTTATCAAACGTCTACGACACGGCGGAGGAGGCGCAGCGTTCTGTGGTGTCTGCAGACGCCGGGCCGCCTCGCAAGCAGCCCCAGCCTCCTGACGTTAGCCTCCACAGAAAACGTAAACAAAGGGCAGCCTTAGACTACATAGACCCTTCCTGTGGTACCTCAGGTGCTGCATTTCAGTGTCTACCCAGTGCTTCATATGTTTATGGTTCCTCCATTTCAAAAAGGAAAACTGAATGCAATCGCCATCCTGAATTTTTTGAGGAACTCTCCCAAATGTCGGCTGTTTATCGATCTGTTCTTACCCGCTGATACAAGAGGGAAAACATCAATAAAAACGCAAGGGTGCAATTCTGAGTACAAATTAACTGAAAAATCTCAAATTGCCTTCAAATTACAGACTGAAATTGCGCTGATCAGAAACGAAGCATCACAAAAGGTGGCGGCTTGCTTTCAGCTTCATTGCTTTTAGCTTATTTCTTTACTCCATTTTTTTCAGCCGGATAAGTGTCTCCAAAAACAACAGCAGCATCGGTGGAGCCAGCCATGCCAGCGGTAACAGCAGCCTCTTCATTAAAAAAACAAAAAATCAATTTAGAGACTCCTAACAAAGGAGGTTCGTCTCCTTCTGCTGCAGTGTTTTAAGTCTCTGGAGTGGCAACCCCCCCCTCCCACCACCACCGCCCCTCCACCCCCTCCGCCGACCCCCATTCCCCCACCACCCCTTCCCTTCTCTTCTCTTCTCTAGCTGCCATCGCTGCATGTGATTAACATATGTCTAGGCTCTCAGTCCCTGTCAGCTTGAAGGCATTCTGTCTTGTAGCTGCCTTAAATGGCAGATGAATTCCATATGGGAAAGCAGGCCCTTCTTCCTCTATCCTGCTTTTATTCCATTAATAACACCCCCCCCCCAACACACACTCACACACACCCCCCACACACACTGCTCCTGCTCCACCCCCCCCACACACACACTGCTCCCCCTCCACCCCCCCCACACACACACATACACTGCTCCCCCTCCACCCCCCCACACACACAAATACACTGCTCCCCCTCCACACCCCCCCCCCCACACACACTGCTCCCCCTCCACCCCCCCACTCACACACACACATACATTGCTCCCTCTCCACGCCTCCAGTCTCTCTGTCTGTTAACGGAATGACGACCAGCTTCGACGCGCGAACGCATTTCACCGCTGAGCCTCACCTGGTTCGACCGGTCTGTTACTCGCCAACATTTCAGAATCGAGTGACGGTGGGGGAGGGAGGAGCGAGGGAGGGTGGGGGGGGGAAATACTCCTGATTGTGAACGTCTCCTCAAAAACAGGAGCAATCCCTCGACTCCATCCCTGGGAGACAGCCTCCTCCTCCTAACGTTGCTCCTGGACAATCAAGGCCTCACCTCGCTCTTCAGACCGTTTCACACTGTCATGCACACCGCACGCAGACCTACTCACAACTGTGGGCTGGAAACCTCTTCATATAAATGTCCATATCAATATATAAACTCCAACTATATGGCACAATCTAGCCAATAATCTGCTGTGTATTGCTAATACGTATGCAAAGGTGAACGTGTTACCAGACTACACATTGCATCATCAATGATGCTGCGACTGCATGCAAAGTTGAGACAGTAAGACCCTAACACCTTTTCACAGCCCTAGAGTAGAGATTCACACTAAGATACATTCAACTTGACAATATGGGAATATACAGTTACTGGCATAATGGTTTTCTTGCAGAGCACATCTTGTTGACGTTGTTGATAACGCGCACCATTCCTGAAGTCATTTGGTGCATCTGTGCAAGTCGGAAAGGGTTCTCAGCCGAAGTTTCTTGGCCCTGTCTGAATTTGAAGCAATCCCACTGTACCCCCCTGCCAGAGTAATCACAGTCCTCCCATTGACCCATCCCACATGGCTTCTGTGGGGCCCTCACATTTTAAGCACATATGGAAGGGGGGGGGGGGGGTGAGCTGAGCGCTCTTCTGCGAGTGAAGCCCACACTGGCTTTCTTCAGCATGACCGAGTGTGTCCTACGAACCCACGCTAGCTCGTTCTAGCGGTATCCCATGATGCTCTAATCACAAACAGCAACGCCACGCTTAGCAGCCTGCCTTCGTTTCGTCCTTCCCCTCCCGTTAAACTCACAAGTAATAAAAAAAAAAGGCCTTGCGATGAGTTAATGGGCAACTCAGCAGCTTTTGTTGTTTCCTTTCATCAAGCAGAAACTACAGAAGCAATCATCAACACACAGGCATTTTACCACAAAGCCCTGAAAAAAACAGACAAAAAAGGCAAATCAACCAAAATGAGTTTTACCCGCAAATGAAATCCACAGATTTGGGGGGGGGGGGCTCTCTACTTTCTGCCACCCTGCTCACACTCCCCTCCTTAAAGGGAGGGAAGAGAACTTGGCTCGTTCGACAGTGGGGGGGGGGGGGGCAACGTTACTAAAGTTAATGTCCGTGCGCGCCTAACAGCGGAATCGCTGGAAAAGCACGCTCGCTGGAACCGCGGCTCAGCGCCGGGCGGAGGGGGGGCGCTGACGCCCGTCGCCTGGGTTACGCGTCCCCAGACGGGCGTGTGAGAAAGCCCCGTCTCTGGCCCACCCCGGCGGGAGGCTCTTACGCACCCTCCTCAGCCCCGCACAATGGACATTATTCCCCCCCTCATTGGGCACTAAATGAGTTAATTTTAAAGAGGAGCGACCTCATTGATTTTATTGGGAAGCAGTGCACCAAACTAAATAGTCTTCTCTGGCAGCCCCTCCGCCCCCCGGCCCCCGCTGCCACAATCACCACCACCCTCCCACTCCCCCCCCCCCCACCGACGGCCCACCACCGCCGCCTTTTCAATGGCAGCCAAAATAATGGCAAATATATATTCAAACCAGGGCGATAAAAACAGCCCTTTAAGCCCGGGCTGCATTAACCGACTGTGAAAGAGTAACAAGACAAAAAAAGGGAACAAAACAGAGGGGTACGTGGGCAGAGGGGCTCGGGACGGAGCGCTTTACACGCAGGGCTCCCTTTAACAAAGCTGAATGGGGCCTCTTTCTGACTCCTCTTGTGCAAGACTTGATAAACTAAATGGCCTGGCAGTCAATGATGAGCCAATGAGCTGTTGATGAATAGGGGTGACTCCTGGACTCCTCCCCCCCCCCCCCCCCTCACCACCCCTCAGCCCCTCAGCTCCCGTCTCTGGTGGTGGGTGTCCGGCTAGAGGCTGACGCAGCAGCCCGATGGGGTGGCGCCGGCCTCGTCCGAATTTCCCCACTCGTTTGTCCGCCCTTTGCTCTCTCTCTCCGCGCCGCTGACCAATCGGGGGGTGACGCTGGTGGTGAGGTGGGTGGGTGGGGGACGGGGGGTGGGGGGCGGCGGTGTCAGGGGGGAAACAGCGTTTCGTGGCCCGCTGGTGCAGAACAAAGAGGGAGAATTAGCCCAGCCTTACCGGGCCTTCTCCACCCTCGGTGGACCTCAAAGGGCCCGATTTTCCACACAGCTGGAAGCCATTAATGTCTTCCCAACGCAGCCCGCGAGGACGACAGGCCCAGGGAGGCCGGGGACGGAGGGCCGGAGTTATTGGATGGAGGAGCCGGCCCGGGCTGGGCCGTCCGCGCCTCCCTCTGAACCCCGAAAGGGTACCGCTACCAATTAGGGCCCTGGGAGGGGGTGATAAATAACACGAGCCCGGCCGCTGGGAGACGGAGCGAGGGAGGCAAAGACGCGTGATTGCTCCTGTTACCCCCCCGCGTGTGCAAAAAAAACAAGGTGAACTACACCACGGCTCAGAGAGAACCAAGGGCAACGGTGACCAAGGTCGAAAAAAGCGAAACATTTTTTTGCAAAGGTTGGGCAGTCTCGTACCTGTAGATTTACTGAACGGTCATGGCAGACGAACCCAGAAAGGGCTCAAAACCTTGAGAGTTTTGTCTCGCTGCAGAAAATGAAAAGGGAAAATAATTAAATAAATGTCATATACTTGGCAAAAAAAGAAAAATAACAGCTTAATATTAGGTTTGGTTTATAGGTGCCTAGCTTCATTAGAAGGTTCATTTAGAAGCTATTAATGTCTTCCTATTGCAGCCTACCAGGTAAGACAGGCCCGGAAAGACTGGGGATGGGGAGCTGGAGTTATTGGATCGACATTACAGCCTCCCAGACATCACACGAACAACGTGTTGCACAAGAGCTTGTGCTGCTCCAGAACATCCTCACTTTCTCAGTCTCTGGTACAAACCCATGTCTATTACAGTTATTTTGGCTGCACCGGAGCATCCAGGCGACATCACATAAGAGCTTTAATTGACTTAACAGGTGCTGCACTAGAGATAAAAGGCACTGTGACCCCCCCCCCAACCCCCCACCCCCAGCCCCCTCCTCAAACGCAGGCAGTGCTGAAATGCGAGGACAATAGCACACGCTCCACTGAGCTCCCCCGCCCCCCGGTCAGAGAGACAAAAAGCCGCAGTCCTGCCTGTGTTCCTGTGCAGGCCCCAGCCATCTGGCCCGCTCCCCTGCCTCCCTCCCTCTCTCCCTCCCTCCCTCCCTCCCCCCCTCCCTCGCCCCGAATCGCACCGCAGGCCGCAGCCCCAGCCTCCTCCCCGCACTCTGCTGCTATTCAGGACAGACCCGTATCATCACCCATTCAGACCGCGGGTTCATGACAATAACCGCTAATGAGGCCGACAAATGACTTTTCGGCTGAGGGGCGGGGGGAGCGGAGTAACCCCCCACCTCCCCCCCCCCCTTCTGCTTCCGTCCGGTGGCCCCGCCTACGTCGATCATTTTTGGAGTGAAGGGATCGCTTTCTGAGCAGCGTGAAGCAAGCCGTTGGAACACGAGAATCCGTTTCCGCGGCTGGACGAGCACCGACCGCCTCTCGCAATTCTGCAGCGCCCTTTATCTGAGACTACGGGACTACCCCAACAAGCCCAGTTCTGCTAACCCTCTGACCAATCGCCGATTCATTCAGGCGCAAACCGGACCCTAAAACATCCTGTATTAAAGGCGACATCTTGGAATTTGACTCAGACTGAGCGTCCAGATCCCAGTGAACGTTGTGGGCAGGGTCATATTCCGTTTCCACGCCGCTACTTCTATAAATAGTGAACCCTTGTCAGGGCTTGCTGAATTCAGGCTGCTGTTGGGGAGGGTGGGGAAAAGGGTGGGAGCTGGAGTGGAGGGGATTGGGGGGGGGGGCTGGGATGGGAGGTTCTTCTCTACATGACTGGTCCCGTCCCTGCAAAGGTGTTCGACGACCTTCACTAGGTGGAGCTAGCAGTACGCCTCTGCGCCAGCCTGCCTCAGCAGATCCTTCCCTGCTCCGTCGAGCGCCGAAGTGGCGCGATCCTAATTAACAGGCAAGCCTCTCCGCACGCGTGAGCGCAGCCTCCGAGGCGGTGAGCGCGGCGACGGCCCTGCCCCAACACCGCGCACGCCGCAACGTTCCACCGAGAGGCGCGCCGCACGCTCGCAAACCCACGGCGCGCGCCACTGAGAACATTCCGGATGAACGTCTCGACTGTCAGTTAAACTGTTGGTGGCTTTTTAGGAGAGAGGCCAGGAAAGCTGCTAAACTGGTTAACATTCACCTTTTTTCACCTCCGAAAATAAATGCGCACACACACGTGTCGAAAGCGCATGACACGTGTTAAAAACGCATTACAGTTGTGTGCAAATGACTATTTGTATCCGCATCAGCTCGATGACGATAACTTCCAGGTACGCGACACAAAATGTTTTCTTGCGTGGGAAACAGATCCCTCTCTAACAGCACGGGAGCACCGATTCCACACAGACACAACGGGCTAGACAATTTTGCACGGGCTGCATTTAAAACCGTTGAGTGTTTTCACGAAGCACATTCTCCTCACACCATGGTGGTGTACAGCTTTTCAACCCATAAAAAATAAATCAAGAAAAAAGAAAATGAGTCATACACAGGCTATATTAAAAATAAGATGACATTCATTTGGGATCTGTACTGTGTCAGTCTAAATTGTTCTTTGTTCATGTTAACTTGTTCCATTAAAAAAAAAAAAAAATACTACTTTGTATAATGTCCCTGAACAGCATTATCCAAGCTACCAAACCTTTAAGTGACGCACTAGAACTTTCTCAAGCTATCATTCTTGAATTTCATCAATGCTTCCATTTCATTACGCTACTGAACACGGTGGTTTATACACAGAAATGCTGGGCATTCCTTTGGCTGAAGGTTTTGCCATTGTTCGTCTTGATTGCAAATCCGCAGTCTTTCAAGGAAAACTGAACAGGCATGCGTGCGCCTGAGTTCTGGTGGAGATCCTGGACAATGGTGGTCAGAGGCAGGAAGGCCTCCCATTCTCAGTGCCTGCTGTAGGCATGAGCGTTGGTGAAAGAAAACAACAGAACACCGCCAGCACAGTGGTGGATCACGTAAGGCCAAGATGCTTCCAAGAACCGCCAGTCATGGCTGGTCACAGCTGCTCGTCACTGGTCACAGCTGGTCTGCGGTGATACTCAGTGGACTTTTCCTTTTAAAAAAAAAAAAAAATATTATTTCTACATCCTCCTAAGAAAAAAGAAAAGAAAAAACAAAACAAAACCAGAGAAATCTGTCAGTGAGGCCGGAGCTCGCAAGCCGAGAGTGCAGCACCAACAGGAACCTGCGATTCCTGGCCCGGCCCTCCTGCACACAATGCCTGGTGAATGGAAGGAACCAGGGGCCCGGCAGAGATAGCCCGCTGTCAGGAACCGGCCCTGACGCTGCAGGACGGACGGCAGGGCCCGGCCCACGGGGCAGGATGTCGGAGTGGCGGACTGGGGCGGCCAGATATCCCGCTTTCACACAGTCGCCGGCCGGGATGTTTTGCTCTTCAGGTGATTAAATTCGGAAGCCGGGGCCTGGTCGCGCTTCGAGCCTGACCCCGCTGTCACGGCTCCGCGGCCCGCCGTATCTGCCTTCCGCCAAGAGCCGACCGGGGCATCAACAAGTCCCGGCGACCGCTCTCTTCTCCTGTAGTCGCCGAGGAAAACCCCCCCCCCCCACCCCCCCAAAAAAAAAAAAATTTGCCAGGGTTAGAACTGCCCAAACAAGGCGCTGTCCCGAGGTCAGGACTCTGAAAACACGACGCTGTCGCCAGCTCGGCCCCGCCTTTTCCCCTGACAAAGAAAGAGGAAGGCTCCACTGTGTTTTTATCGCCGTGGTGTTAGGTCACCGCTTTGTTACATTTAATCAGTTTTTTTTTTTACCCCCAGGTTATCAGAACTTAAGCCTGTCCTTTGAAACACTCCATTATGTTGAGTCGTGGCGCTAATGGACAGCGTGTGACTGGTTATTTCTTGGAATGGTTAGGGTTAGGGTTCAAACCCTAAAGCTCAAGTCCACACCAAATATCGTGCACTTGCAAGGCGCTTCTGTCAATGCTAATAGAGAATTAGCATGAGCTCCGTAGTCAGAAATTACTCAAATGGATCACACAGAGAGTGATACGATAATTCCTGCGATGCTAATCAACATTTTCGTTCAGTTCAACGGCAGACATACAGACATACAGTCCAGCGGTAGCCATTACAGATAACTTTGAACTGCCATATTAAAGCTTGTGGGAAACAAACTCAAAGGACCCCAAAGGCTCTGGCTCTGAGACCTTTGGGCCGAAATCGGTGATGTCCACAACCCCCCCCCGCCCCCTGCTTGGACCCACCTCACCTCGTTCCCCTGTGCTGGCTGCTCAGCCACGGGGCTCTCTGTGCCATTCCCACAGAAATGGGAGACGGGCCTGTGGGGCCTCGCTGTTGTTTCCATGACAACAGGTACTGCAGATATGTTGTCTGCAGAACAGCCCTCCGAACTGTGAGTGCACACCCGGAGTGCACATTATGTGCGTGCGGTATGCTAAATAAAGTTACTGTCACCACTGGGGCGAGAGAGAGGAGAGAGCAGAGAACAGGGAGAAAGGGAACTGGAAACACATTTCCATAAATAAAATATAGCAGCATGTGGTGAGGGATAAGTTATGTTCAACCTTGCCTGAATCAAGATCGCCTCATGTCTGACTTGTAAAATGAAATACTGTCTTGGAGCATATGTGGACCATTAGCATCACTCGCCCACTGGTAAGAAAGCTTCTTAGACACTAAATCAAATCCAAGGCAGCCCCGGGTTGTCAGACGGAGGGGGGGGAGAGGAGTTACTCGGGGGGGTGACTGCAGTCTCTCACACAAATTCTCTTCTCCCTCAAGTTCTCTCTCTCCCATTGCTTTTTAAAAAAAAATGGCAGCTGTGGAGACATCCACGGCACACGAGTAGGATCTGTAGATGTGTGGAAATGCAGATGCGCATTCCCATGGACCTTAACAGTCCTCTGCTTGGACACTGATGGCGATATTTAGCTTAGCGCTGTAGTGTTTTCAGGCCTGTGGGGTGCCAGGCAGGGAAAGGTGGCTACTCTGCCCGCTGCTCGCGATACACTCAGCGATGATTTACGCCACGCAATCCTGCGCAAACGGCACCATAAATCTTCGACGGGCCGAAGACGATAAAACAAAGGGATCCGTGGCAGGCTGCATCAAACTTATTCGCCTCCCAGAGAAACGCTCGATTCCAGTTCTTCGAAAGGAAATTGACCTGACCACTCAAACCTCCCCTACTGCTCCTCCTCCTCCTCCTGCTCCTCAGCCCCCTGCACAGCAGTCTGGAGAACGAGGCCGTGAGGAGGCACTCCACGGCAGCGGCAGACACAAACTGCTCCTCTGGGTCGGGCACAAAGAGAGCTGGACGGCAAACAAGCGCCATTAATACAAATCCCTCAGAGGAGAGCGAGGACCCAAGCTAATGAATTTCACACATCCCACTGAGCCAGGGAAGGAATGCTTCTCCTAGATTCATGTAAAATATGAAAAAGTAAAGGTGTGTCATGTAAGAACTTGCAGGGCACACAACAAAGCAGCTCTAACAAAGCCTTTTTGTTTACTCTTTCAGAGTGAATACCCCATCCCTACATTTTTAAAAAAGTAAGCAAATATATTTTCCTGGATTGTCTGGCACACAAAAATGAATGGTTTTATTTTGTATATAAATGATGTAAGCACAACTCTTCAAGTCTGGGAAGGCCATGGTCCCTTGAAAGTAATAGACGAAGACTGGAGAAACATGCAATGCGAATCGGGAGTGGAACCAAAAAAAATGATCCATAACACATACAAACATTAGCCCACAAATAGCTACGCCGTGGCTCACAAAAAGTAAAACAACCTGGAAACATGTTCCTTGTGTTCAATAAATGTTGTCTACTTCTCAGTTTAATTTTCCCCACTCCTTCAGCGCTGTCAGAGCTGAGCCAAACGGCTTGTCTAAAAGAGGCAATTTGACACTGGCACAAGCCCAGAGGAGAATCTTAAAAATACATAGCGGCACTGAAAAGTGGTTACAGCCTCAGTCCTCTAGGCATTGCAATTAGGAAACAGATACACACGAGAGGCACGCTCGCGTCTTGTCTCTCTCGATCCTGTTAAGACTTGATTTGCCGTCCTTTCTCTGGACTTTCTCCTATGGCCCCTGGCTCAGCGATTGGGTCTCCATTCTGCAGCTCCTCCCTGCTCAGCTCCTCTTCTTCACACACTTCCTCTCCCCTCTTCTGGCTGGTGCTGATATTGTCCTGGATACACGCCCTCCAATCAATCTCTACCCCCCGCCCCCCCCCCCGCCTTCCCCTTTCCATGACAGCAGCAGGCAAAGACAGACTCCACCCTTCCATCTGGATCAAAAACACATCCATCCCCTCTCCTTCACTGCCTCAGAGAAGCCCAGCATCAGCCACCAGCATTAGCTGAACTGAGATCAGTTTGAGTTCCAGAGGTCCTTAATTCCTCTAGCCAGCAGCACCCCAGGGAAGAGCCCCCACCTACGCATCGTGCAACCGATTTTACTCATTTCCACTGCCACAGCAAGTGACAACATGGCCGTAGAACAGAAGGTCTGTTACTCAGTCGACTCACCGCTCGATCCAGCCACAGACATTCAGTGCAGCCCACTCTCGGTGAATGCTAAACACTTCATCTCACTCCTGTGGCACTGTTTAGATCACATGCATTTGCAAGGAAACACAGAACAGTCTTTAATTCCATACTGGGGTAACTGTCCCCCCTTGGAATTCACTCCTTTTTTCTTTAAATAATAAAAGGCAGCTAATGTTTGCTATTTGAACATTTCAATGTAGTTGAGTTACAGAAAACATGTGTGGGGGGTTAGCCCAACCACGAGCTCCCTTTCATATGTTAATTGAAAATAAACAGTTGTTTTGAATGAAGCCACTCTTTACGTGTGCAGTCCCGTGAGTTGCAGAGTATGATGCAAGTCACAGATAAACCTTACACTCCTCCTCTCAGCTTTGAGAGCAGGTGGACACCAAAGGGAATGGGCCCCGATTCCTTTAAACTTAAAATAACACAGCGTGTCTTTTACAGTGCTGTGTGGTGCAGATTTTTCCCTGCTCCCCAAACCGCTGCTCTGCGCTAGCCGTTACCCCACAGGAAACGCACTCCGCTCACCTTAGCTCTCACTCTTAAATGTGAAGGACCCCAAACCAAGCACTGGCTTTCTACATTGGATTCTACTGAAATGAATAGTCCCAAAGCAAGTGCATGATTGACGTTGACCAGTCAGATTGCGCTTGCCTTTCTAGCAGCCGTAAACATGAAAGCCACTTTGAGAAGTCCACGATTTTAAGAAAACTTCAAGGCCAACAGGCAATTTCCCCCCGCCCAAAACAATCACATTCCATCATTGTCAGTTGTGTCTTAAGTCCCTCCTCCACTGTTGCCGAGCTTGTTTTGGTTCCTGTCTTGTTGCTTGGCGATTTCTACCCTATCCTACACAACACATTTCTGCTGTGGGTTTACAATGATTATGATTGACAGAAATAATTGTTTGTGGTATTTTAAAACTGATGTTGAGGCACATAGGTTTAGATGTGTTTGGTTTTTCAATTATTCTGATTGAGAATAAATTACATTTTTTTGACTGAAATTTTATCATTTGTGTGTCAGCATTAAACCTGAATGTTGACAGCATACAATTGGGAATTTAATTGGACGTTAGTAATATAAATACCTTGCTGCTTCAAACCAATCCCAGAATGCACACAGAATGCTACAATTTCTAGCATCTCTTAGAACTAGCAACAATTGTTATTGAGCACTGTGATTAAAGACCATCTAACTCCATTCAAATCAAGAATGACCACAGACTCAAGACTCACAATTTATCTTTGCAAGAGAAAACTGCTATGACTAAATAATGTCAACGAATAAAATTATAAACACAAGCATACTTGATGTAGCATCTGAGCCTCGGAGCACCCTGTTAAACACCAGGCGCATTTGAGGTCACGTGCAATTTACAAACATGCTCGACTTGATTTCAAATTGGCAGCATCTCCCATATGGCGATGAGGGAAGAAAAAAAAAAAAAGCATAAAAAACAGATAAGCTTAAATTCGCTAACATAAAATCGCAGCTGTACCGTTACATGTGATCCCTCCGCAGCTGCGAATTACAACGTGGACCATTTAATACGGCCAAGGAGGAAACGGCTGATTAAGATCATACCGGCCTTGCCAAGCGGAGCGCGTGCGCGCCGCGATCCTGAAGGGGGGGGGGGGGGGGGGGTTGGGGGGGAACCGGCTCCGTGCCGGCGGCGGGAGGAGCCTTCGGAGAGGCAGACGTCGCCTACGAGCGCCGCGCGTTTTTTGGAAACGCGCCGCCTCTGGACGGGCCCTATTTCATTAAAGTGTCCAGAAAGCGCAGAGAGGCAGTAATTTGTCCAGTCACCGGGGGAACATTAAAACCAGACCCGAAAATTCTTTACAGTGATGGAAAAAGTGAAAAACAACACTTTCCCAAAAACGTTATTACATTTTGTGAATGGTATGGGGGTAATGGCAAGCACATGTGAATATCTGGGACTCCAAGCAGTAGTCAAGGCTGACTTAATAGCAAGAACAGAGCTGGAGACTGTGTCAAATAAAGGATACTTGTTGCTGAAGTACTGTACAGAAAAGCAGATGTTGATGAAGAGACGCAAAGGCAGATGGGAAAGACATTACTGGCACAGACAAACCATCTGAAAACATTTCTAGCCTTATAAGGTCGAGTAGATTTATCCTCTGCCATTTCACTGCTGTGTAAAAGGCATTGTATGTTTTGCATATGGTCTTATTATTTATTATTGCCCTTGCTGAACTAATCACAAATTCCTTGAAATAGCAAAAGGCTGAGAGATGTCAGGCATTCCACTTAGGCAATCAGAGAGAGGTTATGAAATTATTTTTTTTGGTGCGGGCTGTTATCAAAATAAGGTCACAGCGACCATGAGGATCAGATTCAATCAGTTTAAAAACCAATGTGGAGTTCAGAGAGTTGGGAAAATTAATGTGCTGCATTTATAGACCACAGAGAATTGCTCACTGTTACCCATCTAGTGCGGTGAGCAACGTTTACGGTTTTCATAACTAGCGTGAAAATGATGTGCAGTGCTACAAACACCTGTGCACTTCTGCTGTTCTTGGTGATTCTGATTAACAGGTCCCCTTGGAATGTTCACAGAAGACTCTTTTTCATTAGGCGGCAAGTCAAAATGAATTCCAGGAAAAACCTCTCCGTTGGAACTGTCTCCAGATTTGATTAGCTAAAGTGATCGAGGAGCATTATTCAGGCCTCGATGGAGGGTGGGGCCAGGGGGTGGGGTCAGGCCTGTGATTGGCTCTCAGGCTACAGCTGGCAGCTTGGTGGATCCCAGTCGCAGATGCACGTCTATTTCTGACCGCGTCGTACCGTCAGCCAAGTCATGGCGTCTGAATTGTGGACCCCAGGCAGCTGTTTCACACTGAAAAAGTTAACAATGCTCTAATCCTCTGCCTTGATTGAACTGGCATGGAATCCTCCTCAAGCCTTCTGTCCCTTCCTGCTTGCACTGTTGTTTTGTAATTATTCATAAACTGGCTCACGCTGGGATCGCTCGCGATCACGTCCAATATTGTGCCATTTATGTGCGCAGCAGATCCCTTATCCAGGGTCAATTACATTTTATTTCGATTCACTCATCCAGATATTTTTTTCTACTGAATCGCCATAAGGGAAGCAGCAAGCCAAAACAGCCACTGTATCCAGAATCGAATACCACGTTCCATGTATTTCTCGCACCCACCCCTCCAGGCAAAACGGAGGCCTAAGACTATCTGCGAAATAGTACAGAACATTCTGGAAAGAAGCTCCTCGCTCGACAGACGCCTCTCTAGAGTTTTAAAGAGCAGCAAAACACGAGTGCAAAAGATGCATACATTACAAAAATAAGACTTTGGTGCCTTCTGTCCTTACCACTACCAGAAATGTCCTCAATGCAACAAAAAACATAATTTATTTTTACAATTTGTTACAGTGAGGGAATTCAATACTTATTGAAACTGATAATCCTATAAGAATTGACAAAAACAGACAACTTTTATTTTACCTTGTCACTTCAAGTTAAGGGAACATTGTTGTTAGATGTAATAAAATTGTGTGAGTCAACATTCTGCTCTCTATGTGAAGCCTCACAAATTTGTCTATACTCTTACACCTTATCCAGCAGGAAGCCACAGAAACGTTCAGAATTTTTATTTTATTGTTTAAAACTTTGGATGGATTCAATTCTTTCAACAACAGAAAACTACCATAGCATAATATTAAAACCAAATCAGAAGTATTCCGAAGACAGCAGGCTGATACCTGGTTGTTATACTTCATTCAAGTAATTCAGTGATCATAACAGAGCAGATACAACATTTTAACAAATCAGGTTCCACCCCATCATACCCCCCATCCCCCACCCCAGCTTAGTACTTCCCAGTCTCTGCACCACTTTTCAATGTTTTAAGAATAATCTTTTCTCTAAATAATTGACACTGGGCATTTATCTAGGGAACACCTGCTGGTAGTTCAGAAACAGCACAATTTTCTTCCAAACCTCACTGCAATCCCATTGTCCAACCAGTTTCTCTGACACTAACAGACAACAGCAGGAAACCCCCACTGCACTAGGTTGCATTTTACACTATCTTGCAATGTGGCTTAAATGAATTTTCAAGGTCATCTTACACAGAACACTGTTTAAAAGCAATGCATGGCATTTATAAGAGGTTTCTGAAAGGGAGCGTACATGTTTAGATTTCCAGCAGTCTGAACTTTGCACGTTCAAGGGCAGGTTTGCAAAAAAAAAAAAAAAAACACACACTTGTGCCCATGCTCACAAACACACACACACACACACACACAGACATGCACACAAATTGTATTAGCGGTTTGTTAGAGGCCTGCGGCAGTGCTGGCAGTGTGTAACACCTCAGAGCTGTGAGCTCGTATGTTTTCTCAAGCAATAATTGACTGAGCATATCAATATGTGCAGTCAAAAGAAAGGGGCCTATTGTCTCTGCCTATTGATCCATGTATCTCGAAGGAGGCACCACCAAGGGTTCAGAGCAAATCTCGATCACACATTTCCCTTCATTCGGCTGCTGCGACATTGCTCGAGTTGATATCCTCCTTACGAATAAATTTGCAACTCAATAAATCAAAATGAATCAGGGCACTCTGGATCTCATTAATGAACTCTGCTTATTAGTACTGAATCAAGTACATGCCACGAAAACCTGAAAAATGAATCAAAAGCAAACGCAATCCGATTCTAGACCAGAAACAGAAAAAAAATCTCAGTTCTTCTCTCCCAACATCTGATCAATAACAGAATCACAGAGCTACAATGGCACTGAACCGCCACTAGTATAATATTCTGTTTATCAATGAACGCAATTAAAATGTGAAAGCACAGATGAATCCCCACACCCTGGAGGGCAAAGACATCTCAGCATTCTACGCTTGGAAGGGATCCATGTCCCACAATGTCCATTAGAAAAGGAAGGCTGTTTTATTGATGGATTTTATAGATTCACAGTAAACGGCCAAGCCCATCCTTCAGCAACAGTCACCTCATAAAAGAACACCTAATCAAGGTATTACACAGCTCATATTCTGCATCTATCAAGTGTTTATGGGAACGGGTCCATAAATAATCCTTGTCACCTATGAGCCTCGCGTGCCTTTGTGTTAAAGCTGCCTTAAATACACAAACAAAAGCCCAAGTTCAGATAATAATGCGCCTATAATCTCGCTTCCCAAAAAACCGAGCAGCCAGGCTGATTGGAGATATCAATGCGGGAAGGCCGAGGGTGAACACAGGCCCTCTTCCACTGTGTCACGCATACACCCTTCCTACTCCCCCCCCCCCCCTCCCCCCCACCCCCAACTCCCACAACACCACAGAGCCCACACCCTCCACCCCCCCTCCTCCTAACACCTTCACCACCCTGAATCTCTTACCCTTTTACAGCTAATCTTTAAATGTAAATTCTGTGACAGAAAAATAGAGGAGGCGCGAGATAACAGGTTACATCTTCACTCCGGAGCCGTTATCGAGTCCTGCATCGCTGAAAAGCGCCTATTCAATAAGATTACCTTCTGGCAGAGAGCACGGCGACACACAACGGCTTTGTATTCATTAAACACACGTCCCCGGCTTATCTGAAATAAAAAAAGGGGGACTTGTCAGGATGGTACATTGTGTGTGTGTCTGAGGAGGAAGGCAATGTGCATTAGGGCGATTACAATATCAGCCCCGACCAGATGGAGCCGGGAAAATAAACAGTGAGAGAGAGGGTGTGTGCGCGTGCGTGCGTCTGTGTGTGTGTGTGTGTGTGTGTGCGTGAGAAGGAGAGAGAGTGTGTGAAAGGGGGAAAATGAGAGAAAGAGAGATCAGCAGAAAGAGAGAGGGAGCCAGGATAATTGGCGACTCGATTTGGAATTAAAAGGAGAGAGGGAGCGGGTGAGGACAGACGGAAGGACTGTGGCAGAATGGTCAAGCAGAAGGCAAATGAGACACCTGTCTGCTGGACCACAGGGCTGCCGGGTGAGCCCGGTCCACACCTCCCCCCCTCTCCCAGGAAGAACACAGTCAGGTGCAATAAACTGCGACGTCAAGGCAACGGCCAATCACGGGGGCCAATCAGAGAAAAAAAACCTTCAACCACATCCAGAAATCATGTCACATCATCATTACAAGCTCATCACAAGTGCCTCTCTAAGACTCTACATAATTAATGCCACATTTAGTCATAGTTCATATGCTTGCAAGCTGCAAAATAATACAGAAGAAACGAGAGATGCTAGATTTTTTTTGTTCTTTTGGTAAATATCACAGCCACTGCTTACTGAACTGAGGCACTGTAGGGGGAAAGAAAAGGTCTTCGTTCAGCTTGTCTCGTGATTCACGGCCTACAGATAAACCAGCCTAATAAATCATGCTTGTAGCTTTTAAATATTTTCCTTCAAATTATATTGGCCCTTGTAAAATGTCCAACTCCGCAATACAATAAAAAGCCACTGATCTCCTCCACTGCATTATGCTTTCATGAGCAGTGAAATTCAATGACCGCTGAACTGCATTCCGCTCACTGATAAATCTGTAGCTATCAATGCCTTTTATCGATTTCTGAGCGTACGTTCTGCCAGATATCAGCCGTATCAATAATTCATCCTCCGCTCGCTATGGCAACTGATGCAGCAGCAGGCCCGCTCCCCTCACAAAGAAGTGGCTCTCCTCTCTCGAACACGGTTTCAACAATTCAGCGTGATTACCTGACACAATCGAGGGAAAGGGATGAGTCTGTAATTGAATCTAAAGGACACTCCGTGTGACACTTACATTTAAAGCAACACGGACCAGACCAAAACCTCCTGATATAAAACTGTGACATGCTGACACGCAGTCACCACACATACAGCTATCTGGAATCCTATATAAACAAGCACAAATCTTGACTATATTCTGCCTTTTCAGTATAACGGGAATCTGCCATCTTTACAGATAAAATATGTAGCACTTTGAGGGCATATATTTGCATGTGCATATTATAAAAGTGGCTGTAAATATGCACACACATACACACAAATACACACACAGGCGTGCACTTTTCAGAGAGACAGTAAGGGGAACTCAGTATTCTATAGCATCTTCTATGCTAAGGACTTCACTAACAATAATTAGTGCAATAGGATATGTGTTAATAACATTCTTGGCTTTTAGTCAAAAACATGGAGCATATCATTTCAAATATTCATGGTAAATATTTCAAAGTAAATATTTTGACATGAGCGTTTGTAGTAGGTTTCACATGCAGGCTATTCATTTTTTCTTTATATTTCACATTTACAATCATGATTAGCCTATACAAAAACAAAAACTCCATAAAACTTTATACTGCTGCATGGCAAGGGAATCCGAGGGACAAGAAGTGACACAAAAACAAATTTAACAAAATTTTTATAAATATCTGAAAAACGCAACAAAATGAATTCATTTGTGTCCGGAATCGCACGCACACAAACATTATGTCATCATAGAATGATAAAAAAAAAATAGTCTAAGAAATATGTAGCGTGAAAAAGTAGACGATTTTGGACTCTAAAAAAGCTCCCTCATTTCATCAGTGAGAAAAGTACTCAGACTGCCCCTCTGACCCAAACACAGGTGTGAGTCCGACTGCCCGCTGTACAGCTGGTCACTGAGGATGCCGCTGTTTAAACAGCCCTGGCAGATAACGCACACAGCACTTATCGCTTACAATTACCTCCAGCAACCCCGCTTTAATGTTTGCTTTAATTAAACGACCGCCTCTCTGTTAGCACTGTCTATAGATTCTCCGGTTATAGGGGGAAAATGAGGAGAAAAAATAAAAAGATGGTAAGTTAATGGGTCGCAGATTAGAGCGAGGATTCTAAAAGCGCTTTCTCCCACAGCAATTATGCTTCCACGTCCACTGTCGTCCAGCGCCGGCTTCCTCGCGCAGGGTGGAAACGGAAGTGCACTACATGAATGAGTGAGTAAGTAAGTAAGTAAGTAAGTAAATAAATAAATAAATAAATAAATAAAACATTTCTCATTCTATCAGGAAATTTTCTTCCTCGCTTATTATCTACTGCCATAAACAAGAAGCAATGCCCACTTTCCAAACTCTATGAGATAGCTAGGGTATATCTGCTGGCGGTTTACCAGATAGATGCAATGAGGCAACAGCACACCCAAAGCACTGTGGCTACTTAGCCTCTGTCACAATGGATAATATTCAATGGAGTTTATGCTTAAGATGTAAGAATGGGTGGTTCTATGGATGTATTCATTTATTTGCTCGACACAGAATTATCTGTCCACCCTCGAAAATAACTGACAAAATGTAGGAAATGTCCTGTTTCTGAAATGTGTAAGAATCGCACGTATTAAAAAAATACAATCGTTTTACCGCTTAGAAAGCACTGTTTACTCCGGAACATGGAATAGCAAAACTTTCCCACGTGCTTTTTTTGGTTTGATGAAACCCGTGAGACCCATAATCTACAGTCAAACCCAGGCTGCCTAAATGTTCTTTTCTTTGATAAAAGGACACACTCCAGTCCACAGAGCATAAGTTCCCAGAGGGGGGGGAAATAAATAAATAATGTATCCTAGTCAACGCTTTAATTTCAGTTTTACTTCCCCTTCAAACTCCCGTCCTCATCCTAAACACTGTTTCAGCTTGAGGTCTTCAACTTCACTCGTCAGTCACGCAGCCTAAAGTTTTGTCTCCCACAAAGTCACAGCGGGAGAGCCGAAATAAATATCAAGATGGATTGAAGAGATCCATTTGACAATTATGGCTGGTTCGGGGTTTTCAAATGCAAAATTCCCAGATGCCAACCTTTCAGGAGCGCCCAACTCCAGGCATAGAGCGTTGTTCATAAGACACCCCCTCCCTCCCAACAATGAAATGGGTACAAGGCTGGTCGCCTGTCAGCTGATGTTTATCGCTAATGGAAGGGAGAAAATCAGATCTGACAGGATCAGCGCCTGGTGAGAGGGAGCGAACAGACTGGCTAATGATGAACTTCGCTTTGCATGCGTGTTAAGAGTACTCTGTTACGGGCCACTTAAAACCGATTTTGTCGCGAATTGATACGTTTCTTGAATTCAGGTTGGCAGCTGACATGTATATTGTTAGACAATACACACGCAATTTCTAATGCAACGGATTGTTATTCAAAGCAGTCAGTTGTATGAAAGCTACATGGAATCTTGTATAGGCTACACCCCGCCCCCAATAAATCTACCTGGGGAAAAAACTGAATGTGCCCCTATATGGGGTGCTTTAGCCTACATATTTTATTTGCTTATTTATCTTACAGCCCGTAGGACTAAATCTTAATTATAAATAAATGGAACAAAAGATTAACCATGTAGCCTACGTTACCAGAAAAGTCAAGCAAGGCTATTATTTTACAGTTTTAGTTTATTTTAGGCCTAGCTAATGCCGTTTATGAGATTCTACAAATTAATGCACACCCACATAACATATTATATTCCTTCAAATGCACGGATGCTAAAATCCAGCTGTAGAAGTCATTATCATGATAACAGATGTAGCCTACCACTTATATATAGGCTACAACTGAAATTATTGCAACAATGCGTGTAATTTGCTGTATTGACGAACTATTTGTGCATTTTACTAAAGACATAAACTGCAAATAATAAGTTCCAGACTTAATAAATGCAAGATGCTATGTATTTAGGTTTGCTTTAAAAGCGCTGGATTTTAGAAACCACCAATGTGTTTAGGAAAAACAAAGCCGAGAATTTCACCTCGGCGGTTCGTAGCCCGACGGAATTTTGTTTGGCCCCTCCAATTTTTATGACTGACTATTAATGCACCCCCAACCCGCTGTCAGAAGTCATTTTCTCATTCACTGTAAACTGTAAAGTTGAAGGTTAGCCTATGAAACGCCTTCAACTTCAGATCTGTCATCATCCCCCAATTTGCGATATTCTAACAAAACAACAACAACAAAAAACAAACAATTGATTTAGGCCTAATAATACAAACAAATATTAGTATGTGAGACACGATGATATTGCAATTTAGTAAGGTTCGTATATATATATATATATATATATATATACACACACACTCACACACGTGTGTGTATGTGTGTGTAACAGTTTTTCAGTTTTTATATGAAATGTGTATCTTTACTCAATGCGGGAATGTTACAGGATATTTCACTGGAATCGCTCCGTCTTTCTAAACGACTTTAGGTTATAAATCAAACATAAGCAAACAACTTTGATATTTTCAACACATCACGATTTTAAGAGAAAATGTTCTACTTACACTGAAAAGGGGCAGAAATTCCCACCATGCGTTACGTGGTTGTGTAGACAAAATTAATTTCCAGTCCCCGACTATGATTGAGCCGTTGAAACGAGAAATCTTATTCGGGCTTGTTTATTAGACGTCCAACACGTCGGAACTGTCAGGAAAACTTCACCACACAAGAACAGCGGCGCACGGTTCCAATAAAGCTTCAGACAGTCTACAAAAAAGCTCGGTGAATAAAATTCAGATGCAGGCGCAGCACAAAATGATCCTGTACGGTGCGTTTCCTCACACGGTACCAGAGAATGGAGCCTTCTGTTTTAAACACTTTTCTAATTCGATGTCTTCTGAGCGCAGCTTTACGTTGTATGACAATAAAACATGTTCCAAAAAACCCCCCAAATCTTCACGTTTTCGAGCGACCACGATTAGCGCCTCTCACGACCGTCCGCTTTCTCTGGGTTTGGAGAGAACTGCTGTGGTATTCTGCCTCCAGACGGCACGGCTCAGCTTACCCAGGTGCAGAGTAGGCGGGATCCAAACAGTAGGAGGTGACTGAGGTAGCCGGCATCTGTGTCATGAACAGGTTGAAAGGGTCAAGTATATGTGAACAATGGAGAGGATTGGTTCCCAATGGACGACTGGTTGCTTTTTCAGTTACTAGATTTCTTCTTTGGGGTGTCTGCCAGCAAGCGTCTGCCTGTGTTTGTGTGTGAACGACTGCGTGCGCGCCCTATCTGTTTTGCTCTTTCAGAAGCGCAGCCTATCCTGTTCTAACCCAAGGCAAACACTTTCCCCAGACCATCTGGAACTCGTCTCAGCCCGTCGAGCTGTACAGCAGAAACGCTGCTCGCAGCCTTGATAGCCCTATTTCACAGACCCGATTTCCGAATGTCCTCGCGATTCATAGTCTATCAGAGCCCGAGTTTGAGTTTTTAGTTTTCACACAAATGAATCCCGTTATATTAAAAAAACAGGTTTTTAATCCAGTGCATTTTGGTGTCTCAATATTATATGACGTCTATTATTCTGAGGCACAGACACATTTGTTCTAGCACAGTTTTCAGTTTGGAAGGCAGATATGGTGAAGGGACAAACCAAGACCCAGCTATTGTATTCATCAGTGACTAGTGCAGTAATATAAAGATTATAATAAATAAACCAAATATATATATATATATATTAAAATAAAATTAGGTGTGTTACATTTATAATGGTTTTTATTTTATTTTATTTTATCTTATTTTATTTTATTTTATTTTATTTTATTTTATTTTATTTTAAATAACCCGAGAGAAGCTTGAAATCATAATAGGCAGAGTTAAACATCCTGGTAGAAATAAACAGGAGCAGCTCAGTGATAGCACTTTAGACTCCTCTGGATTTAGGAGGAGATAGTTTTATAAGCCATTAACTTGTGGCAGCTATTGCTGCGGTTCGTCCCAGCTGAGTCATAGGCAGGTGTAGTGGAAGGCATGCAGTATACACTCACTTGGCTCCGATGTGAACATCCGACTTTCAGCCTTACAGTAGCATTCTTCCTAAAGCCAATCTGAAGTGCTGTAATTTTGTGCTTGAGGCAAATGTTTATTTAGGCATACAGTTAGTGTTCAAGGTTCCACAGTAATTTATGCAGCCTGCATTGTTCTTTTCAGAGCAACTGAGGATGTTCCTATGGACGACGGGGGATGTTTCAGCAACCTTTACAAAGTAGTGGGCTTATAGCATAAGGGATCTGCTCAGGAGGGAAGGTTATGATGAGTATACATACAGCTAAGCAAGACCACTGGAGGTCATCATGATGCAGCGTGGGACAAACGCAGGCCCCTCTGTTATCATAAGGACATTATTCCACGCTCACCGTGGCCCGGGTGTTTCGTAACGCTTTTCGCAGCAATCAAGCGAAAACATCTTGATGCCAGAGGCACAAAGATGGCCGTTTAGGAAACCTGCAGGGGAAGACAGGTCCCGGAGCGTTTCTTCTGCCCGCTGATAACGGTATGAAAGACCAGGAAACACTCAGCGGTGTTTTGCTGCAGAGGTTCCTGGAAGTTGGCCGCCCTGCACGGCCCCGCAATTTACACACAGGATACCTCGCCTATGCAGGGGGGCGGGGGTGGGGGGGGGCTGGGGACAAGGGGGGGGGGGGGGGGGGGGTGATGCTGGCTTGACACACATGGACGCACAGACTTCCTCCATTTCCCCCCTCGCCCCACCCCCCCCCCCCCCCCCCCCCCCCCCCCCCCTAGAGCCACCACCTGCAACACACAAACACACAGTCATTAACTGGCCGCTCAGGAACAATAACAAAATAACACCCGCGAGCTGAGCTTGTTTACCTAAACAAGGCCCGTATCAAACCAACTGGGTCCTCCAATGGTGGAAAAGACTACCTCACTGGGGATGTAGCATTTGCAGTGGATTGGCCTTCTCCACACCTTCAGTACCCGTCTGCTTCTGCTTACTGTACCAAAGGGCTGGTGGGAGTTGAGGGAACCCACCATCGCTGAAGTTAACTCTTTTCCCGGTCTCATCATAATTCCTTAATTTTCTTAAATATAAGATCAGATGATTCCAATCTAGGCTTCCACAGAGCAACAATAATTTCCATTTGTCACATACTAAACAGGCTTTTGTTTCATTTTACTTATTGCCAAATGCCCAACTTCACAGACCAAGATTAACCCAAATGTTTGACAGACTATTGCAGTACATTTAATTGTTTTCATTGTAATCATTTTCCTCCCTGCCATGGCAGCATTTGTTTGCTCCACGCCCATGAGGTTGTGGCTATTTTTCCACACTAAATGTGACACAGTGCACTACAGGAGAGCCAGCACCATTTGGAGAAGAGGCACATTTCTCATTGACAGTGGGCACCCAATAGGTGCCCGGTGAGAAATGAGTATGGTGGTCATGCAGTGGTAGTCACAGTCGGCAATGACACAACCCTGGCTTGAATCTGATATCTTCAGGCTATGCTCAGAGAGAACACATTTACAATTTGAGACACTTGGGAGCCCGGGTTTCATTTTAACAAGCCTATAGAGATATGCTGGAACAAGTTTGTGAAGCATAACTTTGAGGTGCACACTGTGAAGACAAAGGGGCAGTTGAAAGTGAACTGAAATTCCACAGAAGCCTACCTAAAACCTGAAGAATAAATGGAACGATATAAAAGAAGTGAAGGCTGGAGATTTTTTTTATGTATCTGTCAAAAGTTGTTGCAGACACAACATTTACTCAGATCTTATGCTGAACTCCTGCCACAGAGAGAATGCAGCATTAGTCAGAGAAAAATTCAAAGCCATTAAGTGCTTAGCAAGTCAACTTAACAGTCACTGAATGAAAACAACAGTAATTGGAAAGCATTTTTGAAAAGCTTTTTTATGCGCAAAAAATGAATCAAAACATTCTTCTAAATTCCAGTTACTGCAGGTAAAGAAAGCTTTTCTATTTGATGGTTAAAAAAATCAATATGATCTGACAACTATGTCGAAAGCACAAAGAACACACATTTCAAGGTAAAATTGAATATGACAAATGAAACAGGTTCAATGGAAAAAAAAAAAACAACTTGTAACACTTTCAGGGGCTTTCTGTGTAATTTCTTTTGGTGGTAGAGACTGAGGCATTGCTTCATTAGACCAATTATTAATAGATAGATTGCTACAAATCAAGCAGCAATTTCAAACTGCTAGCTTTGCACCATTTATTTTTTTCCATTAGATCATTCAAAATATTGTATAGTACACTTGGTTGTGACTGTCACATTCACAAATTCCTGTCTAGCAATTATTTTTCCAAAACGTTTTTGCACTGTTGTCCTACCAGAGTGAATGAATGAATCATTGCATTTATATAGCACTTTTCCGAACGCTCAAAGTGCTTTACAGTGATGAAGGGGAACTCACCTCACCTACCACCGATGTGTAGCACCCACCTGGGTGATGCACGGCAGCCATTTTGCACCAGAACGCTCACCACACATTAGCGAAGGTGGAGAGGGAGAGAACATTTCTTTTTTAGCCAATTAAATCAGGGGATGATTACGTGACAAGTTTGCGAGAGCCAGAGTGCTAGACCAATCCTTGATTTTTCTTCACTTTACTGAACATCACCCCTCCCCCTCCCCAAAAACTATCTATCATTATCAGTATCAGTCTTTATTATATTGTGGAAATATTTAGCCATGTGATAATGGAGAAAATGTAAAACAAACAGCTAGTAAGTATTCTCGTTTTGCGCAAACTTAAATAAACATGTTAAATCATCTGAAAACAGCTGTGCTATTTTACTCATGACATTTCCTTTATTATGTTTATACTTTCTGGAAAATAAACACATCAGGCACTAAAAATAGGCTCTGCAACTCTTATAAGAATTTTGACTCAGTCATCAGAGGGCATTGTAGATAAAGTGTACAGTATGATATAAATAATACTCTGTTCACAGCATTTATTGAGACTGGACCACCCTAGGGAAAAACATACACCTTAACAAGTCAAACGATAAAGTAAGAAAACGGCTACGTGTATTAATAGTGTGCAATTCATCTATTGATTCTTTGCATGCAACTACTCTTTACACTGATAAAATACCAAAACAAAGCACAATTATACTTCACCTGTTTGTTTTTCTATGGACTAAAATTATTGTGAAGAAATAGTGAAAATCTGTGTCATTACTTAAAATGGTTGCTGCCCTAACTAAGGCAAATATTCAAAATATAAAATGTCACTTTTTAGAGAAGGACAGGCACATTGAACTAAGAATACAGAAGATCATGCTGAAGAGAACAACAATAACAGTGGTTAGAAAACAGTCAGAAAGAGAACTGAATGATGGGATATGATCTCCAATTGGCTATTTATACAGGTATTGGGTCTACTGGGAGAGCATATCTATTCACCAGGGTATTACTGAATTCAAGCACCGTATGGCACCTTCATCTTAACAGACTGAAGGGAAAAGGCTAACTGGGAGAAAATTGACAACCGTCCGTACTTCCGTGATAATGCAATTAGACCCCGCCTCTCCAGAGCTTTTGTTAATTCACAAAACGGCCCCTGTCAGCAGGTTGTGAATATTCAATCATTTTTCACACTTTGCAAAGTAACGGTGCTTTGACACTCGTCAATAAATCACGAGGAGCTGTTCTGTATGACCACTGCACACGCCTCTCGTTTTGAGAAACAACACGTTTTCCCTTCCGTGCCGTGGAAACAAACAGAGAGAAGAGAACACATCTCGGGATTCCCGCCAGATTTACTGCAGGAAGTGCAGACTAACGCGGCGGACACATAACTTTCACATTGCTACACTGCCCAGGCCTGCGGTCTTTTAGAATCCTTTGGGTGCTGGAGTTCATATACTCTTTTTGAAGTACACACATGTGAAGACATAACTCACCACTCCTCACTGCCCCTGCTCCCCACAGCAATAAAGTTGATTGACAATGCCCGTCAAGTCTGACATCTCCTTGTCTGTTAAGTCGGACAAGAGTTCCTTTAAATCAGACGGGCGGAAATAAAAGCCATTACAAATTAATTTGCCAAGACCCAAATGTTTTAACAACTGGAACTGCATTCGCCCCGATGCGTTTTCCACACAGCTTGTGAAGCTCAGTTTTTCTGAAAGAGGTAAATCAGGCTGCCAGACAGGCTATACATACAATACGAGACATAATGCAAAAATATTATTCCTCCAGGCCCAAGCGCTGGCTCTGGTTAAAACGGAATACGTAATTGTTTTTAACTTCACTGAATTAAACTACCAAGATTAAATTTGATAACAATCAATGCTTTTTGTCCATAAGTTTGCGGAAAATGTTTGGGAAATGGCGTCTTCTCTTTCCCCATTTCTTGCATATTAGTTGAGTGTTTGCTGAAATGAATGAACAGAAAGATAATCTAGGGGTACATCCACTTACAGATAAACTAAACATAAATACAGGTGCATATTGTGATGCTTATTGTGCAACAGTTGCAAGCACTAGCTGGGCCACATTAAGAATGTTGATTGACAAAAGCATAGATGCAAATCAACTAACCATGCAACCATGCCAAAATACTTAGTGAGCACAGTTAATGATATGCACAAGACCAAGACATGTGAAAATGATCACAGGAATGACAAAGGTCTATTTTTTTCAAGGCTTCAAAAAAAAAATCATTGTTTCTGAAAACAATCAGAAAACAATATAAGTGATTAAAACCAACCAACACTTGAAGGTAGCTCAAGCCGACAATGCTCTGATTGAGCAGTAATTATAAATACTATGAAATGGAACAAATGCATGTCATTTTTCTCTCACTCATCTAGAATGACAAATCAATTGTTTGTAAAAATCAAGCAAACAAAAAGAATAAATACATTACGGACTATAATCTATTACAGTAGCAAACTCAGAGCAGCGACAAGATTTCTGTGTCTGTAAGAAGAACTAGCACAACTGGAGCTGGAGACAGCGATGGAATAAATCAGCGGTGTCAGACTAAAATCCCAGGGGGCTGCAGTGTCTGTGGCTTTTCGTGGTTTCCATTCAATCAGCTGCCAATTAAGGCTGTGAGAACAAGGTGTGCGGATTCTTTAGCCAATCAATGCCTTAAATGAACCCCTGGTGCCGATACACCAACCAACCAAAAACCAACAGACACTGCAGTCAGGGGTGGAGTCTGACAGATGAGGAATAAATCATACGTAAACAGTTCCGCATTTTCTCGGCAATAGCGTACTGCGCATTCAAACCTTTCGAAAGTAAAACGCTGCGATTGCTCCTAACATCATTATTTCTATTATTAATTATAATTTATTTATCTGCCACTTTGTCCCAAGTAATTTATAGGGCCATCACAAAAGAAAGCATAATGTACATATCATAACAGCCACAATAACGAGGGAGTGGAGACAGAATAGTGATTAGCACATTAAGTAATATGAAGGCTAAACAGTGGCAATACAAGCATGCTATCAGTTACACACAAGTGTATACTTAATTTTTAAACAATCGGGGAAATCTTGTCCTAATCGTGCCATAAAGTAACTGCCATAATATAGAATTAAAACCTCACTTGGAGAGAATAGTGTAAGGCTGGTCATAATCTCCATTCACTATATTAATGAATCATAGAGGCCAAATGGGCCTTACAACACATTTATTTTAGCTTGTGTTTTTTCAACAATTAAAAATCGATGCATTATTTAGGAGTTGCGACACAGTCTAAGTGTGGAGGAGCTAATGATAAAACGAAGAGTAATTATGCTAGCAAGGTAGTTACCCAGCTAACAAAAATATTTCCAGAATGTTAGGTACAATGCAGGGTTGATTCCCATTTAGGTGAAAAATGGAAACTTACATTTTCTGTCAAACTGATGTTCCATAAAAGCATACAGTGACACCTTTTGCTTGTTTGATTACGATTTTACCACATACTTTGATCAGCTATCAAAAAATCATTACCTATTTTTGGAACATTTTTTCATCACATTTTGCACACGGTTATGATCCCACTGAGAACCATAGACCACAGAGAATGTTGAATCGTAAAATGATTGCCAGTGAGTGCAGACAAGTAGCCACAACTCTGCTACACATTCGGATATCCATAAATATCCCATGGATGTCAGCTGAAATCTTACAGTGCACGACTGGCGTACATGCACCTACAAGGCCAATATTCGATAAAACATTTGCATAATTCATTCTGAACTGCACCCCTAAGCTGGAAGGTTAGGCCTTAAGCATTATTCAGTTAAAATGATGGCTAACTAACCACAAAAGAATAAGATTGATGGAAACAGATGAACACATAAATTATGAGTGAATTGCAAGCTCTTGTAGCAAGATCTCAAAATCAATAAATCAATCAATGCAATTTC